>NW_028270157.1:16902483-17219960 GCF_037043375.1 Chiloscyllium plagiosum | reverse complement strand
AAGTAAAGTTCACGTTCTGCAAATAATGGTCTAAAATCACGTTATAGCCCATTCATGTTGGTGAAAAGTGTGTTATAGCACAACCGACTATATATTCAATGACCTTGTCTCCACCTTCTTCTGAGCAGAGAGACCAAGAATTGTACAATCCTCTTTGAGAGACAAAAAACCCTTTATCTCTGTCTAAAAGGAAAACCCCACTGCCCCTTAGTTCTAGGCTCACCCACAAGAGGAAACACCCTTTCCACATCCATCTGGTCATCATTCTTGGTCTTATACATGTCTACCAAATCACTCCTTTCCTCTGAACATCCATAAAAACAAGTCCAGCCTGGCTTTCCTTGCAGACAACCCAATTATTCCAGGTATCCATTGAGTAAACCTCCTCTGAACAGTTTCCATTGCATTTACATCCTTCCTTAACCTGGTTTTCTTATCAACCTGTTCAGAGATGTTATTACACATGACTTGAACAAGGGCCTTTCAGTTTAGGGACAAGGACACTGCCACTGCACCATAACAGGGCTCTTCCTTAAATAAGGAGATCGAAACCATACACAATGAAGCTAAGGATCAGATAATCTGCCTTAGAAATGTGTCTGAGGGAATCAATATTAGCTGGGGCAACATTAGAAAACACCTCTGCTTTCCTTCAGAGTGTTGCCATGGGAACTCTTCTATCCACGAGGGCACAACTTTAACATCTCATCGGCAAGGCATCAATCCCTCACTTGGAGTTTCAGCCTGGGTCATGGACTGACTCTCAAGAGCAAGATTTAAACCCACAATCCCCACTTTCAAAGGCAAGACTGCTACCATCTGAGCCATAGCTGGTAAATGTGATGCACACACAGACATATGTGATTAATATTGGAAAAAGTTGACAGAAACAGCATGAAGTGTAAAATTTTCTTTTTCCTTTTATAATTACAAACACCTCCATAATGTTCAGCTGGAGATTTTAATGGAGAAGGGGTGGACTTCCTGCTTCCACCCCGTCTAACAAAGACAAACTGGCTGAAGCACTGAACAATCCCAATGGTATATCTCTCAGCTATCCAAGAGGGTGGTGAAATAAGCAGCCACATGGCCTTCCAGGTTTACATGACTGTTTCCATGGAATGACCTCTAGCCTGTCCTGGATTAGACTAAAACAGTTGTTTACTAGTTGACAATTATCCCCATTTGGATTAACATCTGGAATAATTATCTAACTCGCAAGAGTCCATTTAGACATCGAAAAACTCTATGGTTGCTTCCAGTTTGACATACTACAGACAGAAATAGATTCTCCTTCCGAAAGGAATTTTCACAAGAAGGACAAAACCGTGCAGCATCTGTCCTTTCACAAATTACTTTCTCACAGGACTCTTCACTTGAGATACTGTGGACTAATGCTCACTAATACGACAGCACATATTGGCCCCTGTCCAGTAATGCTTCATTTTAAAATTCTATCCCTGCTTTCTGGATTCCCCAATGGCTTAACCCCTTGATTTTTCTCTTGCCTCCTTCATCCCTACAATGCTCCCATTAACTCATAAACTCGGACTTCTTGCGCATCCCCAGCTTCCACCAGTGATTCCATTATGGCTGTGTCTTCCATTGGCAGGCCAGACAGCACAGTTATAAACACGGAATGGAAACAGAATCAGAAAAGCAAGCAGGAGAATATAGGCAGTTATTAGAAGCTTTAAGTTTACCAAGACATTGCTACATGCTTAAAATTATAACCATGAGTATACAATATGAAAACTCTAATTCACTCTATTGACAATCTATGAAAATAGCTTCAACATTTATTCCTTGTCTTCAAATGATCTCTGTACCCTCATCCCTCCCCATCTCTAGAACATTCTCCAGTCCTATAACTATTCACTCCTCTCCTGAAATGTCTCTAAGTTCTGGACAACATTTCCCATCCTGTAAGATGCTCCCTAAAAACCACTTCTTTCATTCACCAGGTTTTGAGTTACTATCCCCATTTATCTCCTTTCCATCAATTTTGCTTTACTACATTAAAGGTCAATGAAAAATGCAAGTTATTATTGGTAGAAATGAAGTTCCCCATATGTAACAGAGTTTTACAAATGCTCTCTCCCCATATTGAATAACAGCTTAAATAGCATCAGGCAAGCAGGTAACAGTTGGCTTCATCCTTCATTGTTTTCATCTGTGCATAATCACGTAAACACTTACAAGTTTGTATATTTATTTATTTATTTAAAAAAAGACCAAATATTAGGTTTATGGCTTTCTGGCAAACAATCTTTGGAAGTGGCTGACTACTTAATGACCCTGTATCCTTATTATTAGCATCATTAAGTAAAGCTTTATCCAGTTGATTGCACTCTTGCCTACACTAGATCCACAATGAGGTTTGAGCACAAAATCAAAGCTGACAGTGCAAGTCTGAGGAAATGCTTCATAACCTACAGCCCCACTCTGCTCAGAGAGCTATCAAGCCAAGGCTTTGCTTCCCTGTTATGGTGAGTGTACAAACGTCCCAGGGCCACAATTCCAAAGTAAGAAGCCTTCTCACAGTGCCCTAGCTGCTCAACGTCAACAATGCATATTAATTAACCATTCAACACACTACCACATTATGAGTAAATTGGCTGCTTTTCCGAATAAAACAGTGACGCCATTCCCGAAAGGAATTCTTCGATTACAAAGCTTTGTGGGACATCCTGAGGACATGCAGAGCAGAGTGTTTCTCTTACAGAGGAGCACAATACCCTTTAGTTCAATGTCTTTGAATGCTTCATGCATGATTTAATGTCATTGTCCTTCCTCAGTTGTTAGGCCTTGTACATTCCATTCCATGAATGTGTAGATGTCAGGTTTCCATTAACAAGTTTCACTTCTCTTATCACATACCTATCAGCTGAAGATCTGTCATTGTCAAAATTTATTGTTTTTTAAAAAATATTTCAAGAGAAAATGAAAAGACTTGGCCTGTGACACACAAATTAACAAAGAAGTGAGGATGATTTCTACATGAATGTAAAACCAATGCTTTACACTAATATACCATTTGAGCCTGTGGAGTGAATTGCATCACCATCTTTGAATCAACTCTGGGCCTTTTATTAGAACAGGGCAGGGGGGACATATTATCCAGCCCCAGCCTTCTCCACTATTCAATTAGATCCTGGTCAATCTCCCCTCACCCCCATCTCCTACCCATCAAAAATTGATTGATCTCAACCTTGAAAGTTCCAAACGAACTCCAGCATCCACAGCATACGGATGCTGAAAATCTCAAAGGTTTCCAGTGTCCAATGATGTATGCAGGAAGACCCCCCTGAGTGGTCCAGCTCTAATTTTAAGCTTCAGTCCTTCCATTTTTGATTCCTCCATCAGGAGAAAAATCGTTTCTCTGTATTCGCCCAATGGAATCCTTTTAATGTTTTAAACACCAAACACCAACACAAGCAACTGGATTTAGCTTTTAAAAGCAGCATTTAATGGGCGTTTCATTTGGGCATTAATCCAAAGATCAGAATCAAGTGCTAATTGCAACCAACTATTAAGGTTACTATGAAGCACGTTTGGAGCGATTATCCTTTTACATTATGTAATTTCTTAATGAGTACCATGTCAGCAAAACGATTATAGCTGCATTTCTGAATCCAAAGTGGTTCAGGAAGTTTATGAAATAAGTTGTCAAGGCTGCCAAATCCAAATGCAAATTTTCAACATGGAACATTTTTAAATTGAGAGCTTTACATCAACTTGATCAAATCATCTTTCCTTTTTTTGAGAATTAATAAGCCTCTGCTGAATATACACAAAAATGGACACATTTTTAAAAAAGATTAACTCGTGGGATATGGGTGTCACTGGTTGGGCAACCACGTATTGACCAGGCAGCAGTTAAGAGTCAACCACATTGCTGTTGGGTCTGGATTCACCTTGAGGCCAGACCAGGACAATGAATTTCCATCCCTAAAGGACATTAATGAACCAGATGAGTGTTTATAACAATTAACAGTGGTATATGGCCACCGTTAGCCTATGAGTTAATTCCCATTTCCGCTGAATTCAAATTTCATCACCTAATATAGAGGAATCTGAAAGGACATCCTCAAAGCATTAACCTATCACTATCCCAGAGACATTTTCATCAATTCAAATTTCATCACCTAATATAGAGGAATCTGAAAGGACATCCTCAAAGCATTAACCTATCACTATCCCAGAGACATTTTCATCAATTGCACCACCTCTCCTTACCTTTCAATATAAAGTTTACTCTGGAGACAAGCTTCTTGCTACAGAAACTATTAAATGTACATTTTCATTGAATGAGAATGGATAACCTGTTTCCATTATAGGTTTAGTGCCAGCTTTCTGACTGGGTGATATGCTGAGATTTGATCTCATGGTGTAAGCCACTACTGCAGTTCTGGTGGGATTGCCTATCCATCTATTTGAAAATGCTGGCTAATTGGGACAAGAGTGAAGTGGTTTCAGACTCCCTTTACATCAACAGGACCTTTGGTTAGCTCTCATCACCTGACTGTCTGGTAGCAAAGGGAAGGGAATTGGCTTGTTCTGCCATTCAGTGAGATCACTCGCAGTGCATATCTACTCTAACATTATGATCCCTCTTTTCTCCTCTGTGATAAGATCCAACTCCGTTCCTGCCTCAGTTCAACTGCTGCTTATTCCAGAGCCATTACTTTGTTAATTCCAGACTCAGCTATTCCAACATATTCTTGGTTGGCTTTTTTAAAACCTGGGTCTGCAGACTAACACACACCCACTCCTACCTGAATTTGGTGTCCTATATTGGCACCTGGTTAGGCAAAATCTCAACTGTAAAATGATCTTCCTTCTTTTCAAATTATTCCATGGCCTCACTAAGCTTCCAGCCCCACAGCCCCTTCCAAGATCTCTGTGCTCCTCTGGTTCTGACCTATTGAGCATCCATTCCCTCAGTTCCCTATACTCGGAATTCTCTCTATAAAGTTTTCAACTACTCTTTCCTCCTGACAATACGAAGTGTAAAATCTACTTACTGACTAAGTTTTTCACCACTTACATTAGTGGCTCCTTATTGGCTTGGTGCCAAATTTTGTTTGATAATACTCCTACGAACATTGGGACCACATGTTACACCACTATGCAATTGCAAATAACAATTGTTATTCTGATGATGTGTATCTTTAATTCATTAACCTGTTTTGGATTCTGTTAGTCCTAATGGACTCAATAGTTCCTTTGGGGAGAGCTGCTTCCTGACATCATCTTCAAACCGTGCATTTAGAATTATACCAAAATTCTTTTCAATGTCCTGCCCAAACCAGACAAAATAGTTTAAATCTGTCAACCCTATCAAATTCTGTGATTACTAAGTGTCAGTGATGGCTGAATATGTAGTATTCTTGGCACTGTAGGCAAGTATTAATTCAAATCTTCTTTCAGAGACACAACATCCAGTCTGACGCTGGCGAATTGCTCTAAAAGTGCTGTCATTTGAGTAATACATACATAGAACAGTACAGCACAGAAACAAGCCCTTCAACCCACCATGTCTGTGCCGGCTATGATACAATTCTAAGATAGTCCCACCAACTTGCACTGTCTTCCTCTACAGCCTGCCTATCCATGCATTGTCTAAACGCCTCTTACATTTTGCTAATGTTTCTGCTTCTTTCAGCTCCTTTGGCAGCACATTCCTCTCATCCTCTGTGTAAAACACTTGCCTCATACATCTTTAATTTTTTTCCTCTCACTTTAAACTTTTGCCCTCTTGTATTTGATATTTCCACCCTGAGAAAAACACTGATTATTGACTCTATCTATACCTGTTATAATTTTGTACAAATTGAGAGTGTGGTGCTGGAAAAGCACAACAGGTCAGGCAGCATCCGAGGAGCAGGAGAATCGATGAGCCTCATTCCTGATGAAGGGCTTATGCCTGAAACGTTGATTCGCCTGATCCTCAGATGCTGCCTGACCGGCTGTGCTTTTCCACCACCACACTCTCGACTCTGATCTTGAGCATTTGTAGTCCACACTTGCTCCTCGTTGATTATAATCGTACTGCGAAGCCTCTTCCAAGGATGCCTACCTTCTCCTCCTCTCTCTACAAGGATCTTAGTGACTCCCTCTCTCACTGCACACCACAGGTCATCTCCTCTGTCCTGAAGCTTTTCAGATACGGGCCTCATTCCTGATGAAAGGCTTATGCCCGAAACGTCGATTCTCCTGCACCTTGGATACGGCCTGACCTGCTGCGCCTTTCCATCAGATCCCGACTCTGATCTCCAGCATCTACAGTCCTCACTTTCACATCATTTTATATACGTCTATCAGGTCACCCTCAACCTCTGACACGTGGCAAAAACAATCCAAGTTGGCCCAGAATCACTTTATAGCCAATACACTCCGAAGCTTAATACAAAGTACTTATGAGTTGCAAAGTACATTGGGACATTATGAGAATGTGAATGGTGTGAAGTAAATGCAAATTTATTCAGCTAAACACCATGATAACATCACCAATACTCAAGGAAACACAACTCCAGTCTATACAAGCTAACAAGCAACAGTCTGACCAATCTGCACCCCTCTAAAGCCATGATATCCTTCTTGAGGCACAGCATATACAAGCCTTACTGGAAGGAAGAATGAAATGTAACTCTTAAGTGAAAAATTCAATCATTGTTGAGGTTTTCTTGCATCAGCATCTTGCATTAAATCTCACATGTATGCTTAAAGAAAGTCAGCAATATTTATGGAGCATCAAAAATTCTACCTGCGTCTGGTGGCTCTATCGGCCTGCAGATTGCCTCTGCATCACATGGATTGGTATCCTCTGCTAATTGGAAGGCAGTAATGATTTCATTGAAGTAACTGAAGTATTGCTTAGGCTCCAGATTGGACTTTTCACAACTGAACTCAGATTCTTCGTGATAGTCCTGAATAGAAATGTGAAATAAAGTTAAACACCGAATCCAGCTTTTTGAAGTCTGCTTTTAGTGAATGGAACATTAACTAGAAGACCTGTACTGAACCACTTTTCCCTTTTACTCAACTCTGCCATTCAACAACATCAGAGTCAACTCCACTATCCCCAAATATATGCAAAATAATTTAGAAGTTCTGAAAGGAACTTCATGAAGCAGAAACTGAAGCCTGTAGCAATTGCCGCCATGCACTATGACTGCTCAATTGCAGACAGACAGTGGAAGACATTGTCAGATTAAACATGCAAATAAAGACTGTACCTTCCTGTCGTCGGATAGGCAGTTGTGGATACCATCCAGAATCCGGTGCAGATTTTCGATAATTAAATAATTTGACGAATTCTTGGCAAACTTTTCGAGAAGTACATCCAAGCTGAATGACATTTCAGGCACTGTTAAATGCAGCCAACATGTATCAGTCTGCACAGTGAGAGAGAATTCAGAAATTACTCAATGTTCAGAATGATGAATCCAAATGTATTGGTGTTAGGGGGACAGCTATCAGATTACACTGGATTTCAGGGTTTAATGAATGGGACATGTTTTTCATCCAAAACGGAACGTTGAGAAAATCAAAACGTCGAACAAGCTAACATCCAAGCTCAGTGAGTAATAGAGCAAGCAAAAGAATGTTGGCCTTTGTTTCAAAGGGAATGGAGTATAAAAATAGGAAAATCTTGCTAATAATATACAAAGCACAGAACAAACATAGCTACAATGCTGTAAATAATTCTGATTTGGAGATGCCGGTGTTGGACTGGGGTGTACAAAGTTAAAAGTCACACAACACCAAGTTATGGTCCAACAGGTTTAATTGGAAGCACACTAGCTTTCGGAGCGACGCTCCTTCATCAGGTGATAGTGGAGGGCTCAATCCTAACACAGAATTTAGAGCAACAATTTACAGTGTGATGTAACTGAAATTATACATTGAAAAATTGATTGTCTGTTAAGCCTTTCATCTGTTAGAATACAGTGATAGTTTCACTTCTTTCATGTGTAAATCACAAAACCTTTCTTTTTAGAAAGTTGCATTCTCGGCTTAGCTGTTAACCCCTTACCAATATTAATTGAGACCATATCAGCATTTCTGATATCTCAGCACTTCCTCACCAGTACACTGGGAGTGCAAAGTCTTGATTCAGACTCAAATATCTAAATTGGGCCGGAATCCACCAACTTCAGAACTCAGTCTATTGTCTGCAGAGCCACAGAGTCATTGAATATTGAGCCTGTATTCTGAGAGTGTTGATAACAACAAGCAGTTCGTGGACTAAGCTCTGTTGTATTGTTATTCATCAGTGACGTGCAAAACAAAGGCCCCCCATCCAAACTTAATTAGTTTGCTCAAAGGTGAGATCATCTGGGGATTTTATAATGCTGAAGCAAACATAAATAAACTGACTACTTTGATGGCTCTTTAAAAATTCGTTTTGCTTGGAAGGTTTTGATAAAGTGTACTGTGAATGGTTTGTGTATTTTTGAAAGACACAGCAAGCTGTGATGTCAAACCTTTCTGTCAGGCTGCACGATATAATGAGTCACGTAGACATTATGAGTCATGCAGCTGGAACATGTCATGCTCCAAGGTTGAACCATAGCATAAGGGAATTGTCACCTTCTTGGCATCATTGTCAGCTGTGGCATGGGACTCTGTGGTCTCCTTTAGGCCTGGGATATCTGCATTTAACTAATTCTGGAGTCCTCAGTATTCCCAATTGTTCCACCATTGATGGCTGTGCCTTTCGGCTCTCTGGGTCCTTGGCTCTAGAATTCCTTTCCTAAGATCATCTACCTCTCCTTCCTCTTTTAAGATGCTCGTTAAAACTTGGAGAGGTGGTGGTGTCAATGATAATGTAATCCAGTATCTCAGTTTAAATTGTGAGGGTGTGGGTTCACAATCGCATTTAAGACAGATGGTGAAATTCAATAAATATCTGGAATTATGATGACTGCCAAACAATCATCTATTTGGCTCCATGTTTTACACAGCGGCGAGGAGAGAGAAACGAGGGCTGCCAGGAAGGGTGAGTTTTCCCACTTAAAATGGACCTTACATCAGGAGTCAGCCTCCATTTTTAACAGAGTGGTGAGGAGAGAGAGTGGAGAGAAACCAGGGCTGACAGGAAGGCCTGGCACTGTGGCTCAGAAGGGAAGTGGAGGGTGGGGAGCGGGTGGCGGAGAATAGAAAAGTGCTAGATGTAGGGGTCTCAATTGGGGATTGACAGGAGGTTTTGTGGGCAGGAATGGGAAGGTATGTTGCCTCCCCGGTGCCAGGGTCTGGGATGTCACCGATCGGGTTTACGAGATTCTGAAGGGGGAGGGTAAGCAGCCAGAAATCGTGGCACATATTGGCACCAATGACATAGCCAGGAAAGGGATTGAGGATCTGAAAAGTGACTACAGAGAGCTAGGATAGAAGTTGAACAGCAGGATGACTAGAGTAGTGTTCTCAAGTTTGCTACCGGTGCCATGAGATAATGAGGTGAGGAACAGATAGTAAGTGCAGCTTAACACGTGACTGCGAGGCTGGTGGAGGAGGGAGGGCTTCAGATACTTAGACCATTGGGGTGTCTTCTGGGGAAGGTGGGACTTGTACATGAAGGATGGGTTGCACCTGAACTGGAGGGGCACAAATATCCTGGGTAGGAGATTTGCTCGTGTGGTTCAGGAGGATTTAAACTTGTTTGGCTGGGGGGACCAGAGCTACATATCTGAGAGGAGGGTAGTCTAATGAGTCAGTATGGGTGGAAATTAGGAACAGCAAGAGAGCAGCCACCTCATTGGGGGTTTTCTATAGACCCTTAATAGCAGTAGGGAGATTGAAGAACTCACAGGTTGGCAGATTTTGGAAAAATGCAGATGTACCAGGGTTGTTGTTATGGGTTACTTCAAACATTGACTTCCAATACTGACTGGAAAATTCTTAGTGCAGATGACTTGGGTGGAGCCGTTTTTGTCAGATGTGTTCAGGAGGGTTTCCTTACTCAGTATGTAGACAGACCGACGAGGGGAGAGGCCAATTTGGATTTGGTGCTCTGTAATGAGCCAGGACAGATGTCAGATCTCGCGGTGGGAGAACACTTGGTGACAGTGACCATAATTGCCTCACATTTACCATAGCCTTGGAGAGGGAAAGGAGCAGTTACCATGTGAAAATACTTTATTAAGGAAAAGGAAATTATGACGCTATCAGACAGGAGTTGGGAAGTACAGATTGGGAGCAATTGTTCCATAGAAAGGGCATAGCAGACATGTGGAGACTGTTCAAGGAGCAGTTGTTGCGAGTGATGCATAAATTTGTTCCTCTGAGACAGATAAGAAGGGGTAAGATTAAGGAGCCTTGGATGACAAGAATAGAGGAGCTTCTCGTCAAAAGGAAGTTAAAAATCACTCCACACCAGGTTATAGTCCAACGGGTTTAATTGGAAGCACTAGCTTTCGGAACACCGATCCCTCATCAGGTGGAAGTGGCGCTCCGAAAGCTAGTGCTTCCAAATAAACCTGTTGGACTATAACCTGGTGTGGAGTGATTTTTAACTTTGTGCACCCTAGTCCAACACTGGCATTTCCAAATCGTCAAAAGGAAGGTAGCTTATGTAAGGTGGAGGAAGCAAGGATCTAGCACAGTTTTAGAGAATTACAGGCTTACTAGAAAGGAGCTCAGAAATGGACTGAGGAGAGCCAGGAGGGGGCACAGAAAAGGCTTGGCAGGAGAAAGTTGGGCCAGTCAGGGATAGCGTCGGGAACATGTGCGTGGAGTCTGGGCAGGTAGGTGAAGCCCTAAATGAGTGTATTGCTTCAGTTTTCACTGAGGAAAGGGACCTTTGTGAATGAGAACTTTGAGGAGCCAGGGAACAGCTTGAACAGATCGAGATTTGGGAAGTTGATGCGCTGAAGGTTTGGCAAACATTAAGATTGATAAATCCCCAGGGGCCAGACCAGATTTATCCCAGGTTGCTCCAGGAGAAAAGAGGTTGCTAAGCCACTGGCGAAGATCTTTGCTTCCTCACACTCCATGGGAGTCATACTGGAGGACTGGAGGGAGACAAATGTTGTTACTCTTTTCAAGAAGGGTAATAGGTAAATCACTGGCAATTACAAACCAGTCAGTCTTACGGTTGTGGTCAGCAAGGTTTTGGGAAAGAATTCTGAGAGATAGGATTTATGACTATTTGGAAAAGCATGGCATGATTAAAAACAGTCAACATGGTTTTGTGAGGGACAGGTCATGCCTCACAAATCTTATTGAGATCTTTGAGGAGATGACGAGACAGGTTGACGAAAGATAGGCAGTGGATGTGGTGCATATGGTCTTCAGCAAGGCATTTGATAAGGTTCCCCATGGTAGGCTCATTCATAAAGTCAAGAGGTATGGGATACAGGGAGATTTGGCTGTCTGGATTCAGAATTGGCTGGCTGACAGAAGGCAGAGAGTGATTGTTATGGAAGTTAGATGGAAGTTATTCTGCCTGGAGGTCAGTGGTGAGTGGTTTCCTGCAAAGCTCTGTTCTTAGGCTTCTACTCTTTGTAGTCTTTATAAATCACTTGGATGAGGAGGTTGAGGGGTGGGTTAGTAAATTTGCCGATGACACAAAGGTTTGAGGTGCCATTGATAGTATCAAGGGCTGTTGCAGGTTGCAGTGCGACTGTGCCAGGATGCAGAGCTGGGCTGAGAAATGGCAGATGGAGTTCAACCTGGATAAATGCTAAGCAATGCATTTTGAAGGTCAAAATTGAATGCTGAATATAAGATTAAAGACAGGATTCTTGGCAGTGTGGAAGAACAGCTGGATCTTGGTGTTCAAGTGCATAGATCCCTCAAAGTTGCCACCCAAGTGGATAGAGTTGTTAAGAAAGCTTTCATTAACAGAAGGATTGAGCTTAAGAGCTGCGAGGTTTTGCTGCAGTTCTACAAAATGCTGGTGAGATCACACGTGGAATATTGTGTCCAGTTCTGGTAGATAGCCAGAGAATTTTCCCCAGGGCATGTTTGACTGCCACGAGGGATCATAGTTTTAAGGTGATAGGAGGAAGATATAGAGGAGACATCAGAGGTAGGTTCTTTACACAAAGAGTTGTGAATGCATGGAATGCGTTGCCAGTGGTGGTAGTGGAAGCAGAGTCATTAGGGACATTTAAGTGACTGCTGGACATGCACATGGACAGCAGTGAATTGAGGGGTGCATAGGTTAGGTTATTTTATTTTAGATTAGGATTAATCCTTGGTACGAGATCATGGGCGAAGGGCCTATTCTGTGCTGTACGTTTCTATTCTATTGTTGGTCATTGTAAATAACTGCCTGGTTCACCAATGGTCTTTAAGGAAGGAAATCTATTGGCTTACATCTAACTTCAGATCAACAGCAATAAGGTGCCTCCAAACTGCCCAGCAGCCACTCAGTTCAAGGGCAGTTACTGACATGGGTATAAATGTTGGCCTAGTCACTGTCACCAACATCCCAAGAATGAATTTAAAAATTATCACTTTGTTTGCCTGCCCTTATGTGATTCACTTAATTTTTGGTTAATAAAGCTCCTCTGAAGAAACGTGGAACATTTTATTACATGAAAAGCGTGAGACAAAGGCCTCACTATCGTGCTGAATGCAATATAACGTGAGTCTAAGGCCACAAGATAGTAAAGACATTATTTAGCACATTCTCAAAATATGCAACCTCAGCAATTTTGGTATTCGATATAATTTGTTGATGAATTTATATCAAAAAGTCTAGATTATGAAAACTGGACTTCAAACAGGAAGAAAATTCAAGTATTCCAAGATCCCCTGCGAGTCAATAAGTAACTCAAGTATTTGGGGATTGAACTTTACCTATCTTTTATCACACTCCTATTTCACTGCCTGCATTCAAGGTGAGATCAACTTGCCATGTTCTAATCCTCAAAGATTAAAGCTACTGACATTGACAAAGAAGATGGAGAGCTAATTGTCTGTTCACAAACACACGGAAGAATAGAAAAATTTGTGAAATGTCAGTGCAGGAGAAATGCAAGTTTCACTGTGCAACTGGTAATAGCAAATCAACAAGAATGACTGCTAGGTGTCCTCCTGGATGGGATTAAACAAAATCAAATCTACAAACACAAATCTACAGCTGGTGCTGGTTTTCAGGTAATTAGGATATTCAAAGGAATTCACTTTTGAAAGGTTTTTGTTTAGTGGTTCCATGCCTACAGAAAGGAAAGAAAGTTGAGTAACAGAAGGCAACAGAAGTCTTCAGGCTTGAGTTACAACATTGTCAATTACATACTAAGATGAATACTACAATGCATAATATTCAGGAACATACCAGACTCTAATCTCATATTACATTACAGAACGATCATTCCATGAGCTCTATCGCCTGATAGTAGTCAGTTCACTCTCCACGTTTCTCTGCCCATGTTTCTATCATTCACATGGCTAGACTTCAGGGTTCCATCCAGCTCTCCATGTGTTTCTCTCTTCTTTTAGCTCCGCCCACACTGTGCTATTTTTGCCCATTATGAGCAATTCTGTGAAATCATCAAAAGGTTGCGCCTGAGTCCTAAAGCCCTTACACAACAGAAAGGACCACCTAATAAAGGTGTGCAGGTCAGGTGAATTGGCCACGCTAAATTGCCCATATAGTGTTAGGTGCATTAGTCAGAGGGAAAATGGGTCTGGGTGGGTTACTCTTCAGAGGGTCGGTGTGGACTGGTTGGGCCGAAGGGCCTGTTTCCACACTGTAGGGAATCTAATCTAATCTAATCTGGCTCTTGAGTACTGGTCCACTAGGAATATATTAATTAGGAGCCAAGTACATAATTACAAGTTGTTCTTGCTGTATCACAGATTGTAGGTTCAAAGCACACTCCAAACTGTTGAATATGAAACATTTAGTACAGAGGGAGTGTTGTATTGTCATTTGGTTACTATCACATTGAGGTCTTGGTTCATTACAGGACTGTAAAACATCACATGACACCAGTTTTAATGAACAGCAGTGTGGTTGTCCTTGATCTTCTGGCCAGTATTTACCTGTCAACCAAGAAATGATTAAGAAGTCATTTGTTATGCTGCTGTTTGTAGGTGCTTGTTGTGTCCATTGACTGCTGTAGTTTCTACAGTAGAATAATGATGATTGCATTTCAAACATACATCATTGCTTGTAAGGTTCTCAAAGACATAAATGAGATATGGATACCCTGTCAAAAATATATAAGAGCTGAATATGGCATTCAAAATGCCCTGTTCATATTGCTCTCAAACCCAGTTCACAACACATTCTTGTGGCATTATCTACACCAACCATAACTTCCGACCAAATGACTAAACCTTTGGGGACACAACACAGTGAACAAGATAACTGGAGCCACTACTTCAGTAGACATTGTAGAATCATGATGGTACAGCACTAAGGAGGCTATTTGGCCTGTTGAAGCTACGCTAGCACTCTCCATCAGCAACTCAACTAGTCCTATTCCCACATCATTCCACCTTATGCCAGTGATCATTTCCTCCTCAGGTTCCTATTCAATTCCCATTTGAAAATCATAAAATGAACCTACTCACAAACAGCACATTCCAGATCCTAAACACTTGCTGTGTGAAAGGGATTTTCCTCATATCACGACATTGACAATCAAATTAAATTAGAGTCCTCTGTTAAAAATCACACAACACCAGGTTATAGTCCAACAGGTTTAATTGGAAGCACTAGCTTTCAGAGCGCCACTCCTTCATCAGGTGATTATGGAGGACACAATTGTAAGACACAGAATTTATAGCAAAAGTTTACAGTGTGATGTAACTGAAATTATACATTGAAAAATACCTTGATTGTTTGTGGAGTTTCTTATCTGTTCGAATACCATGATAGTTTAATTTCTTTCATGTGTAAATCACAAAACTTTTTTTAAAATGTTACATTCTCAGGTTAACTGTAACAATTGGTGTTAGCCAGACAACGTTGAAGGTGTTAGTCCCCTGTGCTCCCTGTCTGTGCTATAATGTTTAGACTGTTAACTCACTTTTTAGATTAGAATCAAAGTCTTACATGAATTCATGCAGTTTTTGAGCAAAATACAATATAACTCTGCAAGTACAAATTCACCCCACAAACATATATGCATATGTGTGCATGTGGGTGTGGTGGGGGGTTGTGAGTGAGACAGAGTGTATATGTGCGTGAATGTGAGTGTAGAGTGCCTAAATCTGCGAGGGGGTGCATGTGAGTGTGGGAGTGTGTGCGTCTGTAGGAGTGTGTGCGTGGGGTGGGAGGTTGTGAGTATGTGTGTGTGGGAGTGTAGAGTGGTTGAAGTCTGTGAGAAGATGCATGTGAGTGTGGGAGTGTGTGTGTCTGTAGGAGTGTGGGAGTGTCTGTGTATACGTGTGTCCGGTGTGTCCGTGTGTGTCCCCGTGTCTGTGTGTGTCCCCGTGTCTCCGTGTGTCCCCGTGTCTCCGTGTGTGTGTCCGTGTCTCCGTGTGTGTATAGGAGTGCCTGTGTGTGTGTGTGTGTGTATAGCAATGGATGAATGGGCACTGCACAACAATCAACAGACAGGAGTGTTTCCTCCCAGTTGGGGAGCACTTCAGTGGTCCAGGATATTCAACCTCGGACCTTCAGGTGACCGTCCTCCGAGGAGGACTTCAGGATAGGCAGCAGCAAACAGTGGCCGAGCAGAGGCTGATAGCTAAGTTCCGTACCCATAGGGAGGGCTTCAACCGGGACCTTGGGTTCATGTCACACTATAGGTGACTACTATTACACCACACACACACGACATTGTTAACTTACATTTTAGATTAGAATCAGTCTAAACATTATAGCACAGACAGGGAACACAGGGGGCTAACACCTTCAACGTTGTCTGGCTAACACCAATTGTTACAGTTAACCTGAGAATGTAACATTTAAAAAAAAATTGTGATTTACACGTGAAAGAAGTGAGACTATCATGGTATTCGAACAGATGAAAGACTCAACAAACAATCAAGGTATTTTTCAATGTATCATTTCAGTTACATCACACTGTAAACTTTTGCTATAAATTCGGTGTCTTACAATTGTGTCCTCCACAACCACCTGATGAAGGAGCAGCGCTCCGAAAGCTAGTGCTTCCAATTCAACCTGTTGGACTATAACCTGGTGTTGTGTGATTTTTAACTTTGTACACCCCAGTCCAACACCGGCATCTCCAAATAGTGGCCTCTGGTTCTTGATATTTCTGCCAATGGGAATAATTTCCCTTTATTTATTCTGTCTAAATCCATAATAGTTTCATCAAATCTCCATTTAATCTTCACTTCTCTAAGGAGAACTAACACAGCTTCTCAAATCTATTCCCTGTAACTCATTTCCATATCCCTGCTGCCATTCTCATAAATCATCCTGGAATGAATGGATTGTGTTATGAGGAAAGGCTGGACAGGTTGTGCTGAAATCCACTGAAAGTTAGAGGAATGGCAGGTGACCTTATTGAAACTTGTCAGGTTCTGAAAGGTCTCGACAGGGTAGATATTGAAAGGATGTTACCCCTTGTTGGAAAGCTTAAAAACATGATGGAGATGAGCATAAATGGTTTCTCTCAGAGGCTTCTTGGAAAATGTGATCCTCTTCCTGAAGAGTAATAGGGGCAGGGTCACTGAATATTTTCAAGGCTGAGTTAAGTGGATTCCTAATTGACAAGGCAGTCAAAGCATCTAGAGACGAAAGTGGAGTTGAGGCCAAAATCAGATGACCTTATTGAATGGTGGATGGGGTTAAAGGCTGAATCAACGAGGTAAAAACAATGACTGCAGATGCTGGAAACCAGAAATGCCCGAAATGCTTTTGCCCGAAATGTCGATTTCGCTGCTCCTTGGATGCTGCCTGAACTGCTGCGCTCTTCCAGCACCACTAATCCAGAATTAAGGGCTGAATGGCCCACTCCTTCTCATTGTACTTGTGTCTAAAGCTCATGATCCAAAATGGCTTAGAACTTCTATGTAGAACAATACAGCACAGAACAGACTCTTCGGTCCTCAATGTTGCGCTGACCTGTGAAAACAATCTGAAGCCCATCTAACCTACACTATTTCAGCTCGCCCCCCTACACTATCCCATCATCGTCCATGTGCCTATCCAAGGATTGTTTAAATCTCCCTAATGTGGTTGAGTTAACTACATTGGTAGGTAGGGCATTCCATACCCCTATCACTCTCTGAGTAAAGAACCTGCCTCTGACATCTGTCTTAAGTCTATCACCTCTCAACTTGTAGTTATGCCTCTTTGTACAAGCTGACGCCATCATCCTAGGAAAAAGACTTTCACTGTCTACCCTATCTAATCCTCTGATCATCTTGTATGTCTCTATCAAATCCCTTCTTAGCCTTCTTCTTTCCAATGAGAACAGACACAAGTCCCTCAGCCTTTCCTCTAAGACCTTCCCTCCAGACCAGGCAACATCCTGATAAATCTCCTCTTCACTTTTTCCAATACTTCCACATCCTTCCCGAAATATGGCGACCAGAACTGTACACAATATTCCAAGTGCAGCAGCACTAACATTTTGTATAGTTGCAGCATGACATTACAGCTCCGGAACTCAATCCCTCTACCAATGAAACCTAACACACCATATGCCTTCTGAACAGCACTATCAACCTGGGTGGCAACTTTCAGGGATCTATGTATATGGACTCCAAGAACCCTCTGCACATCCACACTACCAAGAATCTTTCCATTGACCCAGTACTCTGCCTTCCTATTATTCTTCCCAAAGTGAATCACCTCACATTTAGCTGCATTGAACTGCTTTGTAACCTACCCTGACATCTTCAAATGATCTATGCAAGGTTCCTCTGTTCATGCACTGACTTTGGAATTGTATCTGTAATTTGATATTACTCCTCCTTGTCCTTTCTGCCAACACATACCATGCCAGACTTCTTTGCATTAATCATCTGCT
Source organism: Chiloscyllium plagiosum (assembly GCF_037043375.1). NCBI lineage: Eukaryota > Metazoa > Chordata > Chondrichthyes > Orectolobiformes > Hemiscylliidae > Chiloscyllium > Chiloscyllium plagiosum. The sequence continues at coordinate 17,202,048 of NW_028270157.1, read as the reverse complement.
ACATGTCTGCATTCTCTTGAAATCTAGGTGAACATATAAATATACAAATTAGGAGTAGAAACAGAGCACTCAATCTCTTGAACATGCTCCTTTCCACATGAAGAGCTGGGTTGATCAGATTGTCAACTCACATTTGCATTCCCACCTACGAACCTTTCACTCCTTGCCAACAAGGAACTATCTACCTCTGTGTCGGAAATATTCAAGGATTCTGCGCTGCGAACACATTAATTCAGAGCAGGAGTACGCTGTTCAGCTCCCAAGTCTGACCTCACTTTTCACAACTTTGTGTTAGCTGCAAAGTTTGAAATCATTCCTTGCACATTTGAGATCAGTAATGCCCCTCAAGGTAAACAGTTGATACACCATGCGTCCTCATTCGAAAAGTCATCAGTTCACCGCTAATCTCTGCTGTCTGTCACTCAGCCAACTGAAATAGAAATGAGGTAGTTTGGAAACTGGTCAACAGATCTGATTGAGTCATGTTCCAAGCCAAATGAAATTGATTAATCCCATTACTTGAATTAATCAGGAAAGAGATGTTGATGACTCTACTACAAATGAATGACAAATTTCGATCTTTACTTTAACTGGACAGCAATGCATAAGAACATATAGAAATTGGGATTAATTTTGTCTTGTTCTTTCGGATCCTTAGTTCAAGGGTTCTTTTCCTATTCCCTTAGGTTGCATTGTGTCTGTCTGCAATTGCCTTGGGTGCCAGGACATGGGGGAAAATTGAAAAGCCACCAAATGTAATTTATAGGTTTTTTTTAAACAATTTATTTAAACACTTTAATTTATTAATTGTACAAATACTAGGGAAGGAGAAGAGGGCTTTTGACTCGATGGTGTAGGAGGTCATACGATGAAACGGCTTCCTATCACAGTTGCTACCCTACCCTGGGAACATGCATGTGTGTCAGCCATGTTGTAGAGTTGCAATTGTAAACATGGAGCTGCAGAGAGCTTGAGTTTTTAAAATTATTTATTGGTATTCAACATTGCTGGCAAGGCTAGCATTTGTTGCACACTCCCAAATGTCCTTGAGAAGACCATGTCGAATTGCCTTCTCAATTTTTGCAGTGCATGCAACCTGTGTAGGTAGATAGGGTGCCAGTGAAGCTGCATTGCCCTGAATGGTATCAAGCTTCTTGAGTGTTGATAGAGCTGCACTCATCTGGGCAATCGGGAAACATTCTATTAAGCTCCAGAAACATGCCTTGTAGATGGATTGGGAAGAAGGAGGCCAAACAGGGAGCATTATTTTTTACTGATGTTTGTGTCGACATGAGGTGATTCAAATGCACGTGCAACTTATTAAACTGAATCAAAATATACGTACCACATTAGGCACTTTAGAAATATACTTTATCTGGATTTTGTAATCATTTGGCAAGTTTCCAACCTAAACAAAACAAAAAAAGAACATTTTAAGAAGTATAAAATAATCTGACACTTTACAAATAGTGTATTTCCCCTTTAGTGAGCCAACTGTTTAAAATGTACACAGTTAATGTTGCCAGAGAGACAACTGCATTGAAAACAGACCAATAAAAAAAATAGCTGGAACTGCAACACATCAGTCAACAATTACATTCAAAAGCCATGATCATCATCACCAGCTCATGCTCTGCTTTGATATAACCTCGAAGTAACATTGTGGACATTACCTTTGGCCAGAAGCTGAAGTGAACCAGCTATATAAATACTGTGGCTACAAGGACAAACCACAGGCTGTGGATTCTGTGATGGCTAACGCAGCTCCTGTCTCCAATGCACGTCCATCATCTATGAGACACAAGGAAGGTGCATGATGGAAATCTCCCCACTTGCCTGGATGGGTGCTGTTTAAACAGCATTCAAGAAGCTTAACACCATCCAAGACAAAGCAGCTCACTGATTGGCACCACAACTACTGCATTCAACAGTCACTCACTTCACCAGTGATGCACAGCAGCAGCGGGGTGTACCATTTACAAAATGTAGTGAGTCAACTCACCGAGGTTCCTTCAACAGAACCTCTACCACCCAGAAGCACAAGGAAAGCAGATACATGGGAGACCACCAGCAGCAAATTCTCCTCCAAGCCACTAATCATCCTGACTCAGAAATATATCATTCCTTCAAAGTCACTGGGGCAAAGTCCTGGAATTCTCTCCTTAGTAGCACTGTGGTGTCTCTCCGCTTCAAGGATTGCTGTGATTCAAGAAAGGAACTCACCATCACCTTCTTTGGGGAAGTTAAAAATCACACAACACCAGGTTATAGTCCAACAGGTTTATTTGGAAGCACTAGCTTTCGGAGTGCTGCTCCTTCAACCATCTGATGAACCCAAGTCCAACACCAGCTCCTCCACATCTGGGGAAGCTAGCAATGGATTACAAATGCTGGCCCAATCAATGACATCCACAATTATGAACAAATAAAAACAAACGTTGGAATTTGCTCTTTCCACAAATTCTGACTCATCTGCTTTGCACTGATAATATTTTTCTATTTGTCGTTCTGGATTTCCTGAATTTTGTGGGAATTACTTACATTTTTCACCATTTCTGTCTTTCATTGATAGCCACGATGGTGGCAACAGCTTCTCGTGACTCAGTCCTTCAAAAATTGACCAGGCTAAGTATCTTATCTCTAGAAAGTGAATGGGGACCTAACAGAGATTTCTGAATTGTGAAAGCATTTGAAAGAGCAGCAGTGCATAACATGTTTTCAATTGTGGGGGAAAACCCTGATCTCTGGGCCATAAGAGCAGGATAGACACTAATAATCCAGTAATGAATTCAGGAAAAATAATGGGGTTAGAATGTAGAACTCACATGTGAAAAAGATTTTTCCGCTTTTGAGAGAATCAAGAACTAGGGATCACTGTTTGAAAATAAGGTGACACCCATTTAAGATCATTTTCTGTCACTGGATCATGAGTCTTTGGAACTCTTTTCCTCAAAAGACTGTTCTCGAATATTTTCAAAGCAGAGGTAGATGGATTCTTAAGAAGCTACTATGTAGAAGGCTATTAGGGAGTCAGGCAGGAGCATGGGTGGATCTAATTGAGGGGCCAAGTGGCCTCATTCTGTTCCTATTTTGTATGTTTCTGTCCTCACTACTCTAAGGAGCAATTGTGGTTAATACTATGGATGCTTTAAAGCTAGATAAACGCTTATGGGAAGAAAGAATTAGAAAGATCTGTGTTGGGTTTAGATGAAATGGAGGGGGTGGAGGTTTGAATGGAGCATAAGTTACAGAAAGTGCAGTTGGGCCGAATAGCCTGTATGAGTGAAAGATGAATGTATACTCTGCAGGATTTGGTAAGGCTGGGTCTCTTTGGCTTCCACATAAAACCGATAAGTTTTTTTTTGGACTGGAGATAGCTGTGTGACAACTTGACAACTTGACCATTAGCACAATCTAATTAACACTAATGACAACAAATTTGGTTAAAGATAGAATTGATTTTGGCCTCAAGAACATGTTCAATAATTCTGGTCTGCCTTTTAAGAGCGATTTACGGAGAACTGGTTTATTTTAAAGAATGTTTTGTATTGTGATCAGCAAATAGGCTTGATCCTTGCCTTTCAAAATCTCAAGACATTGTAAAATACTTTACGGACCCTGTTTTCATGTAGTGAATTTGTACATAGCAAGCTCCCACCAGCAGCAATGAGATGTTGACCAGGATGACTCTTCTGTTTTTGTCAAAATAGCTCCATGAGATCTTTTACTCTTATCTGAAAGGGCAGATCTAACCTTGGTTTTACAGCTGTAAGATAGCACTTTTGACAAAGCAGCACAACCTCAGTATTAGAATAGAATCCCTACAGTGTGGAAACAGGCCCTTCAGCCCAACCCAACCCTCTGAAGAGTAGCCCACCCAGAACCATTCCCTTACCCTACATTTACCCCTAACTAATGCACCTACCCTACAATCCCTAAACAATATAGGCAATTTAGCATAGCCAATTCACCTAACCTGCACATCTTTGGACTGCGGGAGGAAACCAGAGCACATGGAGGAAATACACATAGACACAGGAGAATGTGCAAACTCCACACAGACAGTTGTCTGAGGTTGGAGTTGAACCCGGGTCCCTGGCACTGTGAAGCAGCAATGCTAACCACTGAGCCACTGTGCAAGTGCCAGACTAGATTTTGTGCTCACGTCTTTGGGTTGAAACTTGTATGCAGAACCTTCTAATTCACTGCATGAAAATAGGATCAGAGCTGTGACACCTGTCTGTTAAAAATCTTGTTTTTTTTTCCATTCATTCACAGACTAGGCTGGCATTTATTGCCGAGAGGCAACCACACTGCTGTGAGACTGCAGTCACATGTAGGCCAGACATGAAGGCAATTTCCCTCCCTAAATGGCATTAGTCAACCAGATGGGGCTTTCCCCCAGCAATCAGTAATCATTAGACTCTTAGTTGGAAATTTCTACTGAATTCAAATTCTACCATGTGCCATGGCAGGAATTGAACCTTGGATTCAAGGACCTTACTTGGGTCTCTGAATTAATGGTTGAGTAATAATAATAGTCTAACTACATGGTTATATGCACGTTCTAGCTATAAATCCTTACATCCTGTTTTTTTTGTTAAGTGTCTGTCATATTGTTTCCCAATTATTAATCGCTATGACCACTTTTATAATGGAATCAGCCTCGGTGAACTTGATGTGCTGCAACTAAATCTTCTTGCCACAGGAGATGCTGTTTGTCACAGATTTGTGTTCCCTCATGTTCACCAATTTGATTTCTCTCAAGATGGAGACCTGCTGGGACCCTGTTCCAACCAATGCTACCTTGCTTGCTTCCCAACTTGTCTATTTGTGATTCTAGACCAATGTCAATGTGCTTGGCTCTTAATTGCCCTCTGAAGTGGCATAGCAAGCCACTCCATATCAAAACACCAGCAATTTGAGAAGACGTTCCACCAACACTTTCTCTGAGCATCTTAGTTTGGATAATAAATTCCTTCCTTGACAGGGAAATAACAGTACAACAATACTTGACTGCGGATGAATTCTGTTCAAACCAACAGTACCTGGCTTGCTCCCCAGCTGGCCTCATTTTTTTATTTAACAATAAATAATACAAAATCCAGTTAAACCATAAGAATAAATTCAGGATCTGACCCCTCATAAGTATTGATTGAATTAAGTGCAAATTAACCAACACCATGCAAAATGGGGCAAATTGGTCTTTGCTGTTTGTGGGATCCTGCTGTGTACAAACAGCTGTTATTCCAACCGTTTGACTTGGTTTCAAGGAAGTGCATTGTATGGGAAGCATTTTGGGACATTTCTGAGAGATTCCAGGATGTTGCCGAGCCTGGAAGGTTTAAATTATGAAGAAAGGCTGGTACTTTTTTCACTGGAGCATAGGAAGTTGAAGGGCGATCTATAGAAGTTTATAAAATAATGAGAGGTATAGATAGAGTTAATGGTAGTGGTCTTTTTCCAAGGATAGGGGATTTCAAGACTAGGGGGCACATTTTTGAGGTGAGAGGAGAGAGATTTAAAAAAGACATGAGAGGCAAATTGTTTACACACAGAGTGGTTCACATGTGGAATGAACTACCTGAGGATGTGGCGGATGTGGATACAATTACAATGTTTAAAAGACATTTGGATAGATACGTGCATAGGAAAAATTTGGAGGGATATGGGCCAGAAACAGGCAGGGGGGACCTGTTTAGTTTACCATTATGTTCGGCATGGATTGGTTGGACTGAAGGGTCTGTTTACGTGCTGCGTGACTCTATGACTCTATACCTGCTTGCTTCAGACATGCTCTTGTTTCTTCAAGTTGACTGTGTGGCTGGAGATAGAGGATGCCTTACAATATGGCTAAAAGTGAAGTTATATTTTTCGGTATGAAAAACAGAAAGGATGAGTATTATATAAAATGCTGATATATTGTCAAGTGTGGATGTACAAAGGGATCTGGGTGTCCTTGTATATCAGTCAATGTAAGTGACCAGGCCGATGCAGTAAGGCATTAGGAACAAGAATAGGCCATTCAGCCCCTCAAACCTATTTCCAACATTTAATAATGGCTGATTTGTGGTCTGTCTCTATTCACCTGATTGGTGCCATATCGGTTACTATCTTTGCTTAACAGAAGTATTTTAATTTCAGATTTGAAATTAACAACTAATCCTGCATCCATCGTTGTTTGTGGAATACAGTTCCAAACATCCAACATCCTTTGTGTGTAGAAGTGTTTCCAAATATCAGTTCTGAATGGTCTGCCCTCATTTTTAGACTATGTCCCTTAGTTTTATAACCCCCAGCCATTGGAGATAGTATCTTTTCCTGTTATTATCTTGATGACATCAATCAGATCACCATTTTACCTTCTACATTCGAGAGAAAATAGGCCTAATTTGTATAAACTCTCCCCATAACTTAACATCTGAAGTCCAGGTATCATTCTTATAATCCTAAATTGTACTCCCTCCAAGGCCAATATATCCTTCCTAAGGAATAGTGCCCAGATTAGCTCACAGTACTCCAGGATCTAATCACAGTTTTGTAGAGCTGCAGCATAGTACCTGCATCCTTATACTCCATTCCTCTAGATGGAAAGCTGGATATTTGGCCTTTGGTGCAAGATAAATTTGAGTTCAAAATAGGGATGTCTTACTGCTGTTATACAGGACTTCGAGATCACACCTGGAGTAGTGTGTGCAGTTTTGGTCTCTCAACTTCAGAAAGGATAGGCTTGCCATAGAGGTACTGCTGAAGAGATACACTAGGCAGATACTGGGGATGGCAAGACTGTTCTAGGAGGAGAGATTAGTTTGACTGGGCCTGTATTCTCTGGTGTTTTTGAAGGATGAGAGGGGATCTGATTGAAAATCCCAACAAGTCTGGACAGACTAGATGAGGATGAATGTTTTCTCCGACTGGGGAGACTAGGAGATACAATCTCAGGACACAGGGGTTGACCATTTAGGACTGAGATCAGGGAATATTTCTTTGCTCAAATCGTAGTAAATCTTTGGAACTTTCCACCACAGAAGACTGTGGAGGTCAAGTGATTGAATATATTCAACAAAGACATATGAATTTTTGGATTTCAAAGAGATATGTGGAAAAATTGGGAATATGGCATTGTGAGAAGAGAATCAGCATACTGCATGGTGGAGCAGGCTTGAAGGGTCAAATGGCCTAGTGCTGCTCCTCATCTCTAGGTTTATACATTTCTTTGATAAAAATTAAGTCATATTCGCAAGGTTTCAATCCGGGCTGCTTGTTTGGCAACTGACCACCACCTTCAACATCCACTCCCTATATCACCACAATAGCATTAGTTAATGCCATCAACAAAATACACTGTGCAACTCATTCAGGAACCTGAGACAGCACCTTTCAAAACCAAAACTTTGATCATCTGGAAAGACGGTAGACATATTAGAAAAATTGCACGCGCAAAATCCCCTCTAAATTATACACCATCCTGACTTGGAAAATATTCACCGTTCTTCACTGTCACTAGGACACAATCTTAGAATTCCCCTTCTAAAGCATTGTGGGCGCTCCTAGACCCAAAGGACTGCAGCGGTTCAAGAAAGCAGCTCACCACCACCTTCTCCAGGGCATCTGGGGGTTTGCAACACATGCTATCATAGAGTCATAGAGATGTACAGCATGGAAACAGACCCTTTGGTCCAACCCGTCCATGCCGACCAGATATCCCAACCCAATCGAGACACACATGCCAGCACCTGGCCCATATCCCTCCAAACCTTCCTATTCATATACCAATCCAGATGCCTCTTAAAATGTTGCAATTGTACCAGTCTCTACCACTTCCTCTGGTAGCTCATTCCAAACACATACCACCCTCTGTGTGAAAAAGTTGCCGCTTAGGTCTCTTTTATATCTTTTCTCTGTCACCCAAAACCTATGCCCTCTAGTTCTGGACTCCCCAACTCCAGGGAAAGACTTTGCCTATTTACCCTATCTATGCCCCTCATAATTTTGTAAACCTCTATAAGGTCACCCCTCAGCCTCCGACGTTCCCGGGAAAACAGCCCCAGCCTGTTCAGCCTCTCCCTGTAGCTCAAATCATCCAACCCTGGCAACATCCTTGTAAATCTCTTCTGAACCCTTTCAAGTTTCACAACATCTTTCCAATAGGAAGGAGACCAGAATTGCACGCACTATTCCAACAGTGGCCTAACCAATGTCCTGTACAGCTGCAACACGTGCTCCCAATTCCTGTGCTCAATACTCTGACCAATAAAAAGAAAGCATACCAAATGCCTTCTTCACTATCCTATCTACCTGCGACTCCACTTTCAAGGAGCTATGAACCTGCACTCCAAGGTCTCTTTGTTCAGCAACACTCCCTAGGACCTTACCATTAAGTGTATAAGTCCTGCTAAGATTTGCTTTCCCAAAATGCAGCACCTCGCATTTGTCGGAATTAAACTCCCCATCTGCCACTTCTCTGCTCATTGGCCCATCTGGTCCAGATCTTGTTGTAATCTGAGGTAACCCTCTTCGCTGTCCACTGCACCTCCAATTTTGGCGTCATCTGCAAACTTACTAACTATACCTCTTATGCTCGCATCTAAATCATTTATGTAAATGACAAAAAGTAAGAGGACCCAGCACTGATCCTTGTGGCACTCTCCTGGTCACAGGCCTCCAGTCTGAAAAACAACCCTCCTCCACCACCCTCTGTCTTCTACCTTTGAGCCAGTTCTATATCCAAATGGCTGGTTCTCCCTGTATTCCGTGAGATCTAACCTTGCTAATCAGTCTCCCATGGGGAACCTTGTCAAACATGTTACTGAGGAGAAAGTGAGGTCTGCAGATGCTGGAGATCAAAGTTGAAACTTTATTGCTGGAACAGCACAGGTCAGGCAGCATCCAGGAACAGGAGATTCGACGTTTCGGGCACAGGCCCTTCTTCAGGAATGAGCAGAGAGTGTTCAGCAGGAGAAGATAAAAGGTAGGGAGGAGGGACTTGGAGGAGGGGCGTTGGAAATGTGATAGGTGGAAAGAGGTCAAGGTGAGGGTGATAGGTCGGAGTAGGATGGAGGCGGAGAGGTCAAGAAGAAGACTGCAGGTCAGGAAGGCGGTGCCGGGCTGGAGGGATTCGGCTGAGACAAGGTGGGGGGAGGGGGGATGAAGAAACTGGTGAAGTCCAAGTTCATCCCCTGTGGTTGGAGGGTTCCCAGTCGGAAGATAAGACGCTCCTCCTCCGACCGTCACGTTGTTGTGGTTTGGCGGTGGATGAGTCCAATGACCTGCATATCCTCGGTGGAGTGGGAGGGGGAGTTGAAATGCTGTGCTACAGGGTGGTTGGGTTGGTTCGTCCGGGTGGCCCAGAGGTGCTCTCTGAATCGCTCCGCAAGTAGGCGGCCTGTCTCCCCAATATAGAGGAGGCCACACCGGCTGCAGCGGATGCAGTAGATGATGTGGGTGGAGGTGCAGGTGAATCTGTGGCGGATATGGAAGTTTCCTTTGGGGCCTTGGAGAGAAGTGAGGGGGGAGGTGTGGGCGCAAGTGTTGCACCTCCTGCGGTTGCAAGGGAAGGTGCCGGGAGTGGAGGTTGGGTCGGTGGGGGTTGTGGATCTGACAAGGGAGTCGCGGAGGGAGTGGTCTCTACGGAAAGCTGATAGGGGAGGGGAGGGAAATATATCCTTGGTGCTGGGGTCTGTTTGGAGGTGGCGGAAGTGACGGCGGATGATGCGCTGTACATGGAGATTGGTGGGGTGGTAGGTGAGGACCAGTGGGGTTCTGTCCTGGTGGCGGTTGGAGGGGCGGGGCTCAAGGGCGGAGGAGCGGGAAGTGGAGGAGATGGGGTGGAGGGCACCGTCGACCACGTCGGGGGGGAAATTGCGGTCCTTGAAGAAGGAGGCCATCTGTGTTGTACGTATTTTGAACTGGTCCTCCTGGTGTTACTGATGTCCATATAGATCACATCTACTGCTCTGCCCTCATCAATTCTCTTTGTTACTTCCTCAAAAGACTCAATCAAGTTTGTGAGACATGATTTCCCACGCACAAAGCCATATTGATTATCCCTAATCAGTCACTGCCTTTCCAAATACATGTACATCCTGTCCCTCAGGATTCCCTCCAACAACTTGCCCACCACTGAGGTCAGGCTCACTGGTCTATGGTTCCCTGGCTTGTCCTTACCACCCTTCTTAAACAGTGGCACCACGTTAGCCAACCTCCAGTCTTTTGGCACCTCATCTGTGACTATCGATGATACAAATATCTCAGCAAGAGGCCCAGCAATCACTTCTCTAGCTTCCCACAGAGTTCGAGAGTACACCTGATCAGGTCCTGGGGATTTATCCACCTTTACCCATTTCAAGACATCCAGCACTTCCTCCTCTGTAATTTGGACATTTTGCAAGATGTCACCATCTATTTCCCTACAGTCTATATCTTCCATATCCTTTTCCACAGTAAATACTGATGCAAAATACTTATTTAGTATCTCCCCCATTTTCTGCGGCTCCACACAAAGACCGCCTTGCTGATCTTTGAGGGGCCCTATTCTCTTCCTAGTTACCCTTTTGTCTTAATGTATTTGTAAAAACCCTTTGGATTCTCCTTAATTCTATTTGCCAAAGCTATCTCATGTCCGCTTTTTGCCCTCCTGATTTCCCTCTTAAGTATACTCCTACTTCCTTTACACTCTAAGGATTCACTTGATCTAGCCTGTCTATACCTTACATATGCTTCCTTCTTTTTCTTAACCAAACCCTCAATTTCTTTAGTCACCCAGCATTCCCTATACCTACCAGCCTTCCCTTGCAGCCTGACAGGAATATACTTTCTTTGGATTCTCGTTATCTCATTTCTGAAGGCTTCCCATTTTCCAGCAGAACCTTTACCTGCGGACATCTGCGCCCAATCAGCTTTTGAAAGTTGTCCAATACCATCAAAATTGGCCTTTCTCCAATTTAGAACTTCAACTTTTACATCTGGTCTATCCTTTTCCATCATTATTTTAAATCTATTAGAATTATGGTCGCTAGCCCCAAAGTGCTCCCCCACTGACACTTCAGTCACCTGCCCTGCCTTCATTCCCAAGAGTAGGTCAATATTTGCACCTTCTCTAGTAGGTACATCACATACTGAATCAGAAAATTGTCTTGTACACACTTAACAAATTCCTCTCCATCTAGACCCTTAACACTATGGCAATCCTAGTCCATGTTTGGAAAGTTAAAATCCCCTACCATAACCACTCTATTTTTATTACAGATAGCTGAGATCTCCTTCTAAGTTTGTTTCTTAATTTCCCTCTGACTATTGTGGGATCTATAATACAATCCCAATAAGGTGATCATCCCTTTCTTATTTCTCAGTTCCACCCAAATAACTTCCCTGGATGTATTTGTGGGAATATCCTCCCTCAGCACAGCTGTAGTGCTATCCCTTATCAAAAATGCCACTCCCCCTTCTCTCTTGCCTCCCTTTCTGTCCTTCCTGTAGCATTTGTATCCTGGAACATTAAGCTGCCAGTCCTGCCCATCCCTGAGCCATGTTTCTGTAATTGCTATGATATTCAAAGTTTGGGTGAAGATTTGTAGCTCGGGTGCTCATTGTTGTGGTTCTGTTCGCCGAGCTGGGAATTTGTGTTGCAGACGTTTCGTCCCCTGTCTGGGTGACATCCTCAGTGCTTGGGAGCCTCCTGTGAAGCGCTTCTGTGATCTTTCCTCCGGCATTTGTAGTAATTTGTATCTGCCGCTTCCGGTTGTCAGTTCCAGCTGTCCGTTGCAGTGGTCGGTATATTGGGTCAAGGTTGATGTGCTTGTTGATTGAATCTGTGGATGAGTGCTATGCCTCTAGGAATTCCCTGGCTGTTCTCTGTTGGGCTTGTCCTATAATAGTAGTGTTGTCCCAGTCGAACTCATATTGCTTGTCATCTGAGTGTATGGCTACTAAGGATAGCTGGTCGTGTCGTTTCGTGGCTAGTTGGTGTTCATGGATGCGGATCGTTCGCTGTTTTCCTGTTTGTCTTATATAGTGTTTTGTGCAGTCCTTGCATGGGATTTTGCACACTACATTGGTTTTGCTCATGCTGGGTATTGGGTCCTTTGTTCTGGTGAGTTGTTTTCTGAGAGTGGCTGTTGGTTTGTGTGCTGTTATGAGTCCTAGTGGTCGCAGTAATCTGACTGTCAGTTCGGAAATGCTCTTGATATTATGGTAGTGTGGCTAGTCCTTTGGGTTGCGGTTAGGACAAGCCAAACAGAGAACAGCCAAGGAATTCCTAGAGGCATGGCACTCATCCACAGATTCAATCAATAAGCACATCGACCTTGACCCAATATACCGACTACTGCAACAGACAGCTGGAACTGACAACCGGAAGCGGCAGATTCAAACCACTACAAATGCTGGAGGAAAGATCACAGAAGCACTTCACAGGAGGCTCCCAAGCACTGAGGATGTCACCTAGACAGGGGACAAAACGTCTGCAACACAAATTCCCAGTTCGGCGAACAGAACCACAACATTGCTATGATATCCCAGTCCCATGTTCCTAACCATGCCCCGAGTTCATCTACCCTCCCTGTTAGGCCCCTTGCATTTAAATAATTTATTAGTACTACCTTGTCCCTGTCTGCCCTGACTGTTTGACTTGCTTCTGTTTTCAACTGTACCAGTCTCAAATTGATCTCTTTCCTCACTGTCTCCCTTAGTCCCACTCCCCCACCTTACTAGTTTAAATCCTCCCGGCAGCTCTAGCAAATCCCCCTGCCAGTATATCAGTCCCCTTCCAATTTAGGTGCAATCCGTCTTTCTTATACAGGTCACTTCGACCCCAAAAGAGATTCCGATGATCCAAAAATGTGAATCCTTCTTCCATACACCAGCTCCTCAGCCATGCAATCATCTGCTCTGTCTTTTCTTGTGATGTCCATCTTCCACGATAAATATTAAATAAGAAATTTCTTGACTTGCCTACTCACCAATTCATCAATAAGCTTTATATCATCAGTCACTGGGTTGCCTGTTTTGCATATAGGTCCTCCAAATATGGTGGGCAGAAACAAGTGCAGGTAAATCACGCTGTTTATTAAATTCTGAAATGAAAGAAAATTGCAACAAGGTCAAAACTAAGTGAAAAGTTATAAGTGTTCAGGTACATATATTTTTGACCTTCACCATGAAGTGCTATGATGGCAAACATGGCTATTGAGCTTCATGAAATATGAGGGAGAGGCATAAGGCATAAGGTTAGTTTATTCTAACCGTTAGGAGAAAATAGGAATTTACAGGTCCTGCCAAGCTATCAAGAAATTTCTGTAACAAAACAAACAGCAACCTGTCAAGTTCCTAGGAATGACTATCCGTCCTGGACCACCGATGTTGATGCAATGGTCAAGAATGCCTCTTCTCCCTCAGGAGGCTCAGGAAATTTGGCATGTCCATACGGACTCTCACCAACCTTTTTAGATGCACCATAGAAAGCATTCCATCTGAATGCATCACGGCTGGATACGGCAACTGCTCTGCCCAGGACCGTAAGAAAATACAGAGAGTTGTGAACACGGCCCAGTCCATTATGCAAGCCAACTTTCCATTCACTGGCTCCATCTACACTTCTCGCTGTCTTGGAAAGGTAGCCAACATCAAAGACATCTGGTTATAATCTCTTCCAACCTCTTCTGTCAAGCGGAAGATACAAAAGCTTAAAAACATGTACCAATTGGTACAAGAACAACTTCTTTCCCGCTGTTATTATATTTTTGAGTGGACCTCTCAAATTTCAAATCTAATGTTAATCTTGCTTTTTGTGCAGCTTCTTTGCAGCTATAACTGTATGTTCCTTGCTGTGTTGAATCATCCTATCATCTTTGTATGGCATGTTCTGCCTGTACTGCACACAAAGCAAAACATTTCACTGTACTTAGGTACATGTGACAATAATAAATCAAATCAAATCAGCAACCTTTAGTTTATATGAGACCCATTAGCCTCTAATATACCTCGTGATGTGTTAATTTGGAACAATTGTTTTGTGCTGGTGCATTGAGGAGTTTATATATAGCAGAGTTAGATGCACACAGTCCCTTGTGTAAATTCAGCAGCTGGTGGGTAGGTCAGATAGAGCGCTACAGTGCAACACATTTGACCTTGCGCTAATGCACTGAAACTTGCTACAGCTCCCTTCTTGGCCATACTGGCTTTTTCTCCCCACCATTACACCACTCTAAGGAGCTTCATCCATCTTGATCACCTGTCAAACAGCTCACATATTATTGGAAGGTGGAAGAGGTACAATCCCATCCCTAACCCCCATTTGCACTGCAGAGGTTGATTAAGACTGCCACTTTCTCAAAATAAATGAAAGTGGGCAACAAATATTTCCTCAGCCAGTGATGTCCACATTCCATATGCACAAGAATAAACTAAAGCAATTTAAGCGACCACTTCAACTCTAGTCATGGCTTTGATCCTGTTTAAGTAGAATGAGATTCAAGTCTTCTGTCTTTCAACTTAATGTGGTATTGCTACAGGAAGTCTTCCCTAATAGCAGTAAAAACAAACACTATTTTGCAACTTATGATATGCATTAGCTATACTTGCAAAATGCATAGGAAATAGATCATCACATCTACATTTACCTACATCAGACATGGTTATGTTCACAGAAACAACTTGAACTTAAATAGCACCTTAACCACAGTAAATTTCTGAAGGTGGTTTTCAAGAATGCTATCAGACAAATACTTGACATCATTTCACATCAGGAGATATTAAAACAAGTGACCAAAAGCTTGGTCAATGTGATACGTTTTATGTACATGCAAACTCTCACCAAATTGCACCATTTGCTACTCTAGTTAAGAATTGTTTCTTGCTCACCCTGATCTTTGGCACCTAACAGCTCACTCCGTACAGAAAATTTAACTGCAATCAATATGTTTCATTTATTTAGATGTCCCTGGCATTTGCTTCCAATTCCTATCAGCTTGGAGGGTGGGTGCAAGAAGCATTCCCTCAGTGTTGTTATTTCTGCTGAGTCAACAAAGTTCTTCCCAAATCTCAGCAGTAATATGTCCACTACTCCTGCTTCGTCACCATCCTCTCACCCTAACCCACAATTCCTAGGTCCAGCACTCAAATGTTGCTTAGCAACAATGATAGCAAATGTGTTCATAAAATGCTCTTTAATACCCAAGGTATTTCCCCAATGCAAAGTCTGATACTGAGTCACATAAAGAAGTGCGCAAAAACATGGTCAAAGCTTTGAGAAGGGTTGTAAAGGATAAAAGAGAGCTGGAGAAAGTTTTTCACGGGAATTCCAGTGCTTAGGACTTCAGCAGATGCATGCAAGCCATTAATTGTTGAAACAATTAAAATTGAGGATGAAACGAAGGTCAGGCCTAGCATAACAAAAACCCTATTTCACATTTTTATTGGTGACCACCCTAAGGTTGATAAACCCCTAATCAATACAGACAGGCAAGTCATCATTTGAGGCTAATTGCGAAACAATTATTTGCGGCTAATAGACGGACACTGCTCACATTTCCTGTCATTAAGCTCTATCTTAATCAGTAGTGTTTTATGATACTGTAGCTTGTTGTAAGAACATGACTCACATTAAGTGGGCTATCCTGGGATTTACAGCTGGCTGTTCCATCTCCCTCCAGAATATTGTTCCCATGATCATGCACTTTATCATTTTGGAAAGCAAACATAGGCTCTGGTTCAAATATTTTCCACTCTTGGTTTTGAGCCATCTTTTGATTTGGAGTGGATGTCAACAGCTTTGCAAAGGAACAAGCCACACAGAAGAATAATTAATTTAACCCATATATGAGCAGATAATTCCTTTTAAATAAGAAACCCTTGACTCATTTAAAAGATGTCTGGATATATACACCTCAAGTGCCTTAACCTGCAGGGCTACAGACCAAACGCTGGAGACTAGAATGAGGCTTAGCATCTCTTGTATTGACTGGCTCAGACAGAAGGGCAAAGTGGCTGCTTTCTGCGCCATAAGCTTTCCACGATTCTACACCAACAAAATTCATCATGAAGAAGGAACTATAACCACAATATGTGTTTGTCTTCTATCTTTGAATGTTCATATTGCTGAGTATATCTACAGTTCAGAAAAATACAATGACTAAAGCTAATGGAGGAATCAATTGTGTTAATTTAGACTGAAAATAATAGTGAAAAGCAAACAGTGGAAGGAATTCTTGAACTGTGTACACAATAAATTTCTTGACCAATCTGATTCCATCCCATTGAGGAAGAAAGCAGGATTGGATTGACATTGGGGCAATGGGGGGAGGGGGGCAAGTGCAGCATTTCTGAGCAGAGGAGCAATGGGGAACACTGACCATAAACATCACCAGTTAAGAATAGTTATGGAAACGGATAAGGGACAAGCAGTTGTGGATGTGAACTGGTCAAGTTGGTTTGTAATAAAAAGACAAAACTAATTGAACAAGTAAACTTCAAAGAAGAGATGGATCAGGCACAGTGAGCATGTATTCCCATGAGGGCAAAAGAAAAGTGGGGCATCCAAAGCTAAGGCTCACTGGATGACCAAAGAAACAGTGATTAAAATGAAATCAAAACTAGATATAAATGTCAAATATTAAAGGTCAGAATGCAGTGGAAGACTAAATAAGACAGGCCTGCGGTGACTGTAATGAGGTCAGCCAGCTGGACATCTTAGAATATACATTCCCTGATTGGACCAGATTAACATCCCCAATCAGGGAGCCCTGGTTGACATAAAAAGGTTGAGAGTCAGGGATACTGACATTCTGGTTCCTGATTCTGTATGAGTCATAGTCATAGTGTCATAGAGATGTACAGCACGGAAAAAGACCCTTCGGTCCAACCTGTCCATGCCGACCAGATATCCCAACCCAATCTAGTCCCACCTGCCTGCACCCGGCCCATATCCCTCCAAACCCTTCCTATTCATATACCCATCCAAAGAACTTTGTTGACTCAGCAGAAATAACAACACTGAGGGAATGCTTCTTGCACCCACCCTCCAAATGTTGCAATGGTACCAGCCTCCACCACTTCCTCTGGCAGCTCATTCCACTATGGTCAAGGCTGCTCATGTGTAAATGCAGAGTGACTTAGTGATGTGATTCCGATCTCAGAATTATTGCAATTGCTATAGCGAATTAAAGCAGCAAAAGATAAAGTGTGGCATAGATTAGAACTCAGATATCTTTTATAAACATTTATACAGCTTGATGTGCCTCATGCAACACTCTAGTACCTTGATAGCATTCAGGACAAAGCAGTCAACTTAATTGCTAACCCATCCACCACCTTTAATATTTACACATTTTGCTCATGATGTGCTGTGACAGCAGTATGTAGCATCTCCAGTAACTCAGCAAGGCTCCCTCAACAGTACCTTCCAAATATGCAATCATTATTCCTTTGTCCTTCTAGATGGTAGAGTCAAAGAGCGTGGCACTAGAAAAGCACAGCCGGTCAGGCAGCATCTGAAGACCAGACGTTTCAGGCATAAGCCCTTCATTAGGAATGTGGAGGGAAGAGGAGGTGGCTGAGAAATAGATAGAGATGGGGATAGGGCTGGGGTAGCTTGGAAGGTGATAGGTAGATGCAGGTAGGGACTGATGGTGATAGATCGGAGTGGAGGGTGGAACGGATAGGTGGGAAGGAAGATGGACAGGTAGGACAGTTCAAAAGGAAGGTGCCGAGTGGGAGAGTTGGATCTGGGATGAGGTGGGATAAGGGACGATGCGAAAACTGGTGAAATCGATGTTGATACCATGTAATTGGAGGATCCCAATGCAGAAGATGAGGCATTCTTCCTCCAGGTGTCAAATGGCTTGGATTTGGCAGTGGAGGCAGCCCAGGACTTGCACGTCTTTGGTGGAGTGTGAGAGGGAGTTGAAGTGTTCAGCCACTGGGCAGTGGGCTTGCTTCGTCCTTGTATCCCAGAGATGTTCTCTGAAACAGTGAGTTGGCATCCTGTCTCCCCAATGTAGAGGGGAGACCACATTGAGAGCAACAGATACAGTAGATGAGGTGCTTGGATGTGTAGAAAACTTTCTGCTGGATGTGGAAGGATCCTTTGGGGCCTTGGATGGAAGTGAGGAGGGAGGTGTGGGTGCAGGTTTTGCACCTCTTGCGACAGCAAGGGAAGGTGCTAGGTGGGATTGGTGGGGGGAGGCGTGGACCTAACGAGGGAGTGTGGAGGGAATGGTCTCTGCAAATGCTGTTAGGGGTGGGGAGGGAACTATATCTCTGGTGGTGGGCTCTGACTGTAAATGGTGGAGTATGATGTGCCGTATCTGGAGATTGGTGTGGTGGAAGGTGAGGACCAGAGGGGTTCTATCCTTGTTGCGGTTGGAGGTAGAGGTTTAAGGGGTAGAGGTATGGGAAGTGGAGGAGATGCGCTGGAGGACAGCATTGACCACGTGGGAGGGGGGAGGGGAAATTGTGTCCTTGAAGTAGGAGGCAATCTGGGATGTTCTGGAGTGGAATTCTCCTCCTGGGAGCAGATATGGCAGAGGCGGAGGAATTGCTCTGGGTCTGGGTGGGATGCATTTCAGACGATCAGTGTGGACTTGATGGGCTGCATGGGATTCAACGATTCTAAAAGGCAATCAACATTAAACTGGGCCAGTCAGCAATGCCCACACCCCATGCACAATTTAAAGAAAAGTGATTCAAGAAAGGGTCATTTAGATTATGGACCAAGGAGGAGGTTTTCTTGAGGAAACAGTGGCTATGGCTGAAGGACTAAAAAGCACTTCGTAGCTGTCTCACCAGAGCAGTGCAGAGAAGTGCCTGGGAGTTTTTGTGGGGTTCAATACTGGTTTGCTTACTTTTCAAGAACTCCAAGATTCCTCTGTTCATCCTCACTTCTCAGAATCCAAACAGTCATTACATGCTCATGAATCTTTACCTTCCTCAAACACACGAACTCACAATTCTCTGGATTAAATTCTATTTGTCATTTTCTGCCCATCTGACCAGTCCATTGACATCTTCCTGCAGTCTGGGGATTTCTTCCTCAATAATCAACCACACAGCTAGTTTTTATATCATCTGCAGATTTCTGAATCACATCCTCTGCAATTAATTCTGATTCATTGTTAGTTACCAAAAAAAAACAAGGTACCCAGTGGCAGCCTTCCAGTCACAAAATATGCATCAATCCTTACACTTTAATTCCAGCCAATGAGCCAATTTTGGATCTGTCTTGCCACATTCCTATTAGCTCCTAAAATCTTAGCTGTATAATGTGTCTGCCTTGTCAGTTATTGTCAAAAAACAGATAAATTCTATGTAGATTACATCAACCATTCTACACTAATTAGACTATTTGTTAACATCTCAAAAAATCCAAGCAAGTTCGTCAGACATAGCCTTTCTTAAATAAAACATTTATTGCATTTGACTAAACTATGCTTTTCCGAATTGTGATTCTGTGTCTCAGAATTTTTCCAATAATTTGCCACTACCGAGGTTAGGGTGACCTGTGGATATTTGGCATATCCTTTTCTCCTTCTCTGAATAATGGTACAATGGGAGGAGTGTCACTGTCCTCCATGCCTATGGCCAAGCTGATGGCCAGAGCCTGTTCTTTGCTTCCTTGTATTCCCCAGAAATCTGGAATGTATTTCTTCTGGGTCTGGTGATTTATCCATTTCCAAGAAAGCCAAACCACCTAATCACTCTCATAATACTTATTCATCCAATAATTCACACTCCTCCTCCCCAACTCACATATCAGCCCCATTCCAAAATCCAGGATGATTACTCACATAGCTCTCAGCCTCATGGATGTACCACAGCGATTCCAGCTATTGCTGAAGTTCTGAAACCCAGGATCCACTGACTTTGCTTCCTGAAGGGGCAGGACTATGAGGAATGCTATTGAATTCTCACGCACCACAGAATGTTCCAGAAGATGTGAGAAGCCCTGCCATGTCTTTATTTAATAGCGTGCTATCCAAATTTATAGTAGTCTGGACATCAACAATAAACTGGGCTTGATATAGTTTAAGAATATCCGATAGATTATTAAGGAAGTCTTAGAAATTTGTACAAAGTGCTATATTTTGATAAACATCTTTGAGGGGAAAAGCAGGGAAAAGCAGGGTCCCTGATTCTGTGAGGCAGCAGTGCTAACCACTGAGCCATGTGACCTGCTGAAGGCACTTCCACCAATGGCAGAACAATAAAAATCAGGTCATGTATGCAGACAGAATTGGGGGAGTGCAGATATACGGCTGGGCTGTGGGGGTTTGGAGGTGGTTACAGAGCTCGGGACGGTGAAGTGGGGAATGTGAGATATTGACATAATTTGAAAACAAGAAGCAGAATTTTAAAAGTGGTATGTTCGCAGACCAGGAACCAATGTCAATTATGGGTGATGGGAGAATGGGCATTGGGCTAAAAGCAGATGAGATTTGGATGACAGTCACAGAGATGTACAGCATGGAAACAGATCCTTCATCACTGTCTGCCTGTGACTCCACTTTCAACTAACTATGAACCTGCACCCCAAGGTCATTTTGTTTGGCACACTCCCCAGGACCTTACTTTTATGTGTATAAGTTCTGCCCTAATTTGCCTTTCCAAAATGGATTAGCAGAGGATAATAAACTTCTAATTTTTCAGTCAAATTAGAATTCAGCCATTTCGCAAAGTTTTTTACTCACAATTAAACTTTCCATTTCTATGAGACTTCTCTGAGGAATTTCCTTTCAAATCTGTCCAGCGCAGCCATTCTAACAAAGTTGTACCATCTTCTGATTAAGCTTTGAGGCGAGTGGTAATCATTCCTTTTTATCGACTGCTTGCTTGCCTTCAATGGTGGGACCCATTTCAAAATCTTCTTGTGAAATTTATTTACCTTGACTGGCAAAATTAAATGACAGTGCTGATTCTTCAGGGATCTTTTACTGCTCATTTTCATTAATTACTTCATTGGAAGGAGTGAAGAAAGTTTTGTCTCTGCAAAATTGCCAAAACACAACTCACTGAACTAAAACAAAGTGGTGCATTTTCATAGTGTTTCAGTTGTCAGCAGTGATGCAGAGTTACGGAGTGAAATAGTTATTAGCACACTGCATAAGCCACCAGGGATACACCGATACCAATGGAATGTGCAAGATTAAACATTGTCTCTTATGCTTATCTCTTCACTCACTGGGTGGCAAGCCTCTCACCTTATTTTGGTGGAAAGCCAAAAGCATTTTTGTGAATAATGAAAAGCAAGAATGAGGAAGTGTAAGCATTAACTTGAGAATTATAAATGATTCTACACTGCAATGACGTATGGAGTCAATGCAGCTAGAAACTCCCAACCTGGATCATTGATTGTGGGAAGGTTGGTGACAAAGAGGGATCAGGATCGGAAGACAGGTACAATTTGGTTCAACTTCTTACAAGGTCAAGTCACAATTCATCAAAGTTATTTTCAATCTTCTAGGCAAAAAAAAATAGTATTGTTGAGACTGAATGTAGAAGCAAACAATGTTTCTGAGGTCATTCCTGGCAGGGAGATTTGTTAGAGCTACTCAGGAGGGTTTAAACTAGTCTGGCAGGGGGGTGGGACCCTGAACAGTAATGAGACAAAGGAAAAGGTTGAGGCTGGTACAGAAGTCAAATAGAGCAAGTTAAATAGACAAGGCAGGAAAGAGTACGGCAGGAAATGACAGAAGACTGATTAATTAAACTGCATTTTTTTTCATTGCAAGAGGCCTAACAGGTAAGGCAGCTGAACTCAGGGCACGGATAGGAACATGGCATTGGGATATCATAGCAATTACAGAAACCTTGGTGAGGGAGGGACAGGACTGGCAGGAAGGTTAGAATGGGAAGCAAGCCCTGAGTTCATCTGTCTTACATGTCAGGCCTCTTGCATTGAAAAAAAATACTGTTTAACTCATCAGTCTTCCGTCATTCCCTGCCGTACTCTTTCCTGCCTTGTCTATTTAACTTCTGTACCAGCCTCAACCTTCTCCTTTGTCTCACTACTGTTCAGGGTCCCACCCCACTGCCAGACTAGTTTAAACCCTCCTGAGTACCTCTAGCAAGTCTCTCTACCAGGAATGACCCCAGGAAACTGCTTGCATCTACATTCAGTCTAAACAATACACGTGTTTGAGGAGGGAAAACATCACGGCAGTACTTGAGAGGATATTCCTGAGGGATCATCCAGTGAGACTATATGGGTGCATCTGAGAAATAAGAAGGGGATGATCATTTAGATGGGATTGTAATATAGGCCACCCAAATAGTCAGTGGAAAATTGAGGAGCAAGTATGTAGGGAGATAACAAATAGCTGTAAGAATAATAGGGTTGTAACAGTTGAGAAGTTTGACTTTCCAAACATAGACTGGGACTGTCATAGTGTTAAGGGCCTGGGTGAGGAGGAATTTGCTACGTGTATCCAGTAAAATTTCTCAATCAAAATGTAGATGGCTCTGCTAGAAAAGGGGCAAAATGTGAACTCCTCTTGGAGAATAAGGCAGGACAAGTGACTGAGGTGTAGGGGGGGAGCACTTTGGGACCAGTGGGTGACTATAATTCTATTAATATTAAATAATTATGGAAAAGGATAGTTTGATCCAGAAGTTGAATTTCCAACTTGGGACAAGGCCAATTTTAAATGTATTAGACAGAAACTTTCAAAAGTTGTTTGGTGGAGGCTGTTCACAGGTGAAGGAACGCCTGGCAAGTGGGAGGCTTTCAAAAATGAGATAACACGAATCCAGGGACAACACGTTCCTGTTAGTGTGAAGGGCAAAACTGACAGGAGTAAGGATCATTGGATCATTAGAGATATCGAGGCTCTCGTCAAGAGAAAGGAGGCACGTGTCAGGTATAGACAGTTGGGATCAAATGAATCCCTTGAGGAGTATTGGGGCTGTAGGAGTACACTTAAGAAGGAAACCAGCAGGGCAAAAAGGGGGCATGAGATCACTTTGGCAGATAGGATAAAGGAGAATCCAAAAAGATTCTACATGTATATTATGGCAAAAGAGTAACTAGGGAGAGAATAGAGCCCCTGAAAGGTCGACAAGATAATCTGTGTGTGGAGCTACAGGAGATGGGTAAGATCTTAAATGAATATTTCACGTCAGTATTTACCATGGAGAAAGGCATGGAAGCTAGGGAACTTAGTGAAGCAAATAGTGATGGCTTGAAAAGAATCAACATTACAGAAGAGGAAGTGCTGGAGGTCTTAAAATGCATAAAGGTAGCTAAATCCCTCCTGATCAAGTGTATCCCATGATATTATGGGAAGTTGCTGGGACCCTTGCTGTGATATTTGTATCACTGAGAGTCAGTTGAGATTCCAGAAAACTGGGGTGTGGCTAATGTTTTAACTTTATTTAAGAAAGGCTACAAGGAAAAGCCAGGGAACTAGACTGGTGAGCCTAATCTCAGCCATGGGTAACTTGTTGGAGGGCACTGAGAGACAAGATCTTTCTAAAGATCCTTTAGAAAGGCAAGGACTGATTAGGGATAGTCAGCATAGCTCTGTGCAAAGAAACTGTTTTTTGAAGAGTTGACCAAGAAGCTTATCTATGTCTCTCTGTAAACTACTACATCCTTTGTCACTATCCACAACTCTACCGACGTTAGTGTCACCTGCAAATTTACTAACCCATCCTTCTATGGCCTCATCCAGGTCATTTATAAAAATGACAAACAGCAGTGGACCCAAAAGAGATCCTTGCAGTACTCGACTTGTAACTGAACTCTAGGATGAACATTTCCCATCAACCACCACCCTCGGTCTTCTTTCAGCAAGCCAATTTCTGATCCAAACCGCTAAATCATCCTCAATCCCTTGCCTCTGTGCAATTGCATACCGTGGAGAACCTTATTAAACGCCTTACTGAAATCCATATACACCACATCAACTGTTTTATCCTGATCCAACTGTTTGGTCACCTTCTCGAAGAACTCAATAAGGTTTGTGAGGCACAACCTACCCTTCACAAAACCATGTTGACGATCCCTAATCAACTTATTTTTTTTCAAGTGATTATGAACCCTAGCTCTTATAACCCTTTCCAAAACTTTACACACAACTGAAGTAAGGCGCACAGCTCTTTAATTACCAGAGTTGTATCTACTCTCCTTGAACAAGGGAAAAACATTTGCTATCCCTCCAGTCTTCTAGTACTATTCCTGTAGACAATGATGACAAAGATCAATGCCAAAAGCTAGGCAATCTCTTCCCTGGCTTCCCAGAGAATCCTAGGATAAATCCTAGGGACTTATCTATTCTTACACTTTCCAGAACTGCTAACACCACCTCCTTGTGCACCTCAATCCCATCTAGTCCGTTAGCCTGTATCGCAGTATTCTCCTCGACCACATTGTCTTTTTCTGGCGTGAATACATGCATTTAGCACTTCCCCTATCTCCTCTGACTCCACGCACAACTTCCCACTAGTATGAGTTGAAAGTGTGGTGCTGGAAAAGCACAGTAGGTTAGGCAGCATCCGAGGAGCAGGAAAATCGACGTTTTGAGGAAAAGCCTTTCCCTGAAGCATCGATTTTCCTGCTCCTCAGATGCTCCCTGACCTGTTGTACCTTTCCAGCACCTGCAGTCCTCACTTTCGCCTAGTTGATTTTCCCACTAGTATACTTGATTGGCTCTAATCTTACTCTAGTCATTCTTTTATTCCTGATATACCTATAGAAAGCCTTAGGGTTTTCCTTGATCCTATCTGCCAATTATTTCTCATGTACCCTCCTGAATCTTCTTAGCTCTCTCTTTAGGTATTTCCTGGCCAACTTGTAACTCTCACGTACCCTAACTGAGCCATCACATCTCATCCTAACATAAACCTTCTTCTTCCTCTTGACAAAAGATTCAAATTCCTTAGTAAACCACGGCTCCCACGCTCGACAACTACCTCCCTGCCTGATAGGTACATATTTATTACCCACAGTAGCTGGTCCTTGAATAACCTCCACATTTCAACTGTGCCCATCCCCTGCAGTTTCCTTCCCCATCCTATGCATCCTAAATCTTGTCTAATCACATCATAATTGCCTTTCCCCCAGCTATAACTCTTGCCCTGTGGTATATACCTATCCCTTTCCATTGCTAAAGTAAACATAGCTGAATTGTGGTCACTACCACCAAAGTGTTCACCTCCCTCCAAATCTACCACCTGGTCGGATTCATTACCCAGTACCAAATCTGATGTGGCCTCGCCTCTTGTTGGCCTGTCTACATATTTGTGTCAGGAAACCCTCCTGCACATATTGGACAAAAACTGACCCATCTAAAAGTACTTAAACTATAGCATTCCCAGTCAATATTTGGAAAGTTAAAGGCCCCCATAACAAATACCCTGTCACTCTCACTCCTATCAAGAATCATCTTTGTATCCTGTCCTCTACATCTGTGGAACTATTTGGAGGGCTATAGAAAACTCCCAACAGGGTGACCTCTCCTTTCCTGTTTCTAACCTCAGCCCATACTACCTCAGTTGACGAGTCCCCAAACATCCTTTCTGCAACTGTAATACAGTGCCACACCACTCCCCCTTTTACCATCTTCTCTGTTCTTACTGAAACATCTAAATCCCGGAACCTGCAATAACCATTTCTGACCCTGCTCTACCCATGTCTCTGAAATGGCCACAACATCGAAATCCCAGGTACCAACCCATGCTGCAAGTTCACCCACCTTATTCTGGATCCACTTGGTTTCAAGTGTGTCTACTTCAACACCAACTTCTTGCTTGCCAGTGCCTTGTTGCGATCTTGAAATCTTAGTTCTGACTTCACTACTCTCAACCTCCAGTATACTCAAACTACAATATCGATTCCCATCCCCCTACTCAATTAGTTTAAACTCACCTGAAAAGCATTAGCAAAATTTTCCCACCAGGATATTCGTACCCCTCTGGTTCAGGTGAAAACCATATTGTTTGTAGAGGTCCCACCTACCCCAGAACGAGCCCCAATTATCCAGGAATCAAAAACCCTCCCTCCTGTTCATCTCCTCATCTTGCTAGCATGTGGCACAGGCAACAAACCAAAGACAACAACTCTGTTTGTTCTAGCTCTAAGCACCTTAGCTCCCTGAGTTTCTGCCTTAGATCCCCATCTTTCTTCCTATCTATGTCATTGGTGCCTATGTGGTCCACGACTTTGGGCTGCTCCCGTTCCCCTGCAAAGACCCCGAAAACATGATCAGAGACATCACGAAGCCTGGCACCTGAGAGACAACACACCAACCGTGAGTCTTTCTTGCCCCCACAGAACGTCCTATCTGTCCCCCTAACTATGGAGTCCCCAATGACTAATGCTCTGCTCCTCTTCCCTCTTCCCTTCTGAGCAACAGGGACAGACTCTGTGCCAGAGACCTGTGCCCCATTGCTTACCCCTGGTAAGTAGTTTCCCCCAACAGTATCCGAGATGGTATACTTGTTGTTGAGGGTAATGGCCACAGGGGATCCCTGTACTGCCTGCTGGTTCCCTTTCCGTCCCCTGACAGTAACCCATCAACCTTCTTCATGTACCGGACGTGTGACTACCTCCCTGTAACTCTTCTCAATAAACCCCTCTGCCTCCCGAATGAGTGAAGTTCATCCAGTTCCAGTTCCCTAACACTGTTTTGGAGGAGCTGGAGTTGGGTGCACTTCCCAAAGATGCAGTCAGCAGGGACACTACTGGTGACCCTTACCTCCCACATTCTGCAGAATGTTGTTGAACAGAGAGACCTAGGGGTGCAAGTACATAGTTCCTTGAAAATGGCATCACTGGTAGACAGGGTGCTGAAAAAGGTATTTGGCACACTTGCCTTCATTGGTTAGAACACCGAGTATAGGAGTTGGGACGTCTTGTTACAGCTGTAAAGACATTGGTTAGGCCACATTTGAAGTACTGCATACAATTCTGGCTGCCTTTCTATAGGAAGAATGTTATTAAACTAGAAAGGGTGCTGAAAAGATTTATAAAGGATATTACCGGGACCGGAGGGTTTGAGCAATAAGGAGAGGCTGGATAACTGGGACTTTTTTCCCTGAAACGTTGGAGGCTGAGGAGTGATCTTATAATGTTTATAAAATCATGAGGAGTACAGATGGGTGAATAGCCAAGAGCCTACTCCCCAGAGTAGGGGAGTGCAAAACTAGAGGGCATAGGTTTAAGGGGAGAAGTGCAAAATTTAGAAGGGACCTGAGAGGCTGTATTTTTCATGCAGAGGGTGGTGTTTTTATGGAATGAACTGCCAGAGAAAGTGATAGAGGTGGGTACAATTTAAAAGGCATTCGGACAGGTACTTGGATACGAAAGGTTTAGAGGGACATGGGCCAAATGCAGGTACATGGGACTAGTCGAATTGAGGAAACCTGGTCAGGATGGATGAATTGGACTGAAGGGCTTGTTTCTGTGCTGTATGACTCTTTGACTCCAGTCGTTCATCGGTCTTCATTTCAAAAAAATTTGCGTAGGACCATAAGACTATAAATCATAGGAGCAGAAGTAGCCATTCGAGCAATTGAGTCTGCTCATCCCTTCAATGAGATTGTGGCTGATCTAACAATCCTAACTTCATTTTCCCACCTTGTCCCCACAAAAGCCTGTATCCTGTCACTAAGTCACCTTTTGTTTACACATGCAGAGTACATGGCACTGACCCAGGTAGTTCAGAGCCAGCTCAGAGAGTGAACAGAACCTCTGAAACTCATGTTTCTATCTGTCAGCCAGACTCACTGCTTGGACCAGGTTAACAGCCCCAATCAGGATTCACATTCTATGAGTTCACCCAACTGACCTCACTACAATCACTATGTCCCTTCCCCTCTAGGTCTGGGAACGTAGGCCCATTCTTTTCCTGTAGCTTCTCCTGTGGTGTTCGGTTCTTCCGACTCTGCCTCGGATACTACCGTGTCCAGAGCGTCTCAGCTGAAATTCACCTTCAGAAGATAATGGTGTAGAGACTGAGACATCTGCCGTGTCCATCTCATCCTTCTTCGAGATAAGATGGAGAAGGAACCAGAGGTTCTGTAAGCCTTGTCAGATGTTCTGAGGGGCCGGATATGTTTTGCTCCTGTCCCATTTACAATAGTGCAGCTTTTGTGTGGTCCACATGCTTGTTCAGGCCCACTTCTCCCACCTGAACTTTGCACATCACAGGATCTGGCCTTATGTCACCCATGCCTTTAACCCATGCAGGGGCATTCCTGTGGTTTTGACAAAAAGCTTTGTCCCCTGAAGTAAACTGCCCCTCTCACAGAGAAGTTTTGTGTCTGGTTTTGCGTTCCCTGATGCTGCTTCGCCCCCCAACACACCTGGCCCTGGAAGATCAGATTTAAGCAAGTGCGCCGTCTTCTCCCCATTAACAACTCTGCTGTGGCTATCCCTGTAATTGCTGGATCCCAAAATCAAACAGGAACCGGGACAGTTTAGTATCTTGTGAAGCTGTAGGCTGTTTCTTTAAGCCTGCCTTCAAAGTTTGTACTGCTTTTTCCACCAGACCATTGGATGGTGGATGGTATGAAGCAGTCCTTACATGACGAATGCTATTCAACTTTAGCAAATACTTGAATTCCCTGCTGGTAAAATGATGGCCCGTTGTCTATGACCAATGCCTCTGGGAATCCATGTCTTGAATAAGAAGCTCACAGCTTTACAATCATCTCCCTCTTTGACAAGTGAACACTATGCACATCCAACCACTGAGTGGGCATCCATATTGACTAAGGACATTGAACCCATGAAAGGAGCAGCATAGTTGACATGTAACCGAGTGCAGGGTTTACCTGGCTATAAGGGGAGCTGCTGGCGGTAATATCTGTCATTGTTGGTACTCTGGGCACTGCCCCACACAGCAATGTCGGCATTCAATCCTGGCCAAGAGACATAAGGTGTTGTTGAGAAGTTAATTTTGGTAACCGCTGGATGGCCCTTGCAGAGTTCAGCCAATATACGGCAGCGACCTTGCCTTGGGACAGTCAGTCAGTCGTGCTCCCCACAAAGATTCAGAAAGGCTTCAGTTCTGGGTGTGATGGCCCTTTCATTTCCCCATCACCATCAACCATTTTGATTTTGCCAGGACCGGACCTTTTTGTGTCCACAGTCTGTTATTGTTGATGGTGACTGGAAGGGTGTACAAAAAGTTTAAAATCAGAACAGACTCTTCCAGTGGCAGAACCAGTGTATTCACCAGAGGGAAGCAGCTCAAGGCATCTGCAGTTGCCACTTGGCGTCCCGGACAGTGTTCCAACTTGTAATTATACTCACTCAGAATTTAACGTGAAGGTATGGACGGCACAGCTTCTTTAAGTAGCTGTGGTAGGGATTTGTGGTCTGTTACAATTAAATATCTATAGAGATATTGTGGAACTTTCTCACACCAAAGATAACCACCAAACCTTCTTTCTCTGTCTGCCTTCCTTCGGGATAAGTCAAAGACCAGGAAGCATACGCTATCGAGTCTTCCTCTCCGCTGGGCCACCAGTGAGTCAACACTACTCCGACACCTTATGGGGAGGTGTTGCATGATTGCAGTGTGTGTCAGCACCACATCTTGCTTGGGATTGTAGTGTGCCAACACCTCAGACAATGATAGTTGCTTCTCCACTTTCCTAAAGGCTACATCTTGGCTACGGGACCATTTCCAAGGCTGACCCTTTTTCTGTAGCAAATGTAGGGGTGCCAGGATGGAGGCCAGGTTATGTATGAATTTTCTGTAATAATTCACCAGCCCAAGGAAAGACCTCAGCTCCAGTATAGAAGTGGGAGCCAAGACACCTTTGTTCGCCCTCACTTTATCTTCCAACAGGTGTAACCCAGTCTTGTTGGTTTTGTAGCCCAAGTAAGGCACTTGGGGTGCCTAGAACACACATTTTTTTCTCCTAAAGTGTACACGTGCTTTGGAGAAATGTTGAAGCACGAAGTCCAAATTCTCCAAATGCTCAATATTGGTCATTCCTGTTATTAGTACATCATCCAGATAAATGGCAACCTGGGGTAGACCTTGGAAAGCATTCTTCATCATTCGCTAGAAAAAGGCACAGGCTGATGATACCCCAAAATGCATATTGGTGCAAACCCTTCTAGGTATTAAGTGTAGATTACTTCTGAAAATCCTCAGCTAACCGCAATTGCATGTACATATGGCTCATGTTGAGCTTTCTGAATGTCAGCAAACCCCTACATCCCACACACCCCCATCTCCCCCCACCAGCTTTGCGTAGAGGTCTTCTTTGCGATGGATTGGTTATTTATCCAGCTGTGAGCAGCAATTCACCATTTGTTTGAAATCCCCACAATGATGAGCCGACCCATCAGGCTTCAAAATCAGTATGACTGGTGCTGCCCATTCCGCAAACTGGACTGGCTTAATGATTGTTTCACTGTCCCGCCTCCTGATTACTTTTGCCTGTAAGGCAAATGGGCACTGGGTGGTCCTTGCAGAATTGTGGGATTGCTTCCTGGTCAACACTTAAGCTCAGAAGTCACACGACACCAGGTATAGTCCAACAAGTTTATTTGAAATCACAAGCTTTCAAAGCACTCCGAAAGCTTGTGATCTCAAATAAACCTATTTGACCATAACCTGGAGTTGTGTGACTTCTGACCTTGTCCACCCCAGTCCAACACAAGCACCTCCATGTCAAGGCTGACATACAAGTTGGCTTTTGCCGCTTTGATAGTCCCTAGACCTCCCTGAAAAATATTTGGGTATTTAATTAGAACATCACTTATGCAGCCATTTTCTAATCAAAAAATGTTGGGCCAATCAAGTTGAATATTTCTCAACCAATTTTGCCCCATCAAGCTTGAACCCGAGCCTTTTGCTACAATTAGCAATAACTGAACCAGCTGCTTCTCATAAAAGTTTGGAATGAAGTTGTCCCCTTAATCTCCAAGGTGTCCCTGGTATAGTTTCTCAACCTAGCTAGGGTCCAATGCAAACTTAAGATTGGAGTCCAGAATGAATTTTGGTAAAGACTGGTTTAATAATCACTAACACAACCATGCCAGTATCAACCTCCAGTATAACTGGGTGACCATTTAACCAGGTATTTATTTTGATTGGTTCCGATTTCAAAGTTGCTAAGCAATTTAACTGTTCTAAACCAACTGCAGGTGGACTTTCCAGGATGTTCACTCCACTGGATATCAGCTTATGAATTTTCTGACTCAATGTAGGTCTAATGGGACTCTTTTGCTGTTTCAGATCCACAGAGTCAGAGTCACTGACGTACAGCACGGAAACAGACCCTTCGGTCCAACTCGTCCATGCCAACCAGATATCCCAACCCAATCTAGTCCCACCTGCCAGCACCTGGCCCATATCCCTCCAAACCCTTCCTTTTCATATACACATCCAAATGCCTCTTAAATGATACAATTGTACTAGCCTCCACGACTTCCTCTGGTAGCTCATTCCATAAACGTACCACCCTCTGTGTGAAAACGTTGCCCCTTAGGTCTCTTGCCCCTGAGGACATGATTTCCCACGCACAAAGCCATGTTGACTATCCCTAATCATTCCTTGCCTTTCCAAATACATGTACATCCTGTCCCTCAGGATTCCCTCCATCAACTTGCCCACCACCGAGGTCAGGCTCACTGGTCTATGGTTTCCTGGCTTGTCCTTACCACCCTTCTTAAACAGTGGTACTATGTTGCCAACCTCCAGTCTTCCAGCACCTCACCTGTGACTATCGATGATACAAATATCTCAGCAAGAGGCCCAGCAATCACTTCTCTAGCTTCCCACAGAGTTCTAGAGTACACCTGATCAGGTCCTGGGGATTTATCCACCTTTATGCGTTTCAAGACATCCAGCACTTCCTCCTCTGTAATTTGGACATTTTGCAAAATGTCATCATCTATTTCCCGACAGTCTATATCTTCCATATCCTTTTCCACAGTAAATACTGATGCAAAATACTCATTTAGTATCTCCCCCATTTTCTGTGGCTCCACACAAAGACCGCCTTGCTGATCTTTGAGGGGCCCTATTCTCTTCTTAGTTACCCTTTTGGTCTTAATGTATTTGTAAAAACCATTTGGATTCTCCTTAATTCTATTTGCCAAAGCTACCTCATTTCACCTTTTTGCCCTCCTGATTTCCTTCTTAATTATACTCCTACTGCCTTTATACTCTAAGGATTCACTTTATCTAGCCTGTCTATATTTGACATATGCTTCCTTCTTTTTCTTAACCAAACACTCAATTTCTTTAGTCATCCAGCATTCCCTATACCTACCAGCCTTTCCTTTCCCCCTAACAGGAATATACTTTCTCTGGATTCTCGTTATCTCATTTCTAAAGGCTTCCCATTTTCCAACCGTCCCTTTCCTGCGAACATCTGCCCCCAATCAGCTTTTGAAAGTTCTTGCCTAATACCATCAAAATTGGCCTTTCTCCAATTTAGAACTTTAACTTTTAGATCTGGTCTATCCTTTACCATCATTATTTTAAATCTAATAGAATTACGGTCGCTGGCCCCAAAGTGCTCCCCCACTGACACCTATTTCCCAAGAGTAGGTCAAGTTTTGCACATTCTCTAGTAGGTACATCCACATACTGAATCAGAAAATTCCTCTCCATCTAAACCCTTAACACTATGGCAGTCCCAGTCTATGTTTGGAAAGTTAAATCCCCTGCCATAACCACCCTATTATACTTACAGATAGCTGAGATCTCCTTACAAGTTTGTTTCTCGATTTCCCTCTGACTATTAGGGGTCTATAATACAATCCCAAGAAGGTGATCATCCCTTTCTTATTTCTCAGTTTCACCCAGATAACGTCCCTGGGCAAACTTCCCTGGGTACATACCAACAGCAACTCCAACAACTTGACAGTCTGGAATCTTGAGAAACTCCAACAACTTGACAGTCTGGAATCTTGAGAAAATCTTAGCTATTGCAGAAGCGTTGGTTTTGTTTTGGGGTTTTTGCTGTAGGTTGACAGAGAGTCCCTCTGATCAGGATATATCCTGAGTGAGGCTATACAATTACCTTCACTCAAGTGGTCTCTCCCAAGCTCAATCAGCCTGCTGAGGGTGTCCACTTTCTACAGCATACCCTGTAACTCATAACCTCCACTTGTTGTGTTTTCTCATGACAAAGCCAGTTAATAATCACTGTTTAAAGTTCAGTTGGGCTTTAGCCAATAGGTGCTTTTGCATGGTTACATAATTAATCCCACATACAAACTCAGCATCTCACTTAGGGTTAAACCAAAATCACATGCCTCTCCCAGTCGTCTTAATCTCATCAAAAATCTCAATACGGATTCCCCAGGTTCCTGAACGGTTGAGTAAAACTGATCATGTTTCAAAATTAGAGGTGGTTTACGGCTGTTATATTCTTTAACTAAACTCACCAACTCTTTCGTAACTGGTACCTCCAGGAAAGTTAAGCTCCGAATAACAAAAAAGCTGTGGGTCCACACACTGTCAGGAAAATTATCTATTACTTCTCTTCTGTCCCAACGTCATTTGCACAGAAAAAGTAACACATTCTTTCCATATACTGGGCCCAGTCTTCAATGGCAGGATTCAATGGCATGATTCTGGAAATATTAACTCCAATTCAAAGACAACTATTGGGAGTGAATCTCTTCATGCACGTGGTTTTTGTCATCACCACTGAAATAACTCCACAAAGGCCTGTATCCTGTCACCAAGTCACCCTTTCTTTACATGTGCATAGCACATGATTCTGACTCAGTTAGCTCAGAGCTGGGTCATAGGGTGAGCAGAAGCCCTGACCCCTGTTTATACCTGAAAATGTGTTGCTGGAAAAGCGCAGGTCAGGCAGCATCCAAGGAGCAGGAGAATCGACATTTTGGGCATGAGCCCTTCTTCAGGAATGCTTGGATGCTGCCTGACCTGCTGCACTTTTCCAGCAACACATTTTCAGCTCTGATCTCCAGCATCTGCAGTCCTCACTTTCTCCCTTTTCATACCTGTCAACCAAGGCTCCCTGATTGGACCAGATTAACAGCCCCAATCAGGGAACTCATATTCTATGAGATCCACCTGGCTGACCTCATTCTAATCACTAGCCATAACCCTTGATTCCCTTACTGATTAAAAATCAGTCTTTCTTAGCCATGAATATACTTAATATCTCAGCCTCAACATGGCACAGGAGAAAGGACGTCTTACTGCAGCTATACACACCTGGAATATTGTGAGAGGTTCTGGATACACTTGCCATAGGGGGAGTACAGCGAAGGTTCAGCAGACTGATTCCTGGAATGGGAGGTTTATCCTATGAGGATTGATTGGATCAACTCGGCCAACTCACTGGAGATTAGAAGAATGAGAGATCTCATCGAAACATATAAAGTTGTTACAGGGCTGGACAGACTGGACATAGGACTAAAGTGTCCTCTGGTCCAGGGCTTCAGAACAAGTGGTCATGGTGAAAAGAACTACTGTATATACTTGAGTAAAAGCTGAACTCCTATTTTTGGTCAAAAAATCTGGAATTTTCCTTATATCTCATGTAAAGGTTGACCTCACAGATAACAGGTCAACATTTGTGAGTGAAGGTACTATCCTATACGTAAATGTTATGAGGAGGAAGTTAATTTTTTCTTGTGCTGTTATGCGTTTTGATCTACAACTCACACCAGTTTGGCGCGAAAGTTTAAGATGCATCAGGTCAGAGTCAGGTGACAACCTCCCTTTGTGTGCAGCTCAGCTGAGCTCAATTCCCCTATGGCACTCACTGAGCACAGTCATATACCTAGTTGAGGTTTGAAATTCCTTCATCATTTTGTGTAAAAATGTCCTCCAAATTATGAAGCTTTATTTGGTGCTGAAGATGTTGAACAGTGTGATTTTGTAGAATTTTAATGAACTTTTGTATTTGACATGTTTAATTTAATTTGTACCATGTAGTTGTAATTTAAAGCAGTATTATATTTCTACTTCACTTTTTGTATGTATAAATAAAGCTTATTAATTCATTTTTGTTTCTATTGTTTTTATCGTAATTACCATAATTTGTTGTGTTGTTTTTCTTTATTCGTTTAGGGATCAATTGGGGCTTCTGCTAATGATGTGGTATTTTGGACTGAATTTCAGCCCCTCAAAAGTAGTACAAATGTAATACTCTACCCCATAAATTTAATCTTAAAAAACAGTCTAAAAAATTTGACTTTTATACAAGTATATACGTTATAACAATGCATGCTATTTTTTGTGAAATAATTGCCTGGAGTGGAAGTCCAAACAGAAAGGATCTCATAAATGCCGTGGAGCTGCGTTTTCTCATGTGAATTCCTTCCTACCCAATTTTCCTGCCTCGATTCCTGCCAAATGATTCTTATGTATAACTGGAAAATCTGCTTTCTTTCACTTTTAACACTGTAAATACTGTGTAAATAAACCAGCCAGTCATGAAGGATAATTAAGCCTTTGGGTTGGGATAGCTGATTACCTGAGTAACTTTATCATTTCCTGATTTAATTCAAGCAGTGAGCTTCGCTGCCGGTAATACCCATTTAGAAATATTTGAGCTTGTTTTACACAGAGAGACTCTAAAATATGAACGATCAAGTAGCTGGACAGCTGGTGAATGATACCAATGGAAGGGAAAATGCAGTTGAAAACAGAGTCAGATCTGTCAGGATTGTATTGAATGGCAAGTAGGCTAGTAGGGCCAAATGGCTCACTTATGTTCTTAGCTCATTTGCACGTTATCCCCTTGCTTGTGTGGGTTTCCTCCGGATGCTTTGGTTTCCTCCCGCAGTCAAAAGATGTGCAGGTTAGGTGGATTGGCCTTGCTAAATTGCTCGTAGTGTCTAGGGATGTGCAGGCTAGGTGGATTATAGCAAGTACAGGGATATGGGGAGAGAGTAGGGGACTGGGTCTGGGTGGGTTGCTTTTTGGAGTGTCGGTGCAGACTCTAAGACCTGAATAGCCTCTTCCCATACCGAAGGGTTTCTATGATTCTAACTTGTATGTTTATAAGAATCAGAGCTGGAAATGTGTTGCTGGAAAAGCGCAGCAGGTCAAGCAGCATCCAGGGAACAGGAGAATCGACGTTTCGGGCATAAGCCCTTCTTTCCTGAAGAAGGGCTTATGCCCGAAACGTCGATTCTCCTGTTCCCTGGATGCTGCCTGACCTGCTGCGCTTTTCCAGCAACACATTTCCAGCTCTGATCTCCAGCATCTGCAGACCTCACTTTCTCCTGTTTATAAGAATCACACTGTCTTACCATCGCATAATTGGGCAACACCAACTTCCAACGACAACACGTTGTATCTTTGTAGCTTTGCAGCAGTGTTAGTGAACAAAATATAATATTGAGCCACATAAAGAGCTGTTGAAGCAAGTGATCAAATGCTTTGTGAAAGGAGGAAAGTTTTAAGGTGCCTCCTAAAGGGAGGTAGAATTCCAGAGCTTAGAACCTGAACTGTTGAACACATGGCTGCCAATAAATAGCGTGATTTGATGGATGGATGTTAATGATCATGTGGCACTTGTTTGGAGAAGAACAGGGAGGTCCCTAGTGTTCTGCTGAATTTCCTCCACTGGTATGAATTACTGTATTGTCCTGCTGAGGTTGGCAACTGCATGTCTGACAGTACACTCAAAAAGTATTCAAAAATAGTCTGTAACGTGCTTTGCAATGTTCTAAGGCCACAAAAGTGTTCATACAAATCTTTCTTTTGTTATTCCAAGATCACCTCAGGCTTACTACATCAGCATTGAAATTGGAGATCAATTTGCAGCATACACTGTGTACTGGACACAACTGAGGAGATATAACTACAAGCAAGAGGTGATTTCTTCTTTGTCAGCATCAGTTAGGCACGGATTGCCGGGTGAATGATCTGTTTCCATTTACAGCTCCATTCAGATAAAGAACATGACGTCGAGGTAACCTGGTGTTGTGTGATTTTTAACTTTGCCAGGTAAAGAACAGGGGAATGCCCCTGGCATCCCAGCCAACATCAATCTGTGAAGGAGGAAATTTGCAGCGTGCAAATTAGTTACCAATTTTACAAAGTAATTTCTCAGCTGTGAAGTGCGAGTAACCATGCTGGGAGCATGAAGAAAACTGCATAAATGTAGATTAAATCCTCATGTTTTTCTTGTACACCATAGGGGTAGCTCAACGGGAGGAGGTGGGTGGGATTTTGGGAAGCAGAGTGGCTCCCAGCGTTGCAGTTGCAAAGAACAAATGGTCTTGGCAATGTGCTGTTTCTCACCACCTCCTTGGAAACAACAAAGAATTGTCTACCCTCACATAAACTCCTTTGATGAAAGAGGGGCTGGTCTTTGGAACATTTTCAAAAGGTAATTAAAATGTTCTGCATTGTGCATACCCACATGCATACAGCTGCAGTAAAAAATGACAGTGTTCCTTAAAAAAAAGTGACCAATATCTGTCTGGATTTCAGACCTAGAATCCCTCCCCCAAATGTTTCCACCTCTAATCTTTGCCCACCCCTTAGATCAACCAACGCAAGGGACCCGGGTTCAATTCTCGTCTCGGGCAACTGTCTGTGCGGAGTTTGCACATCCCTGTGTCTGCATGGGTTTCCTCCAGGTGCTCCAGTTTCCTCCCACAGTCTAAAGATAAGCAGGTGAGGTGAATTGGCCATGCTAAATTGCCCATAGTATTAGGTGCCTTAGTCAGGGGTAAATGTATGGGTCTGGGTGGATTGCTCTTCAGAGGGTCGGTATGGACTTGTTGGGCCGAAGGGCCTGTTTCCACACTGCAGGGAATCTAATCTGTAGGGAATCCAATCAAATATGGAATCACACGTCTTTCACCAACATTTAGCCAGCTGCTCTAGACTGGATGTAATCCTCTCATCCATGCACAGGTGACCTTGGATGAGGAAAGGTAGGGATTCACACACAGAATATGAATTAGGAGCAGAATTAAGCTGTTCTAGCCCTGCAGCCAGCTCCACTACTCAACAAGTTCAGAGTTGAGCTGTTTGTCCTGGATTATCCAATGCTCAGACAGTCATAATACCAGTGTACACAGATAGAGTGCATGGGTCTCTGAAGAGCACCCAATGTAACAGGCTCCAAAGGAATTGCCTCGGAAATTGAAGATTCCTACGAGCAACTTCTCTATGTCAGGAATCCTCTGAAAGTCTCTGTTTAAATTGGAGAATTTGGAGAGTTCTGACGTAATTAAGTAAATAGCTACTCAGCAAAGGTTAGAACATTTAAGACATAATCTAAATCCTGAATAACTATTCAGCTGGCCCTACGTTCACTTCGCATATGCCCAAATAGCATATGCCCTCCTGACTCTGATCTGACAATCCCAGGACCCAACACGCCCCAGCTGCTCTGGACCCCAACCCCTTACCTGACTCACCCCCACCTATTCTGGACCAGGGCCTTTTAAGCTCCTCTGACTCCCACCCCCTTTTCAGTGCCCAGAAGCTGAACTTCATCACCAGCATTAAACCTGGTGCCCTTTCACCTGCTTGGAGCCAACCCCAAATCACCAGCTATGGACCCAGCACTCCCTTCACTGCCATGCAGGTGGGCAGACGTTGGACACAGTTAGGGTAGGGATCATGTATTGTTCCAACACCCAAAGAATTTTTACGATGCTAAGATTCCTCTCAGTATCTCTGTCTTTGGCTCGCTGTCAATTCTTGTTTGTTTAGACAGCAACTCTCCAGATTAAAGGAGCTATTAAAAATCATGTTGATTAGTTGTAGCAATCAATCAATCTCCTGCATTTTGAAATTATATCAATATCTGGACCATGTTGCATTCTTACCCTGCAGCAACAAAATATTAGCCCTAACCTGAATGCGACCCCTAACAAAAATAACCACCTGAAAATACTGGAATGTCCAAGAATTCTGGTCTCCTTCCTATCGGAAGGATGTTGTGAAAGGGTTCAGAAAAGATTTACTAGGATGTTGCCAGGGTTGGAGGATTTGAGCTATTGGGAGAGGTTGAATAGGCTGGGGCGGTTTTCATTGAAATGTCGGAGGCTGAGGGGTGATCTTATAGAGATTTATAAAATCACGAGGGGCATGGATAGGATAAATAGACAAAGTATTTTCCCTGGGGTGAGGGAGTCCAGAACTAGAGGGCATAGGTTTCGTGTGAGAGGGGAAAGATATAAAAGAGACCTAAGGGGCGACTTTTTCACACAGAGGGTGGTATGTGTATGGAATAAACTGCCAGAGGATGTGGTGGAGGCTGGTACAATTGAAACATTTAAAAGGCATCTGGATGGGTATATGAATAGGAAGGGTTTGGAGGAATATGGGCCGGGTGCTGGCAGGTGGGACTAGGTTGATTACCTTGTTGACTTTGTTAATATTCACTTAAACCCATTTCAACTTTTGGGTAAACATTACATTATAAAGGCCAAAGACTGTTCTTAAATATGTTGCAAATTTGTTGTTTCGGTGCACCTAAGACAAAGCAGCAAATTCTGCTTTGAAGGAGCACGATTTATAACCATGTCTCTATGGGCACAACCGGATATAAAGCTAAGCTGTGATTCAACAAAATCTGTTATTAATTAACCGCAGCCTACAGGATGACTAAAACTTCTTTTCATCTAAGCTGTGTGTTTGTGTTTAGTCTGGAGAAGATTGTCATCTGGAAGCAACTCATTTCTCAAGGGAGGAATGGGTGCCT
Organism: Chiloscyllium plagiosum; assembly: GCF_037043375.1. NCBI lineage: Eukaryota > Metazoa > Chordata > Chondrichthyes > Orectolobiformes > Hemiscylliidae > Chiloscyllium > Chiloscyllium plagiosum. The sequence goes on along the minus strand of NW_028270157.1, from coordinate 17,162,427 downwards.
GGCTCATGCAAGTAGGGTGAGGAACCTTTGGAACATGGCACACCAGTCTGAGGGGGAACATGATGCCACTTTCAGAAGGGCCAGTAAAGGGATGAGCAGCTCCCTCGCCAATTTTGCGTCATGCCCTATTTTGAGATTCCACAAGTATGCAAAGCAAGCATCCTTGGTTGGCTTTTGTATCCCATTGTTGGCTTTGGCAACCATTGGATAAACCTCTGTCTGTTTGCACCAGACCATTCAGGACTTTAAAGAGACCACTCTCAGGAAAGGACCAAAACTTCCTCCAAGGGTCGAGGGTATTTTTGTAGCGACAAGTGGGTTGCATCCAGCTCACTCCTACCTGAGATCCTTCAGCATTGCTTCCTGGAAGGTCCGACAACAGCCATTCCACCAGCCCTCCAAATTCCCAGTACCCCACTCTCCGCCTCAGAGCTAAACTCCAGATCTGCTCAATACCCTGCCCTTCCATACCCTCAGCAAGCAGCACTGGCAGATCAGGTCTCCATCACCCGGTGGCAGAAATGCCCCAGGTCCCTCTCCCTGCCACCTCCCCACTTTACACTTCTTTTGCATGTTCCCTTAAAACCAGTATGATCATTTTCTGACTGCTTTTAAACATCTTCGTTATTGGAAACTGTTGACATCTGTTTATCACTTGTGGTCAATGATGCCCAGCAGAGTTTTTGCTTCATTGATTATATCAATCAACTGGATTTCCCATTCCACAAAAAAAATTATTGATCAGAAATAAATCAGCATTTGGAAAAATGATCTGTTTTCTAACTATCGTTAAAATGAAGTTACAGTCAGAGAGTTCCATGTACTATAGAAGATTCAAATTGCCACTTGCACTTGTAGACTGGGGATACTGACTGTCAGGGTTGGTGATCCAATTTTCTCTAATGAAAGGGTTTGCCAGGAGTCACTCTCATTCTTACCACTGGGCCTGTGTTTGAGTGAGTTGTATTGTAGGTTGATACTCAAACTGTTTGAGTTGAAGCACAAATGCATCTTCTTTGATGAAAGTAGGATTTGAACCCAGAGCTTACAGCTCTGAGATAGGGATACCAAACCCAAGAACCCACCATTGCAAAGGAGATAAAGCCAAACTATTCCCTCTGTAGTGTGTGGACTAGTAACCAGAGGTAATAGATTTAAATTCATCAAAAGGGGGAGATGAGAATAGTATTCATTCAAAGGACTGCTGGGCTCAGGAATTCATTAGGATTGGCAGCAGCAATCTTTTGAACAGTTGGGAGTGATTCAATTCCAGCTTTTTTAACAGCACAGGACAATAATGTTGATTTAAAACACACCCAGGAATGGGCAAAGGTTTACATTATGACAAACCACACCGGTTTTCTTATCAGTTTATAACCAGCAACAAGTGCAGCTGTAAACAATTACAAGAGGGCCAAACAACAGCTGTCCGCTAACTGGTTTTAGGCTAGTTCTGCTGAAAGTGGGATTCGAGACCCCAAATCGGGTCACAGGCTGAACGTTTGGGGTCATGAGGACTGAGGCAGCAATGGTGAACACCACCATCAATCTCTAACAGGTCTTGTCCTCCCTATTTCCATGACTGCCTAAGGGGTCACAGCTGTTTTTAAGTTACAGTGGGAAAAGTGTTGGGAAGTATTGTTTAAGGTTATTCACTAGAAGCTTCCACTTTGTTTTGCATCACGGCTGTCTAGAATGTGACTTGAATTTATCCCTTCTAATGTCAAAGATGCCTAGTAGCCGGTGGTCACTCCAAAAGCTGTTTAACCTTTTGTTCAGACAAAGACCATTTAAAAAGTCATCGCAACCAATCTCTATCAACAAATCGACAACAGACTTTTCAGTTCCCTTTATCCTTTCACGGATGCAGATTTCATCAGGAATGCCAACATTCATTGCCTATTGATAATTATACAGTCATAGAGTCACAGTGCGGGAAAATACCCTTCCGTCCAACTCATCCATGCTGACCAGCATCCTAAATTAATCTAGTCCAATTTATAGAATCAAAGAGATGTATGGAATCAGACCCTTCAGTCCAACTTGTCTATGCTGACCAGATATCCTAAACTAATCTAGTCCCATTTTTTCAGCATTTGACCCATTTCCCTCAAAACCCTTCCTATTCATATTCCCATACAGTTGCCTTTTAAATGTTGCACCACCTCCTCTGGCAGCTCATTCCATACACACACCACCCTCTGCATGAAAATGTTGCCCCTTAGCTCCCTTTCAAAATCTTTCCCCTCTCACCTTAGACCTATGCCCCCTAGCTTTGGACTCCCCTACCCTGAAAAAAAGACCTTGGCTTTTCACCCTATCTATGCCCCATATAATTTTACAAACGTCTATAAGGACTTCCCTCAGTCTCCGACGCTCCAAGGAAAACAGCCCTCGCCTATTCCCTATAGCTTAAACCTTCCAACCCTGGCAACGGTCTTGTAAATCTTTTCTGAACTCTTTCAAATATAGAATAGTTTTCATTCAAAGGATTGTTAGGTTCAGATGTTGTGGGTTACAGAGGAACATTGATAAGATGCAGACCTGGGCTGAGAAGTGGCAAATGGAGTTTAATGCGGAAAGGTGTGAGGTAGTTCACTTCAGAAGAAGTAACAGGAATGCAGAGTACTGGGATAATGGTAAAATTCTTGGCAGTGTAGAAGAAAAAGAGAGATCTCGGTGTCCATGTACATAGATCCCTGAAAGTTGCCACTCAGGTTGATAGGGTTGTTTGGAAGGCATATGCTGTGTTGGCGTTTATTGCTAGGTGGATTGAGTTTTGGATCCATGAGGTCATGCTTCAGCTGTACAAGACACTGGCAAGGCCGCACCTAGAGTATTGTATGCAGTTCTGGTCACCACATTATAGGAAGGACGTGGAAGCTTTGGAAAGGGTTCAGAGGAGATTTACTAGGATATTGCCTAGTATGGAAGGAAGGTCTTATGAGGAAAGGCTGAGGAAACTGAGGCTGTTTTTGTTGGAGAGATGAAGGTCGAGAAGTGACTTAATCAAAACACATAAGATAATTAGAGGGTTAGATAGGGTGGACATATAGAGCCTTTTTCCTTGGATGGTGAAGGCTAACACAAGGGGACATAGCTTTAAACTGAAAGGGGATAGATTTAGGACAGATATTAGGGGTAGGTTCATCACTCAGAGTAGTAGGGGCATGGAATGGCTTGCCTGCAACAGTAGTAAACTCACAACATTTAGGGCATTTAAATTGGCATTAGACATACATATGAATAATAATGGAATTGTGTGGGTTAGATGGGCATCAGATTATTTTCACAGGTCGGCACAACATCGAGGGCTGAAGGGCCTGTACTGCACTGTAACGTTCTATGTTCTATGTAAATTTCACAACATCTTTTCTTTAGCAGGGAGACCAGGAATGAACACAGTATTCCAAAAGTAGCATTACCAATATTCTGTTCAGCTGCAATATGACCTCCCAACTTCTATACTCAATGCACTGACCAATGAAAGCAAGCGTACCAAATGCATTCTTCACTATCCTGTCTACCTGTGACACCACCTTCAAGGAACAATGAACATGTACCCCTTGGTCTCTTTGTTCGGCAACACTCCCCAGAGGCCTACCAGTAAGTGTATTGCCCATAAATCTTGATGGCTTGCTCGGCATTACAGAGGACAGTTGAGAATCAAACACTTTGCTGTGTGCCTGGAGTCACACATTGAACAGACTGCGTAAGGATGTCAGCGTTCCTTCCCTAAAAGGGCCATCAATATGGTTTCCATAGTTATTACTGAGACTAGCAATCAATTCCAGATTAATTGATTGAGTTAAAACTTCATCAGGTGCCATTTGAACCCATGTCCCTGGAACCTGAGCCTGGGCCTCTGGTTTGCTCGTTCATCAACATTATTATCATACCATATCCAACAACCTCCAAGAGGTATAAAAAACCTTGATGATGGGACCCATTGGTCGATAGGTAACCTCCTTCCTCCCAAACATAATGTCTCCTGAGTCATCTTTGTGAATTAGATTGTTTTCCAATCAAAAACATTGTGTTTCTAATTTATGGTAAAAGATCCACTGACTCCAGCAAAGGGTTCACTTATCGTTAAATGAACTTTCTCCAAACAGCTAAAGGCTATTTACATTGTGACAGAAAGGACAAATTACATTGATATAGCACCTAGAATGTGGAAAGAAGTTTCACAGAAACAAAACCAATTGAACCTGAAGGAGGGTGATCAAAGATTCATCAAAGAGAAGGGTCTAGAAGGACAGGGTAGCTGGGAGCTGTAAGGATATAGAATGTGAATTCTTAAGCATAAGATGATGGGAGAAACCACACTGGACATCTCTGCATCAATTTTGCACAGCGCTAGAAGCGTGGTATTGTAGGAAAGGCTGGTCCCATGATGATCATGCTTCTAGGATGCTAATATTCTAGGACCACCTTCTGTAGACTATAACTGACATTGGTGGTGGTTTTAGAGGTGCCACAGAAATGAACTCAATGACTGTGGACTGCGCTGACTTACAGTCTAACTGGCTTTCAGACTGCAGCAGATGCTGAAAAGTGAAACAACAGTGGCAGTCCATTGTTAGAATTGGGTGGCAATTTTACATTTCTGATGCTTCCACTATTGAGTGCTTAACCCTGCCATTTGCCAAAGCAGATTCCCCAGAAGCAGGGACTCTGAACATAAGATAGTTTTTGATAACTGCAGCAGGGAATTCCAGTGAAATTCATGCACAGAATGCCAACACCGCTGCAAGCAATAGTGGAGGTGAATCTCATGAATGCATTTCAAGGGAAGTTGGATAAACACATGAAGGAAGAAGAAATAGAGGAATGTGTTTATAGGGTGAGATGAAACAGAATGAGGGAAAGATGAATATGGTCAACTGGACTTGAATGGTCAGTTTCATTGCTGAAAATTTGATGCAATTCTGCAATAGGCATGGCAGGTGAAACATAATGTGGATAAGTGGGCTTCCCCTTGGTTGGAAGAACAGACATGTAGATTTATGGTGAGAAATGTTATGTCCAAAGAGACACTAATAACCTTTTTGCATAGTAAAGATACTATGCAAGTGTAGCAAGCAATTAGGAAAGCAAATGGTGTGTTGGCTTTATCATAAGAGGATTTGAGTACAATAGTAAAGATGTCTTTCTTCTTTTGCATACAACATAAGTGAGGTTACATCTTGAGTGCTGTGCACAGTTTTAAGCACCTTTCCTCAACAGAGTGTAGCACAGGTTCACTGATTCCTGGGGTGGCAGGACTATTCTATAAGGAAAGATTGTGGAAACTGTGTCTGTGTTCTCCAGAGTTTGAAAGAGGGACAGGTGATCTCACAAGGGGTGAAATTTACAAAATTCTGAAAGAGCTAGACTGGAGAAAGGACATTTTCCCCTGGCTAGAAGTCTAGAATGAAGTACCACAATCTCAGAGTAAGAGAAAAGCCATTTAGGACTGAAAAAGAGGAGGTATGTATTAACTCAGAGGGTCTTTGGAATTCTTTACACCAAATGGCTGTGTAAATTCAATCACTGAAGATATTCAAAACAAAAATCAATAGATTTCTAGACAGAAATGACAGTAAGAAATATGGAGAAAGAGTAGGAAATTGGTGCTGAGGTAGATAAGCAACCGTAAACTAGAACAGCAGAGCAGGTCTGAGCAACTGAGTGGCCTATTCCTGTCTTCATGTGAGAACTTCATAATATAGTTATCAATTTATGCATCACATAAAGATATAGTTGGGAGCAAGCCATTTGTCTCCACCAGTCAGTAAGATCTTTAACCTCAGCTTCATGGCCCCCCACGATCCCTGTATCCCCAATTCCCTTCGGACCTATTGATCTCTGACTTGAAAATAATCGATGACTGAGCCTTCACAGAGAACAGAGAATTCAAAAAATTCACCCAGCCTCCAAGTGAATAAATTCCTCCTCTTAGTCCTAATTGGCAAAGCCTTTATTTATAGACTGCCCCCACGTTCTAGGTCTTCCAACCAGGAGAAACATTTGTTCCATAAGCCCTCCAACAAGCCGCAGAAGAATTTTATATCTTCCATGTAGATCAGTTCTTATTTTTCTAAATATCAGGGAATATGGAGCCAGTCAACTCAATTTTACCTCATAGAACATTCTCTCCATTCTAGGAAATGAAACAGATATGTCTTTCCTTCAGTTATGAAAACAAAACTGCAAACACAGTATTCCAGGTCATTGCCTCACCAAAGCACTGAATCATTATAGTAAAACTTCTCTAGTCTAATACACCAACCACTTTATGATTAAAAAGTCACTATATCCATCTGCTGGATCTGCATGCTAACATCATTTCATTCATGCATAAGGATGTCCTTGAATGGAAACACTCCCAGTTTCTCACCATTCAAAAAATATTCTACATTTTGCCTTCCCCCAAATTGATATTTTTAAACACAAAATTTTCCTTTACTCACTTGGGGATAGGAGATTCACCGGCTGGCCAGGATATATTGCTCATCCCTAGTTGCCCTTGAGATGATGCTGAACTGCTTTCTTGAATTGCTACAGTCTTTGCGCTCTAGGTTAACCCATAATACCATTAGGGAGAGAATTTTAGGACTTTGACCCAGTGACAGTGAAGGAATGGCAATATATTTCCAAGTCAGGATGGTGGAGTGGCTTGGAGGGGAACTTGCAGATGGTGTTGTACCCACATATCTGCTGCTCTTGTCCTTCTAGATGGAAAGGATCATGGGTTTGAAAAAAGTGTTGTCTAAGGATCTTTGAGTACCTTGTAGACAATGCACACTGCTGCTACTGAGCATCAGTACTAGAGAGACTGGATGCTTGCGGGTGCTTTGTCCAGAATGATATCAAGCTATTCGAGTGCTGTTGAAGCTGCACTCATCCAGGCAAGTGGGGAGTATTCCATCACGCTCCTGACTTCTGCCTTGTAGATAGTGGACAGGCTTTGGGGAGTCAGGAAGTGAGTTACTCGCCACAATATTCCTAGCCTCTGACCTTCTTTTGTAGCCACTGTGTTTATGTGGTGAGTCTAGTTTAGTTTCTGGTCAGTGGTAATCCTCAGGATGTTGATAGTAGGGGATTCAGTGATGGTTACACCAATGAATGTAAAGGCGAAGTAGTTAAATTACCTCTTATTGCCTCACATTTGTGCAGCACACATGATACTTGCCATTCTCAACCCAAGTCTGGATATTGTCCAGAGTGAACATGGACTGCTTCAATATCTGAGGAGGCTTTATATTCTGATAAAAAGGACAAATTACATTTATATACTGGAAAGATGTTTGTCGAAGAATACCTCATTGCGATGCATTCTGCCATGCTCTTGCCCACTTACTCATGCTGTGCTAGTCTATGTTAGTCAGTTAGGCTTCGACCAGGCAGTGTCATTCACTGCTATTTGATCAAAAGCTGTCACAAGGTAACAACGAATTGGGTTTTTTAAATGCGTTCATGAACATGCGCGTTGCTAGCAAGGCAAGAATTTGGCACCCATCCCTAATTTCCCTTGAACTGAATGGCTTGCTGGGTTATTTCAGAGGGGCATTTAAGAGTCACTGCATTGTTATAAGACTGGAATCTTATTTAAAGCGAGGCCCAGGTAAGGATGAAACGTTTTCTTCTCTAATAGACATTAAAGAACCAAATGAGTTTTTAACAACCATGTAAATGTAAGCAGATACACTACGGCGCTGGTGCCAAACAATGCTGTTTTGTGCTGTGACCCCAATAAAGTATAATAAGTCAGTGTTCAAATTGGAATGTTGAGGAGACACTGGAATACTGGCAATGTCACAACACTCCAGTTACTATTCAAAGGCCCAGGCTAATGCCTTGGGTGCCTGAGTTCAAATCTACCATGGCAGCTGGGGCAATTGAATTTCAAATAATTATATGTGGAATTGAAATGGGGACCATGACTACAACAACCAATTGTTGCAAACCCATCCAGTTTACTGATGCTCCTGCCTTCTTACCTGTGATTCCCAACCCACACCAACATGATTGTCTGAAATGGCCAAGCAAGCCACTGACTTCAAGTGCAATTAGGGATCAGTGACCAATACTGGCCTTGTCAGCATCATCTGCATCACATGAATGAAGAAATCCAAAAAGGGAGTTTGCTTGGGATTATGGGGACAGGGCATTGGGGAATGGGACTAATTGGATGACTTTTCAATGAAGTTTTTCCCAGGGTGGAAATGTCAAATACTAGGGGGCATAGATTTAAGGTGAGTGGGTAAAAGTTGAAATGAAATGTACAAGGCAAGTCTTTCACACAGAGAGTGGTAGGTTCCTGGATCGTACTGCACAGGGAGATGGAAGAAGCAGGTACGTTAGCAATGTTTAAGAGAAATTTAGGCAGCCACATGAATAGGCAGAGAATAGGGGATACAGACCATGTATAGGCAGATGGGATTAGATTAGAATGGCATCATGGCTGGCACAGACATGTTGGGGCCAAAGGGCCTGTTCCTGTGCTGTTGTGTTCTATGTTCTATGTAACTGGTACAGGCACTATAGTCTGAACGCCCCTCTCCCAACTTGTACTAAGTGATTTTACAATGAAATCAAGTTTCACTGAACCAGCTGAAGCCTGATGCAAAGTCAGAACGATCACGTTCACATTGAAGCTACAACACAAAAGTACTCAATATACAGAGATTCTGTCATTGTCAGCACCAAAAACTGCAATTAAGTTAGAAGCCGTTGAAAATTCACCTGATTCATTCCTTGGTTGGAGGGGTTAGATCATGAGGAAGGATCCAACGGGGCCTGTAGAGTTTAGAAGAATGAAATATATTGAAATAAATGAGATCCTGAGGGACTATGAAAAGGTGAATGCAAGAAAAGGTCTTCCTTTGTGGACTTGTCTGGAACTTGGAGAGCACAGTTTAAAGGTTAAAAGTCCTCTATTTAAGAATAAGGTGAAGAGAATTTTGTTTCTTTCAGAAGCTCGTTCATATATGAAATTCTCTCCTTGAGACAGCAGTGAGGCTGCATAATTAAATATTTTAGCATCTGAGTTAGGTTTTTGATTGACAAGTGAGCCAAGGATAATGGGGGGAAGCAGGTATGAGAGGTGTGCTCATAATCAGATCAATCATGATCTTAGCAAATGCTGGCAAAGGCTTGTTGAGTTGAATGGCCTATTCTTACTGCTAGTCCTTGTATTCTTATATAATTCAACTTAACAACTTCATACTGTTTTGCCTCACCGAAGTAACACGCTGGAAATCAAGCCCTGTTACTCCCATGTCACAAAAGTTAAAAACTTTTTAAAAGTACACAAAATTCCCCAATTTAACTGTTTTTACACCCAAGATGTCAGAAAGCACAGAACAAGAATGACATTTATTGCAAATAAAGGGATTCTTATTACAGATAACCAACTATGAACCACCACCACTAGCACCAACATATAACTCTACCCTAACCCCTTTATAAAATTCATCCTTCACGCATATACAGACAGACATAGACATCAGAATCGTGGTGCTATTGGTGGTGGGGAAGACTGGGAAAGCCGTGCAATGGCCCCTATTCATAAGATTCACTAAAATGATCCCTTTAGTTTGTCATGATGTGTTACTTCTTGGTCTTTCTTCTCCAGGATCATTCACTTGCTTACAGGAGATATAGGATGACTGGTTCATATTTGTAAAGTCTCTGATTTATTGGGTAAAAGCCACAGCCTGTACCAACTGTTAAGGGGAAATAAACTGGCTTTCCTCAGGCATTTGTACTGAGAGAAATTGATACCTCTTTCATTGGAATTATAGAGATGTACAACACGAAAACAGACCCTTTGGTCCAACTCGTCCATGCTGACTGGGCATTCCAACCTAATACGTTTTAAATATTGCAATTGTACCAGCCTTCATCACTGCCTCTAGTAATTTATTTCATACACGCTCCACCCTCTCCATGAAAAAGTTGCTCTAGACACCTTTTATATCTTTCCCCTCTCACCCTAAACCTATGTCCTCTAGTTCTGGACTCTCCACCCCAGGGAAAAGACCTTGTCTATTTACCCTATCCATGCCCCTCATGATTTTATAAACCTCCATAAGATCACTCCTCAGCCTCTGACGCTCCAGGAAAACAGCCCCAGCCTATTCAGCCTCTCCCTATAGCTCAACCTTGGCAACATCCTTGTATATCTTTCCTGAACCTTTTCAAGTTTCACAACATCCTTCATATAGGAGTGAGACCAGAATTGCACAGAATATTCCAAAAGTGGCCTAACCAATGTCCTGTACAGCCGCAACATGATCTCCAAACTCCTATGCTCAATACTCAGACCAATAAAGGAAAGCATACCAAACGCCTTCTATCCTATCTATGTGTGACTCCACTTTCAAGGAATAATGAATCTGCACTCCAAGGTCTCTTTGTTCAGCAATACTTCCCAAGACTTCACTATTAACTGTATATGTCCTGACCCGGATTGCCTTTCCAAATGCAATACCTCACATTTATCTAAATTAAACTCCATCGGCCAATCCTCGACCCATTGGCCCATCCGATCAAGATCCTGTTGTAATCTGAGGTAACTTGCTTCGCTGTCCACTATACCTCCAATTTTGGTGTCATCTGCAAACTTACTAACTATACCTCTTATGTTCACATCCAAATCATTTATGTAAATGACAAAAGCAGTGGACCCAGCACCGATTCTTGTGGCACACCATTGGTCACAGGCCTCCAGTCTTAAAAGTAACCCCTCACCACCACCCTGTCTTCTACATTCGAGCCACTTCTGTATCCAAATAGCTAGTTCTCCTTGTATTCCATGAGACCTAATCTTACTAACGAGTCTACCATGAGGAACCTCGTCGAACACCTTACTGAAGTCCATATAGATCATGTCCACTGCTCTGCCTTCATCAGTCTTTTTTTGTTTCTTCATCAAAAAACTCAGTCAAGTTAGTAAGACATGATTTTCCACACACAAAACAATGTTCACTATCCCTAATCAGTCCTTGCTGGAAAAGAGCAGCAGGTCAGGCAGCATCCAAGGAGCAGGAGAATCGACATTTCAGGCATTTCTCAGCTCAGATCTCCAGCATCTGCAGTCCTCACTTTCTCCTAATCAGTCCTTGCCTATCCAGATACATGCAAATCCTGTCCCTGAGGATTCCCTCCAACAACTTGTCACCATCGATATTAGGCTCATTGGTCTATAGTTCCCTGGTTTTTCCTTACCACCTTTCTTAAATAGTGGCACAATGTTAGCCAACCTCCAGTCTTCCAGCACCTCACCTGTGACTATTGATGATACAAATATCTCAGCAAAGGGCCCAGCAATCATTTCCATAGCTTCCCACAGTGTTCTAGGGTACACCTGATCAGGATCTGGGGACTTTTTATGCATTTTAAGACAACCAGCACCTCCTCCTCTGCAATATGGACATTTTTCAAGATGTCACCATCTATTTCCCCACATTCTATATCTTCCATGTCCTTCTCCACAGTAAACACTGATGCAAAATACTTGTTTAGTATCTCCCCCATCTCCTGCGGCTCCACACAAAGGCTGCCTTGCTGATCTTTGAGGGGCCCTATTCTCTCCCTAGTTACCCTTTGTCTTTAATTTATTTATAAAAACTCCTTAACGCTATTTGCCAAAGCTATCGCATGTCCCCTTTTTGCCCTCCTGCTTTCCCTCAAGTATACTCCTACTACTTTTGTACTCGAAGGTTTCACTCGATCTCTGCTATGCCTGACATATGCTTCCTTTTTTTTCTTGATCAAAACCTCAATTTCTCAAGTCATCCAGCATTCCCTACACCTACCAGTCTTGCCCTTCAGCCTAACAGGAACATACTGTCTCTGGACACTCATTATTTCATTTTTGAAGGCTTCCCATTTTCCTTCCGTCCCTTTACCCGAGAACATCCGCCTCCAATCAGCTTTTAAAAGTTCTGGCCTAATACTGTCAAAATTAGCCTTCCTCCAATTTAGAATTTTAACTTTTAGATTTGGTCTGTCCTTTTCCATCACTATTTTAAAATGAAAGAATTATGGTCACTTGCCACAAAGTGCTCGTACACACTTAACAAATTCCCCTCTGTCTAAACTCTTAACACTATAGCAGTCCCAGTCTATGTTTGGAAAATTAAAATCCCCTACCATAACCAACCTATTATTCTTACAGATAACTGAGATCTCCTTACAAATTTGTTTCTCAATTTCCCGCTGACTATTGGGGGATTCTATAGTACAATCTCAATAATGTGATCATTTTTTTCTTATTTCTCAGTTCCACCCAAATAACTTCCCTCGTTGTATTCCCAGGAATATCCTCCCTAAGTACAGCAGTTCTGCTATGCCTTATCAAAAATGCCACTCCCTTCCTCTCTCGCTCCACTTTCTATTCTTCCGTAGCATTTGTATCCTGGAACATAAAGATGCCACTCCTGTCCATCCCTGAGCCATACCTCTGTAATTGCTATGATATCCCAGTCCCATGTTCCTAACAATGCCTGAGTTCATCTGTCTTCCCTGTTAAGCCTCTTGTATCCTCAGCCTGGCTCCAGTTCATGTGTTGTATCCTCCTCCACTGACTGAACAAAACAGCAGTACCAACAGCTTGCATTAATCCTTTCCACAATCTTTTGCTTTTAAAACAATCCTTTCCCTATTTCAGTCCACCATCAAAAATACAGAAAAATAAGAAGTCCAATACAAACTGATGAGTGATCTCCCTTGTATATCTCCCTTGTTCTTAGTATAACAGGACTTAAATGCTACTCTTCCACTCATCTCAATTATTACAGATCAAAATAGAGTGCGTTTCCAAACACCGGTTAAGTGAGCTAAGTGTTAGCAGCTCCATACAGATACCTACCATGTTGTTAAGCCAGGAATTGGCAATCGGAGATCTGAAGCAGTTGAGAGCTTGGGTTAAGAAGTTGGTATCTGGTAGCTGTATTGCTGGGACGTTTTTAAAGCTTGAATTCTTTTGAAACACTATAGTGCCAGTTTGACCCCTGGGCATGGAATCAAGCTTGTGTTAAACAGGGAATAGTTCTGCATCATGTCAGACAGCCTCTGGGTGGAGAATCAGCAGAGTTTGGCGTGATCTCTTGATAGAGGCTCTCATGTCTTTTTTTACCTTGTTAGTATTCGTTAATACTGTGAATCATTTATATAATGTGCAGATACTTACTGAGATGAGTCCTGCCACACTAAGTTGTAGTGATCAACAATTAAACAACTCACTGGGGGAGACTCCACAAATATCCGCATCATAAACAATGGGGCAGCCTGGCACATCAGTGTAAAAGATAAGGCTGAAGCATTTGCAACAATCTTTACTAAGAAATGCTAAGTGGATTAACAATCGGAGCTTCCACCATAGATCCACAGCATCAGAGATGTCAGTCCTTGCAATTTCAATTCATTCCATGTGACATGAAGGAATGGTTACTGTAAAGCCTAAGGGCCTTGACAACATTCCAGCAATTGTACTTAAGACTCATGCGCCAGAACTTGCCATTCTACTAGCCATGCTGTTCCAATACAGCTACAGCATTGACATTTACCTAACAGAGTGGAAAATTGTCCAGTTATGTCCTCTAGACAAGAAGCTGGATAAATCTAACATGGCCAATTCTGACCCATTCAGTTTAATTCAATCATCAGTAAAGTTGCAGCTACAGCAACATCATAATCTGGGTTCAAATATGGACAAAAGAGTTGAATTCCAGAGGAGATTGACTGCTTTTGACATCAAAGCCACATTTGATGGAGTGTGGCATCAAGGAGCCTTAGCAAAACTGGCGACAATGGGAGTAAAGGAAAAAACTCTTCATTGATAGGCGTCATGCCCGGCACAAGGGAAGATGTTTGTGATCGTAGCTCAAGGACATCTCTGCAGGGGTTTCTCAGGATACAGTCCTGGGCCGAACCATTCTGCTGCTTCATCAGTGGCCTTCCCTCCATCATAAGATCAGAAACGGGGGTTTTCACTGATGATTGCAAAATGTATACACCACCATTTGCGACTCCTCCATGTCCAAATGCAACTCTGTTGGGCTGACAAGTGGCAAGCAACATTCACGCCACACAAAATGCCAGGCAATGACCATCATCAAGAAAAATGAATCAACATTGACTTCAAATACAATGGCATTCCCATCACGGAATCCTCCACAATTAACATCCTGAGAGTTATCATTGCCCAGAAACTGAATTGGTCTAGCCATAGAAATCCAATGGATTTAAGAGCAAGTCGGAGTTACAGAATCTTGCAATGCCAAGAGGAGGAATGATGGCAATAATCTACTCCAACCGTAAGCTATCAGTGATTAGTAGCCAGGGATCACATCATTGCATAACATGATGACAAGAGAAGCATTTTTGGAGACAAAGTTAGTCACACTTTAAGAGCATTGTTGTTTTAAGGAAAACTCAGCTCGTCCGTCAGCCATGAAGGTATTCACATGGACATCAGTCAGCACAAACTTTGGAAGCAGCAGATGCTCAGTTGCTGACTCAGTTTCTTTTTCTTCCATTCTATTTCCAAGGTGGAAATGCAGCCAGAATTCTACAAAAAGAGTATAGAGAGCCAGGGTTGGAGACAGTGAGTTAACTTGAGTCAAAGGGAGCAGACCTGAGGTTTGGCAGTATATCAGGAGCTCCAGCAAGAACTTAATGCCAAAGCAAAAAGGGTAGAAAAATGTGCCTGAAATTTGCAAAACTCAGCTCGGAGGTTGGAAAAATATAATGGAGAATATACCATCAAAAAAAGCATTGTTGTAATTGTGAATTGGCAGTATTAGGGTTAAATGCAAAAGTTAAAGTGGGCCACAACATTAGTTTAAGTCAAAATCAGAAGAATTGTAAACACATTTCGGAAGTACACTGCAGAAAGAGATTAACACCAGTAAAGTGTTACATAGGCAAGGAGGTTTTTATATAAATGAACAGAATAGATACATTTTCATGATGGAAAGGGCACAGATACATAATTTTATCAGGAAAAATAGGTGTGAATCAGTCCAAGAAAGGAAATGGGTCCTTACCTTCAACTTTGTTTAAAAAGACAGGTCATTTTTCAAACCGAAACAGTAAAAAGCAGGAATCCTCCACTTTGATTCCTAAAACTAAGTGAATTATACTTGAAATTTTCCTACAGTATTTAAAACAACTTATAAAATGTTTAAAAGAATTTTGCAAGTTTTATTAAAAGAGTTAGTGTATTTTTTACAACTCTAAACTTAATTTAAAATTATTTTCTTCTAATTTTAAAAGTAGAACAGCCTATACAAAAGAAAAGATTTAACAGCTGGAAACAGTTAATCACTACAGAAAAACCAGAAAATAAGATTTAAAGCTGTATTACGTAAAATGGCATACTTCCCTACTGAAACAGAAGTGACAAAGAATGGCTAATAAAGAAAATAAAGAAAACATAAATAATTTGTATATCAATTTAAAATAGAAGTACATTTCTGAGCACAAGAAGGCAAGCTTAAAAAACATCAAATTCAAAACAGTATTGAAAGAATATAGATTTAAAGGATCTTTAAAATCATAAGGTTGATCAATGTATTAAAAAGGAATGGAAGACGTAATGCTTTCTAGAAGAATGATGATCAGAGATTTCTCTGACCCACAGACAACAAATTGGACTTCATGGAGAAAACAATTTCTCAGATCCAGAAATGCTTCAAAGTTAAATTAAAAATTCAGAAGCAAAGAAGGTTAATACTCTTTTGTAATCAATAGGTCTTTTAGCTGACAGTGTTAGAAATAAACTGAAAATCAAAGAAGACGCAAACATTTTTGATGACATTTTAAGACTATTTGACAATTATTTTAATTTAAAAACAAACAGAATTCTGAATTGGACAAGATTGAACTGAATATTTCAGGATTCAGGGAACCATATAAATATATTAGCTATAAGGAGAGATTGGTCAAACTTGGATTGTTTTCACTAGACCATGGGTGATGTGATAGAAGTATACAAAATTATGGGGCATGGATAGAGTGGATACTCAGAGTCTTTTTCCCAGGGTGAAAATGTAAAATACCAGGGGACATAGGTTAAGGTGAGGAGGAGAAAGTTTAAGGTGGATGTAAGAGGTACATTTTTCACAAAGAGGGTAACAGTTGTCTTGAACTCACTACCAGTAGAGGTGGAAGAAGTAGATATGACAACAACATTTAAGAAGGATCTAGATGAACACATGAAGATGCAGGGAATAGAGGGTTGCACACCATTTGTAGACAGATGGGATTAGTTTAGAATAGCATCATGGTCAGCACAGAGATAATGGAAAGAAAGGCCTGTTCTTATTCTGTATTCTTCTGTTTTATTCTCTGTCCAGAGAGTCGTAGAGATGTGGAGATGTACAGCACAGAAACAGATCCTTCGGTCCAACTTGTCCATGCTGACCAGGTATCCCAACCTAATCTTGTCCCAATTGCCAGCCCTTGACCCATATCCCTCTAAACGCTTCCACCCTTCCTATTCATACTTCTTCAACCAAGACTCTCGCCCACCCTCTGACGACCCCTTCTCACGCCTCCAACACGCCCCATCCAACTGGACACCCCGTGCTGACCTCCTACCTGCCCTCGACCTCTTCATATCCAACTGCCGCCGCGATATTAACCGCCACCTGAACTCCCCCCACCCCTCTCACCCACTCCAACCTCTCACCCTCGGAACGCGCAGCCCTCCACTCCCTCCGTTGCAACCCCAACCTCACTATCAAACCAGCAGACAAGGGAGGCACGGTAGTAGTTTGGCGCACCAACCTTTACACCGCTGAGGCCAAACGCCAGCTCGCAGATACCTCCTCCTACTGCCCCCTTGACCATGACCCCACCCCCCACCACCAAACCATCATCTCTCAGACCATCCATAACCTCATCACCTCGGGGGATCTCCCATCCACCGCCTCCAACCTCATAGTCCCATAACCCCGCACTGCTCGCTTCTACCTCCTGCCCAAAATCCACAAACCTGACTGCCCCGGCCGACCCATTGTCTCCGCCTGCTCCTGCCCCACCGAACTCATCTCCGCATACCTTGACACGGTCCTGTCCCCCTTAGTTCAAGAACTCCCCACCTACGTTTGGGACACCACCCATGCCCTCCACCTCCTCCATGATTTTTGCTTCCCCGGTCCCCAACGCCTTATCTTCACCATGGACATCCAGTCCCTGTACACCTCCATCCCCCATCACGAAGGACTCAAAGCCCTCCGCTTCTTCCTTTCCCGCCGTACCAACCAGTACCCTTCCACTGACACCCTCCTTCGACTGACTGAACTGATCCTCACTCTGAACAACTTCTCTTTCCAATCCTCCCACTTCCTCCAAACGAAAGGAGTAGCCATGGGCACCCGCATGGGCCCCAGCTATGCCTGCCTCTTCGTAGGATATGTGGATTAGTCTATCTTCCGCAACTACACTGGCCCCCAACCCCCACCTTTTCCTCCGCTACATCGATAACTGTATCGGCACCGCCTCGTGCTCCCACGAGGAGGTTGAACAGTTCATCCACTTCACCAACACCTTCCACCCCGACCTCAAATTCACCTGGACAGTCTCAGATTCCTCCCTCCCCTTCCTAGACCTTTCTATTTCTATCTCAGGCGACCGAATCAACACGGACATCTACTACAAACCAACTGACTCCCACAGCTACCTGGACTACACCTCCTCCCACCCTGCCCCCTGTAAAAACGCCATCCCATTCTCCCAATTCCTTCGTCTCCGCCGCATCTGCTCCCAGGAGGACCAATTCCAAAAACGTACAACCCAGATGTTCTCCTTCTTCAAGGACCGCAATTTCCCCCCCGACGTGGTCGACGATGCCCTCCACCGCATCTCTTCCACTTCCCGCTCCTCCGCCCTTGAGCCCCGCCCCTCCAACCGCCACCAGGACAGAACCCCACTGGTCCTCACCTATCACCCCAGCAATCTCCATGTACAGCGCATCATCCGTCGTCATTTCCGCCACCTCCAAACGACCCCACCACCAAGGATATATTTCCCTCCCCTCCCCTATCAGCATTCCGTAAAGACCACTCCCTCCGTGACTCCCTCGTCAGATCCACACCCCCCCACCAACCCAACCTCCACTCCCGGCACCTTCCCCTGCAACCGCAGGAGGTGCAAGACTTGCGCCCACACCTCCCCCCTCACCTCCCTCCAAGGCCCCAAAGGAAACTTCCATATCCGCCACAGATTCACCTGCACCTCCACACACATCATCTATTGCAATCTCTGCACCCGATGTGGCCTCCTCTATATTGGGGAGACAGGCCGCCTACTTGTGGAGCGTTTCAGAGAACACCTCTGGGACACCCGGACCAACCAACCCAACCACCCTGTGACTCAACACTTCAATTCCCCCTCCCACTCCACCAAGGATATGCAGGTCTTTGGACTCCTCCATCGCCAGACCACAACAACACGACGGTTGGAGGAAGAGCGCCTCATCTTCCGCCTAGGAACCCTCCAACCACAAGGGATGAATTCGGATTTCACCAGTTTTCTCATTTCCCCTCCCCCCACCTTGTCTCAGTCAAATCCATCAAACTCAGCACCGCCTTCCTAACCTGCAATCTTCTTCCTGACCTCTCCGCCCCCACCCCAGTCTGACCTATCACCCTCACCTTGACCTCTTTCCACCTATCGCATTTCTGACGCCCCTCCCCCAAGTCCCTCCTCTCTACCTTTTATCTTAGCCTGCTGGACAAACTTTCCTCATTCCTGAGGAAGGGCTTATGCCCGAAACATCGATTCTTCTGTTCCCTGGATGCTGCCTGACGTGCTGCACTTTTCCAGCAACACATTTTCAGCTTCCTATTCATATACCCATCCAGATGCCTTTTAAAAGCTGCAATTATACTAGCCTCCACAACTTCCTCTGGCAGCTCATTCCATACATGCACCACCCACTGCGTGAAAAAGTTGCCCCTTAGGTCCCTTTTATATCTTTCCCCTCTCACCCTAAACCTATGCCCTCTAGTTCTGGATTCCCCCACCCAGGGAAAATACTTTGTGTACTTATCCTATCCATGCCCCCCATGATTTTCTAGACCTCTATGAGGTCACCCTTCAGCCTTCAATGCTCCAGGGAAAACAGCCCCAGCCTATACAGCTTCTCCCTATAGCTCAAATCCTCCAACCCTGGCAACATCCTTGTAAATCTTTTCTGAACCCTTTCAAATTTTACAACTTCCTTCCGATAGGAAGGAGACCAGAATTGAATGCAATATTCCAGAAGTGGCCTAACCAATGTCCTAAATAGCCACAACATGACCTCCCAACTCCGATACTCAATACTCTGCCCAATAAAGAAAAGCATACCAAATGCCTTCTTCACTATCCTATCTACTTGTGACTCCACTTTCAAGGAGCTATGAACCTGCACTCCAAAGTCTTTGTTCAGCAACACTCCCTAGGACCTTACCATTAATTGTGTAAGTCCTGCTAAGATTTGCTTTCCCAAAATGCAGCACCTCGCATTTATCTGAATTAAACTCCACCTGCCACTCCTCAGTCCACTGGCCCATCTGATCAAGATCCTGTTGTAATCTGAGGTAACCTTCTTTGTTGTCCACTACACCTCCAATTTTGGTGTCATCTGCAAACTTACTAACTATACCTCCTATGTTCATTTCCAAATCATTTATATAAATGATGAAAAGTAGTGGACCCAGCACTGATCCATGAGGCACTCCACTGGTCACAGGTCTCCAGTCGAGCCAGTTCTGTATCCATGTATTCCATGAGATCTAACCTTGCGAACCAGTCTCCCATGGGGACCCTTGTCAAACGCCTTACTGAAGTCATACAGATCACATCTACCACTCTGCCCTCATCAATCCTCTTTGTTTAGTTTTTTTAAAAAACTCAGTCAAGGTTATGAGACATGATATCCCACACACAAAGCCATGTTGACTACCCCTAATCAGTCACTGCCTTTACAAATACATGTAATTCCTGTCCCTCAGGATTCCCTCCAACAACCTACTCACCACCGATGTCAGATTCACCAGTCTATAGTTCCCTGGCTTGTCCTTAACACCTTTCTTAAATAATGGTACATTAGCCAACCTCCAGTCTTCCAGCACCTCACCTGTGACAATTGATGATGCAAATATCTCAGCAAGGAGCCCAGCAAACACTTCCCTAGCTTCCCACAGAGTTCAAGGGTACACCTGATCAGGTCCTGGGTGTTTATCCATCTTTATGCATTTCAAGACATCCAGCACCACCTCCTCTGTAATATGGACATTTTTCCAGATGTCACCATCTATTTTCCCACATTCTATATCTTCCATGATCTCCTCTAAAGTAAACACTGATGCAAAATACTTGTTTAGTACCTCCCCCATCTCCTGCGGCTCCACACAAAGGCTGCCTTGCTGAACTTTTGAGGGGCCCTATTCACTCCCTAGTTACCCTTTGGACCTTAATGCATTTGCAAAAACCCTTTGGCTTCTCTTTAATCCTATTTGCTAAAGGCATCTTTAGAGAAATTGAGGGTTTGGTTAAGAAAAAGAAGGAAGCATATATCAGATATAGACAGGATAGATTGAGTGAATCCTTAGAAGAGTATAAAGGAAGTAGGAGTATACTTAAGAAGGAAATCAGGAGGGCAAAAAGGGGACATGAGATAGCTTTGGCCAATAGAATTAAGGAGAATCCAAAGGGTTTTTACAAATATATTAAGGACAAAAGGGTAACTATGGAGAGTATAGTGCCCCTCAAAGATCAGCAAGGTGGCCTTTGTGTGGAGCCACAGAAAATGGGGAGATACTAAATGAATATTTTGCATCAGTATTTACTGTGGAAAAGGATATAGAAGATATAGACTGTAGGAAAATAGATGGTGACATCTTGCAAAATGTCCAAATTACAGAGGAGGAAATGCCGGATGTCTTGAAACGTATAAAGGTGGATAAATCCCCAGGACCTGATCAGGTGTACCCGAGAACTCTGTGGGAAGCTAGAGAAGTGATTGCTGGGCCTCTTGCTGAGCTTTTTGTATCATCGATAGTCACAGGTGAGGTGCCGGAAGACTGAAGGTTGGTATAAGCGGTGCCACTGTTTAAGAAGGGCGGTAAAGACAAGCCAGGGAACTATAGACCGGTGAGCCTGACCTCAGTGGTGGGCAAGCTGTTGGAGGGAATCCTGAGGGACAGGATGTACATGTATTTGGAAAGGCAGTGACTGATTAGGGATAGTCAACATGGCTTTGTGCATGGGAAATCATGTCTCACAAATTTGATTGAGATTTTTGAAGAAGTAACAAAGAAGAGTTTTGAGGGCAGAGCAGTAGATGTGATCTATATGGACTTCAGTAAGGCATTCAACAAGGTTCCCCATGGGAGACTGATTAGCAAGGTTAGATCTCATGGAGTACAGGGAGAACTAGCCATTTGGATACAGAACTGGCTCAAAGGTAGAAGACAGAGGGTGGTGGTGGAGGGTCGTTTTTCAGACTGAAGGCCTGTGACCAGTGGAGTGCCACAAGGATTGGTGCTGGGTCCTCTATTTTTTGTCATTTACATAAATGATTTGGATGCGAGCATAAGAAATACAGTTAGTAAGTTTGCAGATGACACCAAAATTGGAGTTGTAGTGGATAGTGAAGAGGGCTACCTTAGATTACAACAGGATCTGGAGCAGATGGGCCAATGGGCTGAGAAGTGGCAGATGGAGTTTAATTCAGATTACTGCGAGGTGCTGCATTTTGGGAAAGAAATCTTAGCAGGATTTATACACTTAATGGTAAGGTCCTAGGGAGTGTTGCTGAATAAAGAGACCTTGGAGTACAGGTTCATAGCTCCTTGAAAGTGGAGTCGCAGGTAGATAGGATAATGAAGAAGGCATTTGGTATGCTTTCCTTTATTGGTCAGAGTATTGAGTACAGGAGTTGGGAGGTCATGTTGCGGCTGTACAGGACATTGGTTTGGCCACTGTTGGAACATTGCATGCAATTCAGGTCTCCTTCCTATCAAAAAGATGTTGTGAAACTTGAAAGGGTTCAGAAAAGATTTACAAGGATGTTGCCAGGGTTGGAGGATTTGAGCTATAGGGAGAGGCTGAACAGGGTGGGGCTGTTTTCCCTATAGTGTTGGAAGCGGAGGTAAATCTTATAGAGGTTTACAAAATTATGAGGGGCATGGATAGGATAAATAGGCAAAGTCTTTTCCCTGGGGTCAGGGAGTCTAGAACTAGAGGGCATAGGTTTTGGGTGAGAGGGGAAAGATATAAAAGAGACCTAAGGGACAACTTTTTCACGCAGAGGATGGTATGTGTATGGAATGAGCTGCCACAGGATGTGGTGGAGGCTGGTGCAATTGCAACATTTAAGAGGCATTTGGATGGGTATATGAATAGGAAGGGTTTGGAGGGATATGGGCTGGGTGCTGGCATGTGTGTCTCGATTGGGTTGGGATATCTGGTTGGCATGGACAGGTTGGACCGAAGGGTCTGTTTCTGTGCTGTACATCTCTATGACTCTATAGCCATCCAGCATTCCTATACCTACCAGCCTTTCCCCTAACCCTAACAGGAATATACTTTCTCTGGGCTCTCATTATCTCATTTCTGAAGGCTTCCCATTTTCTAGCTATCCCTTTACCTGCCAACATCTGCCCCCAATCAGCTTTTGAAAATTCTTGCCCAATACCGTCAAAATTGGCCTTCTTCCAATTTAGAACTTCAACTGTTAGATCTAGTCTATCCTTTTCCATCACAATTTTAAAACTAATAGAATTATGGTCGCTGGCTCTGTGTTGTGTCTTCCATCTATAAGCTTAATTCCCCTTGTACTGTTTGTAATGAGCTGATACCAGTGGAATAAAGGATCCCTGCTCTATGATCTACGGGCCTTCCACGACAACTCTCGCGTTAGATTTTGTACAACAGTCAGCAAGATTCCACTGCTCAGACATCAAGTCATGGCAGACGAGGTCAGAAGGCACTTGGTTTGTGATAAAACGATGATGGAGGAGCTGAAACTGGCATTAGTCCCCAGGACATTCGATGGGTCTCTCGATTATTAGTCTCCCAATAATACCATTAGGTCATCACCTTCCTTGTCTGTAGATATTCTCTAATCATCCTGTTCAGAGATGCTTCAGCAAGTGGGATTTAAACCCAGGCCACCTGGCTCAGAGGTAAGGACCCTGCACTCCACTATCTGTAACACATTGTAACAAACTGTAGCTGAACCAATTGAAGGCCTTTCTTCCCTTAACTCATAAACTATGATGCCACTCTGTCTTATAAGGTATTCACCTCACTGGTCTAAAAAGTAACTGAATATTGTGCACCTGACATCCAAGCCATACAATCCCATCGAATTTTGAGTTTTAAAAAGATACCTGACTCTTTTAGCTAGATCGTCGTCCAACTTCAATTTTCCAGTTTACAGTCCAACCGGAAAAAAAACTATCCCTTACATTCTTCTACTCTTAAAAGATATCAAGCAAAATCTTTAAACTTTTAAATTGTGTTTCATCAGAATGTAAACATGACATTCACAAAAAGACAGAAGAAAGTTACAGTCATTCATCCTCACTTGTTCTTTATGCAGGACTTGTACAATTTCTTGTTATTATTCCTCTCAGATTCTTAAATATCTTGGCCTAATAATGCTCTTGGTACTACTTCTGGTATATTATCTTTTCTAGCAATCTGAACAAGCTTGATGAAATAAGGTTCAATTAATAAGCTCCACAATCTTGTATTTCAAGTTTTGACTTTCCCTACAAAAGCTAAGGGAGTATAGTCAATGTATATTGGTCTTTCTTTGGAATAATGGCAAACATTATGTTGACTAGTTAATAATAATTCTAATGTCTCCTTTTCCACAATGTTGGATACTTCTTCTGGTATTGGTTTAGTTTCTTTGTAAAGTACTGTTTTGGCTTTTCTATTCTTGACTCATCATCTTGTAATAGGATAGCACTTACACCCAAGAACTCTTATTGATTACTATTTTAACAGGCATATGTGAAGACAGGTTCATTGACACTGGTTTGTTGATTAGGCTTTCCTTCAGCTTCCCAAAGGCTTGGCACTCTGCTGCTCACTCTTTTGCATGAATTTCTCATGAAATGCACACATTCTCATGAAGTAAACAAGGAATTTGATCACAGTTTTGATTTTTCTTGCTTTTGTCAACAATTGCCATTGCCATATGATGTGTTCCAGATAGTCATGATTCGGAGATGCCGGTGTTGGACTGGGCTGTACAAAATTAAAAATCACAACACCAGGTTATAGTCCAACAGGTTTAATTGGAAGCACGAGCTTTCGGAGCGCAGCTCCTTCAGGTGGTTGTGGAGGACATAATTGTAAGACACAGAATTTACAGCAAAAGTTTACAGTGTGATGTAACTGAAATTATACATTGAAAAATACCTTGATTGTCTGTTGAGTCTTTCATCTGTTCGAATACCATGATAGTCTCACTTCTTTCATGTGTTAATCACAAAACCTTTTTTTAAAAGTTGCATTCTCAGGTTAACTGCAACAATATTGTCTAGCTAACACCAATTGTTACAGCTAACCTGAGAATGTAACTTTGAAAAAAATAGGTTTTGTGATTTACACATGAAAGAAGTGAGACTATCATGGTATTCGAACAGATGAAAGACTCAACAGACAACCAAGGTATTTTTCAATGTATCATTTCAGTTGCATCACACTGTAAACTTTTGCTATAAATTCTGTGTCTTACAATAGTGTCCTCCACAACCACCTGACGAAGGAGCAGCGCTCCGAAAGCTAGTGCTTCCAATTAAACCTGTTGGACTGTAACCTGGTGTTATGTGATTTTTAAACTTTGTTCCAGATAGGTTATCTTCATTTTTGCAAATTCACTTTTCGTAAGCTTTATTATTAACTAGTTCATTGTACTTGTTTAAACAGATACTTTTATTAACTTACATACACTTCCTTGGTACACTGTATATTATAACTTTGTCAAAATGAACTATCCAGGTGGACATTTTAGCTACGGCTTAATTCAGAACTCTTTGACGTGACTTGACTTCGATATAAGTCCTTTCATGTAAGAATGGCTGAAATCTCTTTAGTACTTGATATTAATGGCACAGTGATCTTAGAAATGAAGGAGCCACTGTCAAGCCTATCATACAACCTTCTAACTGAAGAATTGTTATGAATCGGTTTTCACTACTGCATTTACTTTTTCGTAGTGTAATCAGAGTCTAGTTGACCTCTCCATCTTAGGAACTAGCATTACCAGTGAACTCCACGGCTTTCACTCGGGCTCATTTTCTGGCATATATCAATCTTCTGAATCAATCTGAGCTTGTTGACTGGGCTAAACTGATAAGGATGTTGTTTTATTGGTACGGATTCCCCTATATCCAAATCATGTCTAGCTAAATAGTACATCTCTACAGATTCCCTTATATTTCCCAATTAACCAAACTAGACCTACCTACGGTCCCTCCTTTAAGAAATGTTATAGTATTGTAGGCATTGTCTAACTGTTCCAGTATTTCCATACTGGCTGGTTGCTTTGTCGGTTTGCTTTGCCAATAACCATCTTATTCTATTTCACTCTCATCATTTCTGTCATCCTCTACCGCTCACCTGACTCACTTTATTTTCTTCTCTATGAAGATATAGCTTTAACATGTTTATGTGACATAATCAATTCTTCTTCCCACAATCTCAGGTACCAACCATTAATTACTTTATTGAGGTTCCTAACAATCTGTGTGGAACCTGAATTTCACTCTCAAAGGGTTACCCTGCTGTAAGGGGGCAGCTATTTCTCCCTTTAGACTATAAACTGGAAAATGGAAGTTGGACACACTATTTAAATAAGATACCCGGAGAATTTTTCAACTTGGAAAATGACTGAATTGTGCAGCATATATTTTTAGCCATGAAAAACAATGTTGCTTTTCTAAGGAAGAACACTGAGATTTTTTGGCACCAAGAATCTTTGAGTTAAGATGCCTGCCTGACAACAGTCTTCAGATTATTCTTTTTGCAAGTGTGAAGCAGCCAGAGAAATCTAGAACCTGCAAACATCTCCCTCACTCCCCTCCCCCTTTGTGTGGGTCAAAGACAAGAGAACAAAAAAAGTTTAAAAGAGGGAATTCTAACAATAAAATACCTAGGTCTATCAGATGAACTGGCGAACTGAAGAACAACCATCACTTATTGACAACACTGAACTATCATCGCAAAAATCAAAAGGACCTGTGAGAGATCATTTTGTGACCTTTTGGAATTTTGTTTTCCTCTGATGATTTTTTTTTCATCTATGTATATATTTGTGCCAATTGCTCTGATTTTTGTCTGTTTTAATCATATGTCAGTGCGTATGTTTTGGGGTTTATAAACGGGTATAGTTTAAGTTGCATAGTGGTAGATTTGGAATCCATTCTTCACCCTTTTGTGAAAGCTATATAAACTACAGTGAATCACAATACTTTCTGTTAATTATGAAATCTGGCATGAATTGCATTCGTCCTGAATAGCAGGCAGTTAGGCAAATCGGTTATTTTAGTGATCTCACTGGGATTTTCTACATTTAGCGGCTTGAGGAACAGGGAGGCACGCCTCCCAGTTAAATCATGACAAAGATCTAAAGACTCACTGCTGGAAAATTTTGACAAGGACAACACAGGAATGCAAGCGGAATTAGTTTAAGTGATAAAGGATGAAAGGGCAGAAACCAAGTATCTCATACTAAAGTGAGACAGTATCAGAAGCAGCTAAAACAATTCTGTAATTGGAACAAGTATCTCTGGTGGATTTATGAGAGTTAGCAATAGCCCCACAGCTGGGATTGACAAATAAATTTAAGCGAAAAGTGAGGACTGCAGATGCTGGAGATCAGAGTCGAGAGTGTGGTGCTGGAAAAGCACAGCAGGTCAGACAGCATCTGAGGAGCAAAAGCCCTTCATCGTGAATGAGGCTGGGAACCGAGAGATAGATGGGAGGGGTGTGGGGCTAGGGAGAAGGTAGCTTAGAGCACAATAGGTGGATGGGGGTAAAGGTAATAAGTCGGAGGGAAGTGTGGAGTGGATAGGTGAGAAGAAAGATGGACAAATGAGACGGATCATGAGGGCGGTGCTGAGCTGGAAGGTTGGAACTGGGATAAGGTGGGGGGAGGGGAAATGAGGAAAAAGGTGAAATCTACATTGATGCCATGGGGTTGGAGGGTCCCAAGACAGAAGATGAGGCATTCTACCACCAGGCGTTGGATGGTAAGGGAGTGGCAATGGAGGAGGCCCAGGACCTGCATGTTCCCGGTGCAGTGGGAGGGGGAGTTGAAGGGCTCAGCCACAGGGTGGTGTGGTTGGTTGGTGCAGGTGTCCCGGAGATGTTCTCTGATGCACTCTGCAAGTCAGCGTCCTGTATCCTCAATGTAGAGGAGACCGCATCGGGAGCAATGGCTACAGTAAATGACATGTGTGGAAGTGCAGGTGAACCTTTGATGGATGTGGAAGGCTCCTTTGGGGCCTTGAATAGAGGTGAGGGGGGAGGTGTGGGTGCAGAATTTGTAATTCCTGCGGTGGCAGGGGAACGTACTGGAAGAGGAGGGTGGGTTGTTGGGGGGGGATGTGGGGAGAGGGGTGTGGACCTGACAAGGTAGTCGCGGAGGGAACGGTCTTTACGGAAAGCACATAGCGGTGGGGAGGAATATATATATCTGGTGGTGGGATCCATTTGTAGGTGGCGGAAATGTGGAACATGATACGATGTATACGGAGGTTGATGGGGTGGGAGGTGAGAACCAGGGTTGTTCTGTCCTTGTTGCAGTTGAAGGGGTGGGGTTCAAGGGCGGAGGTGTGGATGAGATGCGTTGGAGGGCATCATCAACCATGTGGGAGGGGAAATTGTGGTCTTTAAAGAAGGAGGCCATCTGGTGTGCTCTGTGGTGGAAGTGGTCCTCCTGGGAGTAGATGTGGTGGAGGCTGAGGATTTGGGAATAAGGGATAGCATTTTTGCAGGAGTCAGGGTAGGAGGAGGTGTAATCCACGTAGCTGTGCGAGTCAGTGGGTTTGTAGAAAATGTCAGTGTCAAGTCAGTCACCGGTGATGGTGATGAAGAGGCAGAAGTATTGGCCAAAGTCAAGAAGGCAGAAATAATTTAAATACTGGCAAAGCATCTGGGATTGGTGGAAAGGCAAAAGAAAGTTTACAATAATAGGTGGGAAGCTGAGTCTATAACAAAAAGGCAATTAGACTTCTTATGACTTAAGTGGGAAAAGTGCACTGGTAATTAAGTCTCACTGTTCCAGAGCTGTCATAAACATGTAACTACCAATTAAACCACCAAGATGATCCTTTAGCCATCTGATTGCTGTTCAGGACAATGGTAATTCTCCCCAGATTGCATAATTAACAGAAAAATAAATGTATTCATTGTAAACAAACTTATTCTTTAATAATTCTTAAAGAAAAATGGGTTACTCATTATTATTATGCAATTTAAGCTATATCCCTTCAAAATGCTAAACACACATATTCATTCACAAATATGACAGATAAAAGCAGACAGTTTGACATAAATATTGTGGATAAAAGAAGAAAGAAAGAGAAAAACAAATTCTGTGATCCAAGAGTCCAGGTGGAATGATTTGATTCGCACAGTTACCTTGTTTAGTTTTGTGACAATGACGACACAATGTTGTCTGCAGAATGTTGGTCAATGTTTAATTCAAAATCTAATCAGGTGGACATAGGACTTTTCTTGTATTTGACGTTTTTCCTTTCAGAGTTTTCAGGTTTGTGACTTTCACTCACAGAGGGAAATTGTGAAAAATGCTTCTTATTTGTAGCTTTCTGGATGTTTCAGAGTGCACTAAAATCACAGATCCATGATCAAGTGCAGCTGGTCCACCCAAAAGGCAAAGATTACCTTAAGCCAAAGATTCTGGTGCCACTCTGTCTCAAAACATCCATCTCACTGCTCCACAAAGTAACATAAACGCGTGAGGCTGAAGTTTACACCATATAATCCCATTTGTGCTCAATTTCCATTTTCAAGTTTATAATCCAAACAAAACAAAGATGTGGTCCTTTAGAACAACCATTACACTCCACTTTTCAGCCTGAATGTGGATATTCCTGCATTTTGACATTGACTACTTCAATATCTGAGCATTGGGAATGATGCTGAACATTTTTCAAACATCTCCACTTCTGACCTAATGCTGGAGGGAAGGTCGTTAACGAAGTAGCTGAATTTGGTTTGTCCAAGGAAATGAGTGTCATATGCCCTTTGGCCCATTACTTCCACACCAGTCAACAACAACTACCTTATTATGCTAATCTCATTTTGCAGCACTTGGCCCATAGCCTTATATGCCTTGGCATAACAAGTGCATATTAAGAGAGTTTTTGCCTCTCCCATCATTACAGGCAACAAATTCCAGATTTCCACCATCGTCTGGGTGAAAATGTTTTTCCTCACATCTCCTCTAAACATTCTGTCCCTTACCTTAAATCTACACCCAGATCATTGATCCCTTTGACAAGGGTAGATGTTTCTTCCTGTCTACCCCTTCATAATTTTATACATCTCAATCATGTTCCCTGTCAATCTCCTCTGCGGCAATGAAAACAACCCCAGTGTGTCCAAACTCTCTTAATAACTGAAACTCGCCAACCCAGGCAACATCCTGGTGAATATCCTCTGCATCCTCTCCAGTGCTAACACATCCCTTCCAGAACTGCACACAATACTCTAAATGTGGCCTAACCAATGTCTTACACAGTTCCAGCATAACCTCCCTGCTTTTAAACTTGGTGCCTCGAATAATAAAGGCAAATATCCCTCATGTTTTCTTAACCACATAATCTGTCTGTCCTGATACCTTAAAGGACCAGCGTACTGTACATGCACACCAAGGTCCCTCTGATCCTTGGTTAGAACATAGAACAATACAGCACAGAACAGGCCCTTCGGCCCACGATGTTGTGCCGAACATTTGTCCTAGCTTAAGCACCTATCCATGTACCTATCCAATTGCTGCTTAAAGGTCACCAATGATTCTGACTCTGCCACTCCCACAGGCAGCGCATTCCATGCCCCCACCATTCTCTGGGTAAAGAACCTACCCCTGACATCCTCCCCTATACCTTCCACCCTTCACCTTAATTTATGTCCCCTTGTAACACTCTGTTGTACCCAGGGAAAAAGTCTCTGACTGTCTCTACTCTATCTATTCCCCTGATCATCTTATAAACCTCTATCAAGTCACCCCTCATCCTTCGCCGTTCCAATGAGAAAAGGCCTAGCACTCTCAACCTATCCTTGTACGACCTATTCTCCATTCCAGGCAACATCCTGGTAAATCTCCTCTGCACCCTCTCCAAAGCTTCCACATCTTTCCTAAAGTGAGGCGACAAGAACTGCACACAGTACTCCAAATGTGGCCTTACCAAGGTCCTGTACAGCTGCAACATCACTTCACGACTCTTGAATTCAATCCCTCTGCTAATGAACGCTAATGCACCATAGGCCTTCTTACAAGCTCAATCCACCTGAGTGGCAACTTTCAAAGAGCTATGAACATAGACCCTAAGATCCCTATGCTCCTCCACCTTACTAAGAACCCTACCGTTAACCCTGTATTTCGCATTCTTATTTGTCCTTCCAAAATGGACAACCTCACATTTGACAGGGTTGAACTCCATCTGCCACTCCTCAGCCCAGCTCTGCATCATATCTATGTCCCTTTGCAGCCGACAACAGCCCTCCTCACTATCCACAAGTCCACCAATTTTCATATCGTCTGCAAATTTACTGACCCACCCTTTGACTCCCTCTTCCAAGTCATTAACAAACATTACAAACAGCAGAGGACCCAGAACTGATCCCTGCAGAACTCCACTTGTAACTGGGCTCCAGGCTGAATATTTACCATCTACCACCACTTTCTGACTTCGACCGGTTAGCCAGTTCTCTATCCAACTAGCCAAATTTCCCACTATCCCATGCCTCCTGACTTTCCGCATAAGCCTACCATGGGGAACCTTATCAAATGCCTTACTAAAATCCATGTACACTACGTCTACTGCTCTACCCTCATCGACATGCTTAGTCACCTCCTCAAAGAATTCAATAAGACTTGTAAGGCAAGACCGACCCTTCACAAATCTGTGCTGGCTGTCCCTAATCAAGCAGTGTCTTTCCAGATACTCATAAATCCTAGCCCTCAGTACCCTTTCCATTACTTTGCCTACCACCGAAGTAAGACTAACTGGCCTGTAATTCCTGGGGTTATCCCTATTCCCTTTTTTGAACAGGGGCACAAGATTTGCCACTCTCCAGTCCCCTGGTACCACCCTCGTTGACAGTGAAGACGAAAAGATCATTGCCAATGGCTCTGCAATTTCCTCTCTTGCTTCCCACATAATCCTAGGATATATCCCGTCAGGCTTAGGGGACTTGTCTATCCTCAAGTTTTTCAAAATGCTCAACACATCTTCCTTCCTAACATGTATCTCCTCTAGCTTACCAGTCTGTTTCATACTCTCCTCTTCAACAATACGGCCCTCTCATTTGTAAATACTGAAGAAAAGTACTCATTCAAGACCTCTCCTATCTCTTACGACTCAATACACAGTTTCCCACTACTGTCCTTGATCGGACCTACCCTCGTTCTCGTCATTCTCATGTTTCTCACATACGCATAAAAGGTCTTGGGGTTATCCTTGATCCTACCCGCCAAAGATTTTTCATGCCCTCTCTTAGCTCTCCTAATCCGTTTCTTCAGCTCCCTCCTGGCTATCCTGTATCCCTCCAACGCTCTGTCTGAACCTTGTTTCCTCAACCTTATGTAAGCCTCCTTCTTCCTCTTTACAAGACATTCAACCTCCCTCATCAACCAAGGTTCCCTCACACGACCATCTCTTTCTCATTCCTGCCCGACAGTCACACGACCATCTCTTTCCTGTTTTTCCCAAGGTCCTATCGCTCATCATTTATTCCTTTCACTCCTCTTATTTGTCCTGCCAAATGCATCACCTCACATTTATCTGGATTGAATTCCATTTGCTGACTGTTCCTGATTAATCCCTGCCTCTCCATATGCAGATTAATTCTGTCGCTCAAAATTGCTTCCAATAGTTTCCCTACCATTGGGACGAGACTGACTGGTCTGTACTTTCCTGGTTTATCCCTTACTCCCCTCTTGAATAATGGTACTGCATTAGCTGACTTCCACTCCTCTGGCACCTCTCTGGTGGCCAGAGAGGTATTGAAAGTTTTTGCTACACATCTACTATTTCCTCCCTTGCCTCACTCAACTATCCAGAAGGTACTTCTGCTGTGATGCCTTGGGAGCTGAGATGATTGGCCTCCAATAACCAGAACCATCTTTCTTTGTGCCAGGTATGGTGCCAACTAGCAGAGAGCTTTCTCCCTCTTTTCATCTGCTTTGGTTTTGCACGGGCCTCTTTCTGCAACGCTTGGTTAAATGTTGCCTTAATGTCAAGGGCAGTCTCACTTCGCCCCTAGGATTCAGCT
The DNA here is from genome assembly GCF_037043375.1 of Chiloscyllium plagiosum. Taxonomy (NCBI): domain Eukaryota; kingdom Metazoa; phylum Chordata; class Chondrichthyes; order Orectolobiformes; family Hemiscylliidae; genus Chiloscyllium; species Chiloscyllium plagiosum. The sequence goes on along the minus strand of NW_028270157.1, from coordinate 17,129,898 downwards.
CTTTTATCCAAGCTTGAATCAAAGCTGTAAAGAGTTTGGGAGCTAAGTGGCCTGGCAGAACCCAAACTGAGTGTCAGTGACCTGGCTATTGCTACTTGATATCACTGTTGACAGACTTCAATCGCTTTGCAGATTATTGAATCTGATTTCTTGGTAATTGGTCTGGTTGAATTTATCCTGAGCCTTTTGTAAATATTACATACCTGGGCAATTTTCCAAACTGTTGGGCTATTGCCAGTGTTGTAGCGATACTGATAACAGCTTGGCTAAGGGTGTGACACAGTCTAAAGCAAAATTGCTACAAGAATACTGTCAGAGCCCATCACCTTTGCAGCATCCTGAAACTGTATCTGTTTCTTGATAATATGTTCAGTAAATCAAATTGCCTGAAGGCTGACTGTTGTGATGCGTGGGACCTCAGAAGAGACCAAGATTGATTTTCCTCTCTGGCTAAAAGATATTTCTCTTGTCCTTTGTATTGATGCAATGTGACCCCCCTTCATTGAGGGTGGGGATACTGGTGGAGAAAATTTGAGAGTTGTTTAGTTGGACAGCACCACTGAAAACTGGATCTGCAATCACTACAGAGCTTAAAACAATTCTTTTAGTTCTAGGATGACTTAATCCTGTCCATCACTTACTGTTTATGCTATTTGGCATGCAAGTAGTCCCGTGTTGTTGGTTCACCTTATTTTTAGATATACTTGGTGCATCTCCTGAGAAGCCCCTCTGCATGGAACCAAGGTTGATATCCTAGTTCCTTGGTAATGACAGAGTGGAGGACATTTGATTTTATTCACTCATGGCCTGTGCCTAGCTGCTCTTGAGAAATTTGGTCTTGAGCTGCCTTCTTGAACTATTTCAGTCCACGTCCTGTAGCTTGACCCACATTGCTATTAGGGAGGGAATTCAGGATTTTTACCAAGCAAAGTGAAGGAATGATGACATATTTCCAAGTCAGAGCGTTGAGTGGTTTGGCGGGGAACTGGCTTGTATCTGCTATATGATATGCCATGAGATTACAGACTGTACTTAAATATGGTTCAGCTGCTGCTGATGGCCCTTATGGATGTCCATCCTTGAGTTGCTGGATCTGTTGTAAGTCTATCCCATTTGACACAGGGATAGTGCCACACAACAGTGGGCATCCTCAATGTAAAAACAGGACAGTGGTGGTCACTCTTACTGATACAGTCATGGGCAGGTGCATTGCACCAGGTGGATTGGTGACGACAAGAAGCACATGTTACCCTCTCCTTCTGTAGGTCCAGTCTAACAGCTACATCCTTCAGGACTTGGCCAGCTCAGCCAGAGAGAGTGATGCTGAGTCATTCTTGTGGATGGACATTGAAATCCCCCGGCCACACTACACCCTTGCCACTCTCAGTTGTTTAACTGTCCACTGCCATTGACAACTGGATGTGCCACAATTAAGAAAACTTGGGGCTTTGTTCCATAGTGTTTTGAAGAATGAAGGATGATCTCATTGAAACTTTCGAAATATTTAAAGGGATTGACAGAATGGCAGATGCAGAAAGGATCTTTCCCCTGAATGGGTGGATCACATCTAGTACCAAGGAATGCAATCTTAGAATAAGGGGCAAGCCATTTAGACTGAGATGGGGAGTTTTTTTTCATTCAGAAGACAGTGAATTTTTGTATTTCCTTATCCAGAGAGCTGTTAATGCTTAGTCATTATGCATCTTCAAGACAGAGATTGATACATTTCTACATTCCAATGACATTAAGGGCAAATGGGGATAGCATGGAAACATGGCACTGACAGAGATGATGAGCCATGGTCTAGAATGGAGGGGCAGGCTTGAGGGGCTGAAAGGCCTACTCCTTCTCCTATGTTTCGTGATTCCATTAACATTTTACACAGTTCCATCTCTTTTAAATCATGTTCCACTTCAAGTGCAATAAACAATAGGGGAACAGGTCAGCCTGAACTGCACTACCAGGAACACTGTTGGTCTCCTGCCATTTCTGCAACCTTTTGCACTCCAGTTCATCATTGTAGGGCCACTAGGGAGTAACCTCACAAGAAAGGAATTTCCTCCGCAAATGCTAACAATATCATTGAGCACCTGACCATCACGGAACATGCTCACTTGCTGAATCACACCTTTTGGAAGCTAACATAAATATTTTATGCTTATTTTGTTTAGATTAAAAGTTTTAAAATATATGTTGTATGAAATCAGCGAATCTTACAATACAGTGAGATCAATTGGCCCATCATTATACCTCATTTACAGCCTTGATCCAAACATGGACAGAAGGAATGAACTTCAGGAGGTGAGATGAAAGTGAGATGCTCTTGTCATGGAGGGAGCATTTAATGTCCCAGATTAAATTCTCAGGGGCTGGGAATGCTACAGCGAATAACTTAGCTTCTGTATCCCCAAAGCCTGCCCGCCATCTACAAAGCACAAGTCAGGACTGTGATGGAATATTTCTCACTTGCCTGAATGGGTGCAGCTCCAACTACACTCAAGATGCTAGACACCATCCAGGGCAAAGCTGACCCCACTTCACTGGCACCACCTCCACCACTGATGCTCAGCAGCAGCAGTGTGTACCATCCACAAAATGCACTGCTGCAACCCGCCAAGATTCCTCCAACATCACCTTCCAAACCCTCAACTTAGAGTTACAGAAGCAAAGTAGATATTTGGAGACACCACCAACTACGAGTCTCCTCTTGATCACACACCACCCTAACTTGGAGCTGGCTTTGCTGGAAAAGGATAAGCAATTTAATTTGAAGGTGTGTTCAAGAATTTAAGATACAGCAACAGGGGTAGGTCATATGGTGTTAAAGGTAAAGATGGATCCTGATTTCTGTCTCAGATTAGTAAATCTTGGGTACAGTCTCAATTAGCTCCCAGCATTAACCCTTCCTGTGCCATTCAATTGTGTCGTTCTTCAAAAGGGTCACTTTCACTCTTTTTTTTAAGACAAGGAGTTTTTTTTTTTAATTCTCTTGTGTGATGTGGGTGTCACTGGCTGGCCAGCATTCATTGCCCGTCCCTAGGTGCACTTGAGGAGGTGGTGGTGAGCTGCCTTCCTGAAACGCCATAGTCCAAATTTTTTTGTTGTATTCTTGGGAAGTGTGCCAGCAATGTTGGCATTTCTTACTCATTTGTAATTTCTCTGAAAGTGGAGATGGGCAGTCAGAACTTTCAGAGCCATGGTAAGAACGAACAAGGGCACTCAATGATAGCTTAGACCCGAGCCAGTAAGCATGTTGGGTTTCTTGTCCACAAATGCCTGAGTGAAACAATTGGTTTTCTGAGTGATTGATGCTAACTTTATATGTCATTTATAAAAATGGCAGTCATATGAGCTGAATTACTAAGTAGGTCAATGACAAAGAAAACTTCTTGCAGCTTGGTCCACTGATGACAATAATTTTTTTTGGACCAGCTTCCAGATTTTATACTTGATATGCATCTCGCTTTACATTCATCGCATGCCCTGTGGTGGATCTAGTATATCACCTTTATCTTTCCCCATCATTCACGCTGGACTGCTCTATTCACTGATAAAACATTCTCAGGAAGTGAAGGCAATAAATTCCTTTGAACTGGTAAATCTGAACAATATGGCATTCAGTATCGATGAGAAACATTTTTAAAATGTTAGTGAATTATATTGTGTGTTTACATTGTAATAAATTCCCGCTGCACTTTAAAGGAGGCTCCTTAAACAAATTTTGGCCCAGGTGAACAATACTTAGTCAAAGAGATAGGTTTTAATAAGCATATTATAGGAGGCAAGAGATAGGCAAATGCTGGCCCAGCCTGTGACACCCACATCCTAATGTATGATTAAAGAATGGGACTTGAGGCTTTAACCTTCTGTCTGAGATACTGAACCATAATCCATGAAGTTGCAGACAACACAAAAGTGCATTTATAAAGGATGGGAGGCTAGGCTAGTGGAGATAACTCATCTCATCCTTTTCGAAGGAGCTTTACTCCACCTGCATGTCCTGAATTGCAATGTCTAAGAGACAAGCAACTCCAGAAGTCTGTTCCCCAAATTGCAAGGCAACTGACTCTGCTTCGCAAATTGAGACATAGATTCTTTTGGTGCAGAGGCAGTGTCCCTTCCTCTGGGTCAGTGAGCCTGCTTTGCAGTCCCAGCTATCCCTGAGGTATGTCAATGACACACCCAAAAAGAAAACTGCTTTTTGGCAAATTAAATCATAACAACAAGGAGCAGTTCCCTCTCCTGATTATTTTAATCCCCCTGCTTGTTGTATGGTGGACAACTCTACAAATGGTCCCTTATCAGTCAGAACAGTCCTGCTACCCCAGGTTAAACAATGTAGAAAGAGCTTGATCTTTATCTCATAATAAAGCAATGCTTTGAGTCAAATCACTTGACTGCTCTACCAGGCCAGAAATGTTTAAAGGCATTTTCCATTTGAACTATGACTTATAAAACCTACTGTGCAGAGTAAGGAATGGTGCAAGAGCAATTGAGTTACAGATCCCTGCTTCAGCCATTGCTAATAGTGATCAGAATGTGTGATTATGTCCAACTTGTATCTGCCAAGCTTTGGACCACAGTATTTCTTTGGTAAAACACCATTTAATATAAATGTTGTAAAGTAAGAATTATCAATGGTCATTTATCTCAGCATAGAGGATAGATTCCACTTTTATCATGATTTTTGCAATAACTGGGCAGTTTAAACTGCATTACAACCAGTGCAGTATTTTTGAAGTACAGTTATAATGCAAGAACTACACAGAGGCTAATTTGCACTCAGCATGGTCCTACAAACAGCACCGTGATAGCGACCAAATAAACTGGTCACTAAGGAGAATTCCCCAGCTCTGTTCTAAACATAGAGCCAAGGGGTCTTTTAAAATCCACCAGAGAAAGCAGTTGACTTTCTCATCCAAACAAACAAGGCCTTCAATAGTGCAGTACTCCCTCAGCACAGCACTGGAGTTTCAGCTTTGATATCTTTATGCTCAAGACCTGGGCTAGAACTTGATTCGAGAGGCTCCTAACTGAGCCGTAGCTGATGCATAAATTTATAAAGCAGCTGCAATGACTTCAATATCCTTAGTCAGAGGAGTTGCCTTAAAAGGGCAGGCCATCCATGGCCTCCCACTTCCTCCACTGCCACCAATGATACACAATGATAGATTACATCAGCTAGTTTATTGCAATAGCTGTATGGGAAACCAAGTTCATATGGCGCAGTGGCTAGCATTTCCACCTCTGAGCCAGAAACTCTGGGTCCAACTCCATGATTTGATGTCCAAGGGAAGTGTTTATATAATGCAGTCAAAACAGTTGTGAATGAATATGTAAATCATCCCAACACAGACTAAGGGTGGGAGAGAGTGCTCTTCAGCCACATCTTGGAAAAAGAATTGCAACCTTTACCATCACTACTCATAGCTTCAGGCTACAACTTGCAGGTAAAGCGCATGTCACAGCAACATGGATCTTCTGAGTTAATTGTGCCACACCTCCGTATGCTAACTCTCATCATGGCTTCTTGTCCACCAGCTCCTGGATGTGAATCTTGACTTTTTCAGATGCAAATCCCTTCCTGGCCTCAACCCCTCCCTTTCTCTATAACCTCCTCCAGCCCTGCGCTACTCTCTGAGATCTCAACTCTGTTCAGTTCTGGCTTCTGTGGGCACCCCCAGGATTTTCGTCACATCCCCCACTGAAGGCTGTGCCTTCAGCTACCCTGGGCACTAAACTCTGAATCTCTCTCCCTTTACTCTCTCTCTGTCATATCTCCCTCTCTCTCTTACACCTCCACCCACACTCACCTCCCCCCCACCATTCCTCCCTAACCTTTAAGATGTACCTGAAAATCTACTTTGATTAAGTGTTGTCTCCCTTTTCCTGATGCCTGTCTTTGGCTCCTTTACAATAATGCATCCTGTGAGAAACCACGGGATGTTTCTCTTTGTTAAAGGGTACAACTTTTTTTTAAAATACATGCTATTCTTGGAATGTGGTTCATTTGACCAGTATTGCAAAATGGGACAGCCTTGAAGTCTACCACAGGTTATAATAAAATGGTTTTTAAAAATTCGTGAAAACTTCTGCACAGATCCCGAATTTGGTGGTATCACAGATTCACAGCCAAAACGTTCAGGATTAAATATTGCTTAGTTTCAGTTCCACAACTTTCCAAATCACTTACTCTGCACCGATGTTTATTTTCTTTTGAATGAATCCAACCTCTGCATAAACGAGTTGCCCCTGAATTGAAAGTCTTAAAGAAATCATCAGTTCTGTTATGTTAACCCTAGGAGGTTAAAGCCACGTTATCGCCTGCTGAACGTGCCGAGGCAAACAACATCAAGTGCACGTTTAACTTTACTCAGAAATTGTAACTCTGTGTTTAACCAGTTTAGGAGATTTAGTGAGTATGAGAGACCTGTTCAGTGTGCATTAAAATCAGACTTTTAAATATAAAACATTTCTGCTCAGTCATAAACTCACCTGAACTTACAACACACGTGGAGATTGGTACCCAGCGCAACTCAGAAATCTCTCTCCCTCTGCCCCCATACTCCCAGGGTACATATACCCTCATATCTCCAACTTGTAAACGAATCATTTCTCCAGCCCAGTACCTTAATTTACTCACATTTGCCTCCTTCATAAGGAATTTCGATGATTTCTCGCTCCTCCACAATTATATCCTGTTAATTTAAGTCCGACAGTGCCAGTTCATATTGTCCGGGGCACCCGTTCCTGCAAATTGCAAGATTCGAGCTTATTCTCTTTTTCTGTCTCTGTGTTTATCAAGAGAGAAATTCCACTCAGTTTCCTTTGCCAGAATGAGCAGACACGCCTGCTTAAAGTGAACTGGTAGCAAAGACAGACAGAGTACATACACGAGGATACTCAGGTTTAACAAAAAAAACTGGACTTTCAGGATTGAGAGATCAACGGAGAGATATCAGCTGCGCCGGAGATTTGTCTGTCTGACTGTTTACACAGTCTCATTCCAATCCCATACACACACACTCAGGCTCCTGATCTCTTCTCGGTAGCACGCAGTGTCCGAGGCAGTTTGTAACCTAATGATTTATTCCGGCCAGTTGGACTTTGAATCTGCCTCGGGGTTGGTTCCGCTATCACTCCTTAACGGAAGGCGACTGCATAATGAAACCACGTGCATTGACATAGCGCCTTCCACCACCTCCGGGCGTCCCAAAGAGCCTCACTATGAAATATCAGCATTTAAATGAAATATTAGCCACCCCTACTTTGCAATGCTATTAGGAAATGCAGCAGCACATTGGCACACAGCCAGCAAGATCCCACAAGGTAAATCGAACCAGAGCATTTTCTCCACTGTGATGTTGAACTAGGAACAAACACAGGCCAGGGCACTTCTCAGAAACATGATATGGGATATCTTACCCAGAGCAAAGAGGGCATGTGGAGTGTCAGCAATCACATAAGCCTCATTCAGTTCTGCCCACCATTACACAGACAATTCTTCAGTCAATTGATCCACTCCACATGATATCAAGATATGGTCGGATGGACTGGATAGTGAAAAGGCAATGGACTCTGACAACATTCCAGCAATTGTACAGAAGACTTAGAGTCATAGAGTCATAGAGATGTACAGCATGGAAACAGACCCTTTGGCCCAACCTGTCCATGCCGACCAGGTATCCCAACCCAATCTAGTCCCACCTGCCAGCACCTGGCCCATATCCCTCCAAACCCTTCCTATTCATATACCCATCCAAATGCCTCTTAAATGTTGCAATTGTACCAGCCTCCACCACTTCCTCTGGCAGCTCATTCCATACACGTACTACCCTCTGCGTGAAAGAGTTACCCCTTAGGTCTCTTTTATATCTTTCCCCTCTCACCCAAAACCTATGCCCTCTAGTTCTGGATTCCCTGATCCCAGGGAAAAGACTTTGCCTATTTACCCTATCCATGCCCCTCATAATTTTGTAAACCTCTATAAGGCCACCCCTCAGCCTCCGATGCTCCAAGGAAAACAGCCCCAGCCTGTTCAGCCTCTCCCTATAGCTCAAATCCTCAAACCCTGGCAACATCCTTGTAAATCTTTTGTGAACCCTTTCAAGTTTCACAACATCTTTCCGATAGGAAGGAGACTGGAATTGCATGCAATATTCCAACAGTGGCCTAACCAATGTCCTGTACAGCCGCAACATGACCTCCCAATTCCTGTACTCAATACACTGACTAATAAACGAAAGCATACCAAATGCCTTCTTCACTATCCTATCTACCTGTGACTCCACTTTCAAGGAGCTATGAACCTGCACTCCAAGGTCTCTTTGTTCAGCAACACTCCCAAGGACCTTTCTATTAAGTGTATAAATCCTGCTAAGATTTGCTTTCCCAAAATGCAGCACCTCGCAGTAATCTGAATTAAACTCCATCTGCCACTTCTCAGCCCATTAGTCCATCTGGTCCAGATCCTGTTGTAATCTGAGGTAACCCTCTTCGCTGTCCACTACACCTCCAATTTTGGTGTCATCTGCAAACTTACTAACTATACCTCTTATGCTCGCATCCAAATCATTTATGTAAACGACAAAAAGTAGAGGACCCAGCACCGATCCTTGTGGCACTCCACTGGTCACAGGCCTCCAGTCTGAAAAACAACCCTCCACCACCACCACCCTCCGTCTTCTACCTTTGAGCCAGTTCTGTATCCAAGCTGCTCCCCTGGCCAAGCTGTTCCAGTCCAGTTACAACACTGGTATTTACCAGTGGGAAAGCCCCACTGAACTCATCTCTACTTACCTCGACACTGTCCTATCCCCCTAGTCCAGGAACTCCCCACATACATTCGAGACACCACCCACGCCCTCCACCTCCTCCAAGACGTCCGTTTCCCCGGCGCCCAACGCCTCATCTTCACCATGGATATCCAATCCCTCTGCACCTCCATCCGCCTTGACCAGGGCCTCCAAGCCCTCCGTTTTTTCCTCTCCAGACATCCCCAACAGTACCCTTCCACCGACACTCTCATTCGTTTGGCCGAACTGGTCCTCACCGTTAACAATTTCTCCTTTGAATCCTCCCACTTCCTCCAGACCAAAGGGGTAGCCATGGGCACACGTATGGGCCCCAGCTATGCCTGTCTCTTTGTTGGCTACGTAGAGCAGTTGATCTTCCGTAATTACACCGGCACCACTCCCCACCTCTTCCTCCGCTACATTGATGACTGCATTGGCGCCACCTCGTGATCCCGCGAGGAGGTTGAGCAATTCATCAACTTCACCAACACATTCCACCCTGACCTTAAATTTACCTGGACCATCTCTGACACCTCCCTCCCCTTCCTGGACCTCGCCATCTCCATTAATGACGACCGACTTGACACTGACATTTTTTACAAACCCACCGACTCCCACAGCTACCTGGATTACACCTCTTCCCACCCTACCTCTTGCAAAAATGCCACCCCGTATTCCCAATTCCTCCGCTTCCGCCGTATCTGCTCCCAGGAGGACTAGTTCCACCACAGAACACACCAGATGGCCTCCTTCTTTAGAGACCGCAATTTCCCTTCCCACGTGGTTAAAGATGCCCTCCAACGCATCTCGTCTACATCCCGCACCTCTGCCCTCAGACCCCACCCCTCCAACCGTAACAAGGACAGAACGCCCCTGGTGCTCTCCTTCCACCCTACCAACCTTCGCATAAACCAAATCATCCGCCGACATTTCCGTCACCTCCAAACAGACCCCACCACCAGGAATATATTTCCCTCCCCACCCCTTTCCGCCTTCCGCAAAGACCGTTCCCTCCGTGACTACCTGGTCAGGTCCACGCCTCCCTATAACCCACCCTCCCATCCTGGCACTTTCCCCTGCCACCGCAGGAACTGTAAAACCTGCGCTCACACCTCCTCCCTCACCTCTATCCAAGGTCCCTAAAGGAGCCTTCCACATCCATCAAAGTTTTATCTGCACATCTACTAATATCATTTATTGTATCCGTTGCTCCCGATGCGGTCTGCTCTACATTGGGGAGACTGGGCGCCTCCTAGCAGAGCACTTTAGGGAACATCTCCGGGACACCCGCACGAATCAACCAAACCGCCTCGTGGCCCAACATTTCAACTCCCCCTCCCACTCTGCCGAGGACATGGAAGTCCTGGGCCTCCTTCACCGCCGCTCCCTCACCACCAGACGCCTGGAGGAAGAACGCCTCATCTTCCGCCTCGGAACACTTCAACCCCGGGGCATCAATGTGGACTTCAACAGTTTCCTCATTTCCCCTTCCCCCACCTCACCATAGTTCCAAACTTCCAGCTCAGCACTGTCCCCGTGACTTGTCCGGACTTGTCCTACCTGCCTATCTCCTTTTCCACCTATCCACTCCACCCTCTCCTCCCTGACCTATCACTTTCATCCCCTCCCCCACTCACCCATTGTACTCTATGCTACTTTCTCCCCACCCCCACCCTCCTCTAGCTTATCTCTCCACGCTCCAGGCTCACTGCCTTTATTCCTGATGAAGGGCTTTTGCCCGAAACGTCGATTTCGAAGCTCCTTGGATGTTGCCTGAACTGCTGTGCTCTTCCTGCACCACTAATCCAGAATCTGGTTTCCAGCATCTGCAGTCATTGTTTTTATCCCAATGTGGGAAATTGCCCAAGTATGCCCTGAACGTAAAAGGCAGAACAAATCCAACCCAGCCAATTATCGCTCCATCAGTCTACTCTCAGTCATCAGTAAAGTGATGGAAGGGGTCATCAACAGTGCTATCAAGCAGCACCCGCTTAGCAATAACCTGCTCAGTTTGGGTTTAGCCGGGGCCACTCAGCTCCTGGCCTCATTACAGCCTTGGTTCAAATATGGTCAAAAGAGCTGAATTCCAGAGGGGAGGAGAGAGGGACAGCCCTTGACATCAAGGCTGCATTCGACAGAATGTGGTATCTAGGAGTGCTAGCAAAACTGGAATCAATGGGAATCTGGGGGCAAACTTTCCACTGGTTAGAGTCATTCTTGATGCATACAGATGGTTGTGGTTGTTGGAGGTCAGTCGTCTCATCTCCAGGACATCTCTCCAGGAGTTCCCCAGGGTAGTGTCCTAGGCCCAACCATCTTTAGCTGCATCATCAATGATCTTCCATCCATCATCATGTCAGAAGTGGGGATGTTCACTGATGATTGCACAATGCTCAGCACCATTTGTGACTCTTCAGATACTGAAGCAGTCCATGTTCAAATGCAACAAGATCTGGACAATATCCAGGCTTGGGCTAATAAGCAGCAAGTAACATTCGTGCCACACAAATGCCAAGCTATGATCATCACCAATAGGAGACAATCTAACCACTGTACCTTGACATTTAACAGCATTACCATCACTGAATCAGCATCTTGGGGGTTATCATAATCTAGAAATTCATCACATAAAAACAATAACTATGAAAGCAGGTCAGACTCTTGGAATACTGTGGTGAGTAACTCAGCACCTGACTCCCCATAACCTGTCCACCATTTATAAGTCAGGAGTGTGATGGAACACTCCCCACTTGCCTGGATGACAGCAGTCCCAACAACACTCAAGAAGCTTGACATCATCCAGGACAAAGCAGCCCGCTTGATTGGCACCACATCCACAAACATCCACTCCCTCTACCACCAACGCTCAGTAGCTATGTACTATCTATAAGATGCACTGCAGAAATTTTTCGAAGTACCTCAGACAGCGCCTTCCAAACTCACAACCACTCCCATCTAGAAAGACAAGGGCAGCAGATATATGAGAACACCATCACCTTCATGTACCCCTCTAAGCCACTTACCATGCTGACTTGCAAATATATTGCCATTTCTTCACTGTCGCCGGGTCAAAATCTTGGAATTCCCACCCTAATGGTGTTGTGGAATAATCCCCACAGCAGGTGGGCTGCAGCAGTTCAAGCAGAATGCTCACACCACCTTGTCAAAGGCAACTAGAGATGGGCAATAAATGCTGTCCATTCAGTGACACCAACATCCCACAAATGAATAAATTAACAAAAAAACACCCTCCAAAAATCTTGGCATGTTCTGTTTAATCCTTGGCTGGAATTCTTTGAGGAGGTAACACACACTGTGGAGGAAGGAGGAGCCAATGGGTATGCTGTGCTTAGATTTCCAGAAAGTGTTTGGTAAGGTGCCCATCAAAGGTTATCTTGGAAAATAATAGCTCATGGTGCAGTGGGTAGCATATGGGCATGGAATGAAGATTGGCTAACTAACAGGAAACAGAGAGGAGGTGTGAGTGGGTCTTTTTTCAGATTGGCAAGTTGTAACAAATACTGGAATCTGAACTATTTACAATTTATATAAATAACTTCTGATGAAGAAACGTAAGGTCAGGTTGCCAATTTTCTGGATGGCAGAACGAAAGGTAGGAAAGTAAGCTGTTGAAAGTGGCATAAGGAGGTTAGAAAACTTATTGATAGGTTAAATGAGTGGACAAGTGGAGTATAATGTTGGAAAGTATGAAATTGTCCATTTTGGCAGGAAAAATACAACAAGAAAATTATCTAAATGGTTAGAGATTGCAGAGCTCTGATAAGCAGAGGAATCTGGGTGTCCTCATATATGAATCCCAAGAGGTTAGAATGCAGGAGAGCTAAGAGAATGTTATAGATTATTACAAAGGGAATTGAATACAAAAATTGTGAGGTTATGCTCCAGGTTAAATAGGTCAGTGGTGAGACTGCATCTGGAGTGTGTAGCCAGTCTGAGTGTCCACGCATGGTGATTGGCATTGAAATCTTTTTCCAAAAGTCGTTGCCATATGCGAACCTCAAAACAGAAGGACAAAAAAGTGGGATGGCAGGCCCTTCTCACTTCCAAACCCACATTCCACCCTCCCCTGGATTCTCTTCCCCTTCTCCGTTACCTGAACCCCCTCCTAAACACCACCACTGACTCAGCCCTACTGATCCAGAGCCTGCACACAAGCTGCCAATCTCCGCCTGCCCGCCCTGAACAATCAGTCAAGCTAGGAGTCTAAAGGGCAGTGTCAGTGCTGCCCACATGTTGATCCATCTCAAGGTGTTAGCTGACAGAGTCCATACACTGCATTGAGTTTCACAACATCACAACGCTCCGCTCTGGGAGTGCTATGTGAGAATGTCCTTCAAATGCGTAGAAGGAAGGTCAGCTGATGTTTCACCGTATCCCACAGGGGAGGCAGTGAGTATAACACTGGACAATAACTCAAACATTCAATGAACACTGGACACGAAAACACAACATATTTCCTCTCTAGTTAAGGAAATGTCCCTAACTTCCCTGTAACCATTAATATGAGTGATATATGCCCTTAGCTCCCTGACTGAGTTGGCCTCAACAAATAACAATGACGTGCACATGAATAAAGTGAAACCAATGTAATGTGACAAATTTATAAGTGAAAAATACTCTTTGTGCTCTCCAGTCTTATGTGAGAGGGAATTGGTCAGGAAAGTTGTGTCCGTGAAGCAGGGTCTTCCTGTCTGATCCGGAGCTTCTTTTATAGTCCACCGACAGAGACGGCATGGTCAGCTGACAGTGGTTTCACTTGCTTTGCCGTGTGATCACATGTGTCTCCTGTGCCCATGATGGCACTTTCAATTCCAATTGGAATTGTGTAGGAAACAGTAAGCTGGAATGGAATCCCCTTCCTGTTCCATCGCTGGGAGAAGCTCAGCACAAATAAAGTCATAGAGTCATAGAGATGTACAGCATGGAAACAGACCCTTCGGTCCAACTCATCCATGCTGATCAGATATCCTAACCTAATCTAGTCCCACCTGCCAGCACCTGGTCCATATCCCTCCAAACCCTTCCTATTCATATATCCGTTCAGATGCCTTTTAAATGTTGCAATTGTATCAGCCTCCTCCACTTCCTCTGGCAGCTCATTCCATACACTTACCACCCTCTGTGTGAAAAAGCTGCCCCTTAGGACTCTTTCATATCTTTCCTCTCTCACCCTAAACCTATGCCCTCAAGTTTTGGATGTAGGGAAAATACCTTGTCTATTTATCCTATCCATGCCTCTCATGATTTTATAAACCTCTATAAGGTTACCCCTCAGCCTCCGATGCTCCAGGGAAAACAGCCCCAGCCTATTCAACCTCTCCTTATAGTTCAAATCCTTCAACCCTGGCAACATCTTTGTAAATCTTTTCTGAACCCTTTCAAGTTTCACAACATCTTTCCGATTGGAAGGAGACCAGAATTGCACACAATATTCCAACAGTGGCCTAACCAATGTCCTGTACAGCCACAACATGACGTCCCATTTCCTGTACTCAATACTCTGACCAATAAAAGAAAGCATACCAAAAGCCTTCTTCACTATCCTTTCTACCTGTGACTCTACTTTCAAGGAGCTATGAACTTGCACTCCAAGAGTCTCTTTGTTCAGCAACACTCCCTGGGACCTTACCATTAAATGTATAAGTCCTGCTAAGATTTGCTTTCCTAAAATGCAGCACCTCGCATTTATCTAAATTAAACTCCATCTGCCACTCCTCAGCCCATCTGATCAAGTTCTGCTGTATTTTTCCAGAAACACAAAAGCTTGCTGAAATACCATGAGAATGCTGCGCTGTCGGCAGTGCCAACTTTCAGATGAAATGTTAAGATGACACCCCATCTGTATGCAAAAGATCCCAATGGGTTATTCTGCTGAATGGGGGAGGAGCTTCCCCTTTTCCCACCCCATGTTTATCAACCAAGCAACATTACTTAACATAAATATCTAGGTGCTATTGCAATGCTGTGAGCAGATTCTCTGGTGTATTTCATATTATTGCCATGTTCACTACAGTATTGCTTAAAACAAGACACATTTTACAGAAGTTTTGCATCTTGCACATATCAAGATAAATCACAAGAAATATCAAAGTAACAGAAAATGTTTTGTACTGCACGAGAATGATGTGCTAATTGGTAGGCATGTGGTCTCTGATTGATAGAGGCATTTTTCTTTTGACAGTGAATCTTTGTAGATAGTATGTCCTGCTGCGATTAACCGTCAGTGGTGAAGGGAGTGGTGTGTTTGGATGTGGTCCCAGTCAAGCAGATGCTTTGACTTGAATGGTATCAAGCTTCCTAAGTGTTCTTAGTGCTGCACGTATCGAGACAGATATGAAGTATTCCATTACACTTGTGACTTGCTGTGGAGAATGCTCCAGTTAGATGATGACTGACAATTAATTGCCAAGTTTTATTTAAATTTAAAGCAAGCAGCTTTACTCAAATTGGACAAATCATTGCCCTGAGAATCAAACAAAAATTGACTGTTACCTACTTTGTTCAGTTGAATGTATATGTCCTTTCTGAATACAATGAACAGGGCCCCATGAATTCAATTTTTTCATATTTGTTTTAATTTTAATATTTTTGCCGCAATTCTCAAGTTCTGTACTACCAATTTATAAAAGTGAGTGCACTCCAAAAGTATTTCACTAGCTATTCGTGCTTTCAAATGCCCAGAGGTCGTGAAAGGTGTTTTATAAATGTAAGTTCTTTCCTTAGACTGAAAGCTGAACAATCCAAGGGAGATGATGGTGAGATGCTAATGTCACTGTAGTAGTAATCCACAGCTCCCAGTCAATGTTCTGGGGACATGGACTTGAATCCCACTATGGCAAACAGTGAGATTTGAATTCAATGAAAAAATCCAGAACTAAAAAAGCTGGTCTAACATAATCATTGTCAATTGTTGTAAAATCCCATCTGGATATCTCAGAAGCTTGAAATCACCTCTGTTAGAGCAGTCCATTTGATTGGCAGCTCATCTGACACTGTCAACATTCACCCTGTCCATCACAGATGTAGAGTGACAGCATTCTTCACCATCAACGAAATCCATGTTAATAACTCACAAAACCAGCATTTTGCAAGTGTCTACCATCCCTAGATCATAGAACATAGAACATAGAACATAGAACATAGAACATAGAACATAGAACATAGAACATAGAACAATACAGCACAGAACAGGCCCTTCGGCCCACGATGTTGTGCCGAACTTCTAACCTAGATTAAGTACCCATCCATGTACCTATCCAAATGCCGCTTAAAGGTCGCCAATGATTCCGACTCTACCACTCCCACGGGCAGCGCATTCCATGCCCCCACCACTCTCTGGGTAAAGAACCCACCCCTGACATCTCCCCTATACCTTCCACCCTTTTAGATCATTTTAGAAGGTATTTAAGAATCACCAGCATTGCAATGGGTCTGGAATCCTATGGAAGCCAGAGCAGATTTTGTTCCTTAAAGCACATGGTGAATCTGATTTTTCTTTCATATACAATCAATGATTGGTTGCCATTTACTGAATGTAGCTATTTGTTGAAATTAAACTCCCTTAGCTGTTTGGATGCATTTTGAACCTGCAACCTACAGGATTAACCTAGACCTCATGGTTACTAATTCTGTAATATTAACATGACCCCATCACTTTCCCTCAATTTAGCTCCACTACAAACATTAGGAAGAGGTTCAGGGAGGACTAAAACCATTTGGGAGGGCTGGGTGGGGAACTGTGTGAGACAGCAATGTGTTGCAGGTCAGCCTACCTTTTCAAAGAGAAATGATGCTGAGTATAAGTTTTTATTTTATAAGAGGATGCTTGCAGACCTCACACAACCTCTGGAGGGAGAGAGAGATTGGAACACAGTTGAGGTCCATACAGTGATCCTTAGACCACCAGGCACATTCTGGCAATGACAGTACCTGCCCATTCGCTGTCTCCTGTCGCACAGCCAATGTCCCAACCAAATCAATAATTACCCTTCAATTTAACTTCAACATTAGCTAGTGGTCCTTATAAGGGAACTTCCGGAAATGCTGAATCAAACATAGCAGGAAGTTTTCCCTGGTGTGTGGGAAATACTAATCACTCAAACAACATCATTAAGAGCGAATGTCTGGTCATCCTCACATTCCTATCACTTGAAATTGCTATGCATTAATTGGCTGCCAATGATTTGCATATTACAACAAATAATAGCAACCTCCCCTACTGCTATGGCTCTTAGTTGTGGCTACGTCTGCAGAAAAGTTGCTCACTTGGAATGTCATGTTGATGTCTTGCACAAATGTCAATCGCACCTCACAATGCCAGGTAATGACCATCTCAGACAAGAGACAATCTAACCATCTCTCCTTGGCGTTCAATGGCTTCATTATTGTTGAATGCCCCACAAACAACATCCTGGGGGTTATCATTGACCACAAACTGAACTAGACCAGCCCTATAAGAATTGTGGCTACCACAGCAGGTAAGAGGTTAATAGTTCTGCAGTGAATAACTCACCTCCTGACTCCTGAAAGTAGTGTGATGGAATACTCTCCACTCGCCTGGATGGGCGTAGCTCTAATCAGACGCTCAAAATAACTGGGACATAACAGGATGTTCACTCTGTCCACCACTGATGCAGAGTGGCAGCAGTCTGCATTATCAGCGAAATAAATGGCAACAACTCACCAAAGATTTTTGACCACATCTTCCAAACCAGCAACCTCTACCATACAGTAGGACAAGGGCAACAGATACATGGGAACATCACCACCTGCAAGTTCTTCTCTAAGCCACTCATCATCCTGATGCAGAAAAATGTTGCTGTTCCTTCATGATCGCAGGTCAAAATCTTGGAACTCCCACCCTAATGGTATTGACCTGCAGCAAATGGACTATAGTGATTTTAAAAAGCAACATCTCAACAGGTGGTTCAGGATTGGCAATAAATGCTGGGCTGGCCAGCAATGAGCACAAACCATGAGTGAAGGAAAAACAAAATCAAAATGAATTCCAGGGAAAGGTTGTAACACGTAGTGTTTTATTCCTTTGTACTGAACAGAAGAGAAGGATTCATAAATGTGTCATGATAAATGAGATGAGAGCAAAATGGCTGAGATTCTTTCACGCCTGAAAACTCCAGTTTGAACTTGAAGTAAGGAATTAGACATAGACTTGAAAAGGGGAAATTTTCAGGGTTACAGTGACAGAGCAGAGGAATGGGTTCTTGCAAAGAACAAGCAGAGAGGTAATGGGTTGTTTGGTGTATTTATGTCAGCCGAAAGATAACACCATAAGACATAGGGTCAGAAGTAGGCCATTCAGCCCATTGAGATACTCTACTGTTAAATGAGATCATGGATCTGATAATCCTCAACCTCATTTTCCTGCTTTATCTCCATGACCCTTGGCTCCCTTACTGATGGGACCAGCAGATGGGGATAATGTAAACATGAATGGCAAGAGTTTCCTCAAACCTTTTCTTGAGCCACTGTCGAAACACAAGCTTGTATGAGCCTTACTCCCACAAACTTACTGCCAACCTGGAGAAGAAATTCTTGGCCCAGATGGTTCCCATTGGCAGGCACATCAAAGCCATGAGTCTGTGACCTTAAAATAAGCCCTTAAAGTAAATAAAAGGGGAGAAATCCTTTCACGCAAAGAGTTATTGTGAGCATGAGGAACGTTTTGTCACAGCTGAAATCTGAAATCTATTACAGTCTTCAGGAGGGTGTTGGTTACTGTAATTACTTAAAGAACAATGCAGAGCAAGCTGGGGAGGCAGCATGGAAAGTGAATCTGTATTAAATCAATTATGACAGGGGTTCAGTTCAGTGAAAGCCAGGTCCACCTCCTGTGCTGAAGTGTCAATGATTTGATGTAACCCACTCCAGATGTTTATGACTGTGCATGTGAATCGTTTCAGTTTCTTTCTGTACACTCTTTCTTTGCTGCTTTCCTGACCTTCTGCATTTCAGAAATTTTTGTCCATGAGAATAATATAACAGACTGAAAGCGACCACTCGCAGAAACAGAGGAACAAGAGAATTCTCAGCAACATTGTGGGTCTTCTGGTTGAATCCGCAGAGAAATACTAACATCCCACTATCTCTCATCCTGTTTTATTGCAATTCACGTTATACTGCAGCTATAACCTGGAGTTTACTTGCTTCTGGTCAGTCCAAGTCCCTTGTCCAATAACCTATCCCAATGCTCCTGGTGATGGCGGGATTGTGTCTTTAAGATGAGGTATTAAATTGAGGCCCCATCTCCCTCTCAGGTAGGTCAGAAAGATCCAGTGGCTAATCATTCAAGGGTAGCTGGTGGCACAGAGGTAATATCGCTTGACTAGTAATCCAGGATGCCAGTTCTTGGGACACGGGTTCAAGCACTTCATTCCACTTCCCCCCCACCACCCCACCCCCATAGCAGATGGTGAATTATGATTAAAATTCTGGAGTGAAAGAAAGCTGATTGATGGCAACCATGTAAACCCTGTTAATTATTGGCTCACTAATGCCCCTTTAGGGAAGGAAATCTGCTACCCTGATCTGGCTGCAGACAAATAAATGGCAAGTGCTGGAATCCAAAGTAGACAGGCAGGAGGCTGGAAGAACAAAGCAAGCCAGGCAGCATCAGGAGGTGAAGAAGTCGAGATTTTAGATGCAACCCTCCTTCAGGACTGGGGGTGGGTGTGAGGCAAAGGCAGGGTGGTGAAGTGGGGATAGATGAAGACAGGTAGAGGGTACGACCTGGTTGGTCAGTAGGAGGAATGAATCCGGTTGGTGGCAGGGAGGAGTGCTGGCCTACACCCGGCTTCAGGCCTCAACAACATGGTTGACTCTAAGAGTTGGATAATAAATGCTGACTTTGCCAGTGCTGCCCACAATCCAGGAATGAATAATTAAAAAACAGTTATCCCCTCAACCTAAAACAGATCCCATGTTATCTCACTTCTAAGAACACACAGTTGGCTATGGAATGCTTCGGGACATCTAAAGGTGGGGCAAGGCACTATATAAATGCAAGTAGTTTTCTTTCTTCTTGATGAATTGTCAGCACAATTGTCTCACCTGGTCATTGAAACACAAAAGAGATGTTGAAAAAGCTGCAGTAGTGGGAGGCCAAATTCCATAAAAGACAGCCGCAACATGAGAGGACGTTGAGTAGGGGAGTTCTCATCTTCACCGCATACAATATCCCCAAGTAGAACAGGAGACTTCCACCATCTGCTATTGGTGGTGGTGGGAGGTGGTGTTGCCTGAACCCATGCCCCAAGAATTGGGGTGGCACGGTGGCTCAGTGGTTAGTACATGCTGCCTCACAGCGCCAGGGACCCGGGTTCAATTCCAGCCTCGGGCGACTGTCTGTGTGGAGTTTGCACGTTCTCCCCGTGTCTGTGTGGATTTCCTCCGGGTGCTGCAGTTTCCTCCCACAACCCAAAGATGTGCAGGTTAGGTGAATTGGCCATGTTAAATTGCTCATAGTGTTCAGGGATGTGTAGGTTAAGTGCATTAGTCAGGGGAAATGTTGAGTAATAGGGTAGGTTACTGTTGGGAGAGTAGAATTGGTCTGGGTAGGTTTCTGTTGGGAGGGTCGGGGTGGACTTGTTGAGCCGAAGGGCCAGTTTCCATGCTGTAGGGATTCTATGATATTTACCGCTGTGGGATTGATTCTCATCTTGTGGACTCAACGCAATTCAAGATTGAAGATATTGTGGCCTAGAAACAATCTTAAGAACCTAATTGATTGCAAAACACTACAGAGTGCCCTGAGGCCATGAAAAGTGCTACATAAATACAAATCCTTTCTTTACAATATTGGTCGAAAGGAGGATGGTGTAGTGCTGATATCACATGACAGGAAATCCTGAGACCCAGGTGAATGCCCTGGTGATGTGGCTTCAAATATCACTGTGGTAGATGGTTGTATTTAAATACACTTAAAACATCTGGAAAAAAAACCAAGCTTGTTGATGGTGACCATAACAACTGCCAGTTTTACCTTGTTTCCAAATCTCATCTTACTCACTGATGTCCTTTAGGGAAGAAAATCTGCCATCCTTACTTGGTCTGGTCTACATGTGACTCCAGACCCACAGTGCTATGGTTGACTCTTAACTATCCTCTGAAATGTCTGAGCAAGCCGCTCAGTTCAAGAGAAATTAAGATAGCTGGCCTGGCCTGGCTCGTGATACTGCTTATCCACCAATGAGCAATAAACTGAGAAATTCCTGGGAAGACTCAACAGGACTCACAGCATCTGTGGAGAGAAAGCAGAGTTAACATTTCAGGACTAGTGACCTTTCTTCAAAGATGTTAACTCTGCTTTCTCTCCACAGATGCTGCCATACCTGTTGAACTTTCCCTGCAATTTCTGTCTTTGTTTCTGATTTCCAGCATCCACATTTATTGGCAGATTCTGTGAATAAGAAACTGCTGTGAGGTGTGCTATAATTGACCTCCATGGTGGCCTGAGTGAATCCATACGTCAGTATGCATCGGCCCTTGTTTTCCAACCTGATCTCCTGCTTCAGGCAATGCTGGATTTCCTATACCAAGGAATTCAGCAGCATGGGGAAGCCCATTCAGCCCATCTTGGCTGTGCCAGCACTTTAAAGGGTGATCCCATTCATCCCCCTCCCCCTATTATTCTGCAGACACTTCTTTCTCAGCTATTGATCCATATCCCTTTCAATGATGATCACTGAGTCTGCATCCAGCAGTGCATTCCAGATTGTAACCGCTTGCTGAGTGAAGATGATTCCTTTTAATCTCCGCTCTGCTTCTTCTGCCAACTGGCGCCCTCAGGTTATGGGCCTGTCGGCCAGCTGCTCTGTCAATGTAAGTCTGAACATCCCAAAACCACAGCCTTCCCTGCTGCAACAATCCCATCTTCCCTATTCTCTCCTGGAACTGAACGCACACATATCCATCACTTCGACCACTTTTTTCCCAAATCAACGCTCATCACATTTAAAAAGAATGGCAGATGTAAGGGCAAAGGTGGGAGTGGGATTGGGATGGGTTTCTCTTTTTCATTGGACTCAGGCAGGATGAGTAAAATGACCTCCTTCTGCATAGTAATATCATTCAAAGGTCAAAGGTTGCAGAGTTTATTAACAAGTGTGGGATCTCACGGGAAATGAAGTGCAACATATATCTAAAACCGGTTTTTGCATCAGTCATCAAAGTCTACCCAAATACGTGATGA
Source organism: Chiloscyllium plagiosum (assembly GCF_037043375.1). Classification (NCBI taxonomy): domain Eukaryota; kingdom Metazoa; phylum Chordata; class Chondrichthyes; order Orectolobiformes; family Hemiscylliidae; genus Chiloscyllium; species Chiloscyllium plagiosum. The sequence continues at coordinate 17,107,875 of NW_028270157.1, read as the reverse complement.
GAAGGTTATACAAGTTCTGGCTTACCTTGTTAGTCTGTCAAATCTCCAGGAATGATTTCAATAACACAGGGGCAGCTCAGTGGTTAATACTGCAGTCTTACAGAGCCAGGGACCTGGGATTGACTCCAGCCTTGGATAACTGTCTGTGTGGAGTTTGCACATTCTCCCCGTGTCTGCATGGGATTCCTCTGGGTGCTCCAGTTTCCTTCCACAGTTCAAAGATGTTCCGGTTGGGTGGACTGGCCGTGCTAAATTGCTCATAGTGTCCAGGGATGTGTGGGCTAGGTGGATTAGCCGTGGGAATATACAGGGATGGGGTGAGTCTGAGTGGGATGCTCTTTGGAGGATTGATGTGGACTTGGTGGACTTGGTGGACTGAATGGCCTGCTTCAACAGTGTAGGGATTCTATGATTCTACTACAAGAATTAGGAACAGCAGTAAGTTTCTAGAACCTCTTTTGCCTTTCAATAAGACTGTGGCTTCAAACCCCACTTATGCCTTTGACTATCATGTTCATCAAGGGTCCACTTCTGCCTGAAAAAATATTCAATGACTCCACTCCTACTCTCTGGGGAAGAGAATTTCACAGACAAGCGACCTGAAAGAAAAATAAATTCTCCTCAGCTCAGTCTTAAATGGGAAAGTCCATATTCTTAAACTGCACTCTGCTAATCCAGAATCTCACATTCTACTTGGGAGAGCAGATGTTTTCCTGGTCATGCCATTTCCGTCTCATCAGCAATGGCCAGGGCCTAGGAAACACTTAGATCTCACCTTCATCCATACAGGTAGATTAACCTGCACTCCATCTCTCTGAACATCACTCGTCCTGTTGCTGTCAACTATAACTTCCAAATAAATAACAAAAACGGAAAAATAATCAGGGAAAAAGAAAAAGAAAAAGTGATTTGAAGAACTAATTAGCATGGGAGGGAAGCCTGCTTCAATCAGAGATCTGGATGAATGAATTGAAAAGGGTCAAAGTCTCTCCTTTACAGACCTGGATTACTTGATACAATTCTACCCTCTGCTGGAAGATGGGAGCTACTACACCTCGAGTTGCACGAGTTGTGCAAATGGTGAAGCACTCCCTTTAATATATTAACATTTTACTTCTGTCCCCCCACAAAATAATTTGAGTGTCTACTTATGCCTTTGTCATTTATTTGCTGACTTGCTCAGAGTCCCTAGCCTCAAAGGCAGTGCTATTTATGCCATTTATGATGTACATAATAACTTGATTATTAATACATGAATGTGTTTGAGTCCACAAACTAAAAGAAAATCAAATTGGACTTGTTAAATATTCATCTCTCAGTTAGGGGGGCCTGTACGTCCTCTGCAACGAACATTAAATCATTCACCAAGATCTACATTGAAATATATGAAGTTAAAATGAATGTTGATCTATAATAAATTTGTCATGCTCTGTTTATTTGGGATATCCAGTTGTGCCAGTGACTCCACAGTTTTACCACTAGATGGAGGCTTCCCATGCTAGTTCCTCTATATTGCAGAACCATCAACATACACCTTCATGTAGCACTTTCAATGTGAGAAAAACTTCCTAAAGTTCTTCATGGAAGTGATTATCAGAGATTTGACACTGAAACACATCAGGATATATGAGGGCATGAGGAGGTTAGTTTTAAAGAGGAGGTTAAAGGGGTAGAAAGTTGAATAACTTGAGGGAGGAAATGTAAGAGCTTAGGAGCCAGGCAATAGAAGGTATGGAATGGAGTTATTAAAAATTGGGGCTAGTAAAGAGGTGAATGGAAGAGCATAGATACTAATAGGCTCTAAGGGCAATTGGTTTAATCTTGTTTTTGGAGGACAATATCCATTGGAAATGTTTGAAACAAACAGTTCCATCCTTTTGTGACAGCTGGTGCTGCTACTCACTGACACTGGTAAAATATGTACTCAGATTAGCAAAGGATTAACTTGCATTTTAAAAAAAAATCCTTTTGCCACCTATGGATATTCCAAAGAGCTTCACAGCCAATGAAGCACTTTCTGAAGAGGAGTCACTGTTATATCTTGGAGAAAGACGGAAACTAATTTGCACACAGTAAGATCCTAAAAGTAGCAATTGATAATGACCAGCAAATTTATCTCCTGGTGCCCTTGAGACATTCAGACAGCTCTGTGGGTCAAACTGGGCCTTCCAATTTAGGGCCCAACTATTTATTTTCTCAGTTAATTGTGTGCCTTAAAAATGAATTGGATCCCTGACTGTGTTTTGAGTAACTTTGAATACGTTCTTATTGCCTCCCTGGCTTGTTTTCCTCTTCTGAGGCATTTCTTAAAAGCTACTCCTTTCACCTAATTAAAAGAAACACACCAAGGGTTCAAAGGTGAACTGGCACATGAGAAAATCAGTTATAGTTAATACACCTTAACTCACTTTCATATCACATCTTTACACCTTATTGTTTCATTGGGTTTTGAAACAAACTTCTATTGTGTAACTTTGCAACTCTCAGGTTTACAGATCTACATCCCAAATATTTCACATTGAAATTACAGAAAGTGCAATAAAATTCAACACAGCATGTCATACTCTGAAGTGCCTCAATATAATGTCAGTAAATGTGATACTTACTAGATATATTCCACATCAGGGGATACAGCCCAAGAGCGTTCCACAGTCTCCAACCTCTTAGTGTACCATTGGTGGCTCAGTGGTTAGCACTACTGCCTCACAGCACCACGGTCCCAGGTTCGATTCCAGCCTTGGGCGACTGTTTGTGTGGAGTTTGCACATTCTCCCCGTGTCTGCGTGGGTTTCCTCCGGGTGCTCCGGTTTCCTCCCATAGTCCAAAGATGTGCAAGTCAGGTGAATTGATCATGCTAATTTGCCCATAGCATTATGTGTATTAGTCAGAGGGAAATGGGTCTGGATGGGTTACTCTTCAGAGGGTTGATGTGGACTGGTTGGGCCAAAGGGCCTGTTTCCACACTGGAGGGAATCTAATCTACCATGGTTGAACCACCTTAGATTGTAACCGTTCCCCATTGTATTTCTGTGATGATTGCCCCAAACCTTATTGCACTTGGTGCTAGATCTTGGAATGTGCCAGTCTACACTACTGAGTTGAGGACAACTCTTTGCACTGGAAGACCAGCAGATTTCAGGCAGACCAGAGAGCATCTCTCACCAAGCTGCTGGTTCTCTAGTCACTATTGCTATTGGTTTTGGTGTGTGTCCCAGAACAGCCAAAGCGCTGAGTCGCAGAGCTGCTTGGGATGAATCTCAACGAATCTCATTGTTCTCTGGAATGTCCATGCAAACGCTGAAGAAGGAGGTGGACACCAGTCTCATCCCCATTGCTTGCACATCAAGGCTAATTCTGTGTGGAGGGAATGAGACTCTGGGCAGATGGGAAGGATCTAGCAGCAAGTCTCCAAAACAGTAAATCCAGTTGTCCAAGATAAAGCAGCAGTACTTTTTTCATTCATTCATGGGACGAGGGCATTGCTGGCTGGGTCAGCATTTACTGCCTGCCCCTAATTGCCCTTGAGAAGGTTGTAGATTGTATGTTATAGGTTGACCTCCAATGCTGTTAGGGAGGGAGATCCAGGATTTTGACCCAGCCACAGTGAAGGAGCAGCTACATAATTCCAAATCAGGATGGTGAGTGGCTTGGAGAGAAACTTGCAGGTATTTATTTGCTGAATTTGTTCTTCTAGGTTTTAAGGTAATTGAAGAAGATTTAGGGGAGATATCTAGAAGTAGGTTCTTTACTCAGAGAGTGGTGGGTGTGTGGAATGCACTGCCAACAGTGGTAGTAGAGTCAAATACATGAGGGACATTTAAGTAACTCTTGGATAGGCACATGGAAGTTAGTACAATGGAGGGTATGTACGTTAGTCTGATCTTAGAGTAGGATAAAAGGCTGGAACAACATCGAGGGTCAAAGGGCCTGTGCTGTGCTGTAATATTCTATGTTCTATGTCTATGTGTGGTCATGGGTTTGGAAGATGCTGCTTAGGAGCTTTGATTTCTGCAGTGCAACTTGTAGATAATAGACACAATAACAGAAATTGCTGGAAAAGCTCAACAGGTCTGGCAGCATCTGCGAAGAGAAATCAGTTAATGTTTCAGGTGCAGTGACCCTTCCTCAGAAGGCCAGACCACCGCACCAAAACATTAACTCTGATTTCTCTTCACAAATACTGCCAGACCTGCTGAGCTTTTCCAGAAACTTCTGTTTTTGTTTCTGATTTACAATATTCGCAGTCCTTTCATTTTCAGTATATAATATGCACTGCTGCTACTGAGTGTCAGTGGTGGTGAGAGTGGATACTTGAGGATGTGGTGCTAATCAGGTGGCTGCTTTGTGCTGGTGTCAAGCCTCTCAAATGTTGTTGGAGCTGCATCAGTCCAGGCAAGTGGGGAGTTTTCCATCACACTCCTGACCTGTTTTTTGTAGTTGGTGAATAGGCTTTGGAAAGTCAGGAGGTGAGTTACTTGCTGCAGGATTAGCAGCCTCTGACCAGCTCTTGTGGCTACAATGTATCCAGTTCCGTTTCTGATCAATTGTAACCCACAGAATATTGAGAGGGACATTCAATGATAGATATGTCATTTGATGCCAAGGAGAAATGATTAAATTCTCTCTTGTTGGAGATGGTCCTTACCTGTCACTGGTATGGCATGAATGTTATTTTCCAAATATCAGTCTAGGCCTGGATACTGACCAGGTCTTGCTGCACTTGACCGTGGATTGCTTTAGTATCTGAGGAGTTATGAACATTGTGCAGCCATCAGTGGACATTCGCACTTCTGACCTTATCATGGTAGGTCATTGATGAAACAGCTGAAGATGGTTGGGCCTATTTTCAAAAATGATTCCCAAAAAAATAATTTTGCTCTCTAAATGGATTTCCCATTTCTTTAACTTGGCAGAGATTGCAAGTTCAAAACACATGAATAGAAATTTAGTTAATTGTCTTCCAGCAATTAGCTACTTTTGGGTGATAAATGTGATCCCTTTGAAACTTTATTGCTGATGAAAAGATACTTTGGTTGAATTTTCTTTTCTTGCCCTCAATTTGCAATAAATACCAATGTAAAGGAGAACAACATTTTAGAAGACTCTAAACGAGAGAGTTGAGGAGTTGAGTTTTCTTTGCTGTACCTAGAGTATGATTGAGGAGAAGCCTATCTAGAATTAGAATTGGATTTTATTGTCATGTGCACTCAAGTATAGGAATATATGATTACAGTGGAAAGTGTGCAGAGTCACCATTCTCTCGTGTCATCTTGGTTACAAAACCAGAGCATGTTAAAAAAAAACAGCAGAAATAAAGAAAACCACAAAGTATGGAAAACGTTCTGATGTTTAAGGCCAAGTCTTATCTCCATTAAGGTGGAGAGTTGGCCATGCTAAATTGCCCATAGTGTTCAGGGATGTGTAGGTTAGGTGCATTGGTCAGGAGTATATGTAGAGTAATAGGGTGGGGTAATGGGTCTATGTGGGTTACTCTTCAGAGGGTCGGTGCAGACTTGTTGGGCCAAATGGCCTGTTTCCACCATGTAGGGATTCTGTGATTCTGTGAAATGGAAATTTGCAGGTGATGGAGTTCCCTTGCCTCCTTGGGCAAGATGGAGCATCACTGCACTCAAAATGTTAACTCTGCTTTCTCTCCACAGATGCTGCCGGACCTTATGAGTTTCTCCAGCAATTTCTGTTTATGTCTCAGATTTCCAACATTTGCAATTTGTTGTGTTCTTATCCACTTAGACTTTGTTTTGTTGACTGTTGTGGTAGTGTCCATTCATCCTTTCAGCCTGACAATTGGCTGCAGTTCAGAAGAGAATGTGACTGTGCATATTTTTCTTTCATTTCAAAGCAAACTATGTAGCTCTGGGCAGTTTGAAATCCTGTCTCTGGTCCCAGTGCCAAATAAAACAGTGACTGCTCTAATCCTGTCCAAGGTCTGGTAATAATTACCCAGCAACAACACAACAATGCCAATCATTAAACAGTCCTTGGCAATGGGCGGTGATCATTATAAGCTCCAGCTGTTCCAGTAGTGGGAATTAAAGTTGGAAAGTTGTAACGAATACCTAAATGACTTGTTTTGTTTAATTCCCCAAGATTGATTAATTTCTGATGGCCCTTTGCACAAATGGGTTTGTTTAAGGTAAGGCCATCAGTGGATGGAAGTGGCTTGGGCAGGCATGACTGTGTTGGAGGAAAGGAACAGTCACCAGAGGTGAACCACCAAGTTGGCTCAAATCCTTCACATCACTAGCTTCAATAACCACTCCAGATGCACTCCGTTTCAATAAATATTTTTGACTAAAAGGCAAGCATAAACACAATGGTTTTGAGGTTCATTTCTGATCATATTTCCAAGACAGAAGTCAAGAGCAATCCTTTATTTGCTGGGGAACAATTTTCAGTCTTGCGTGGAATGTGGTGAAAGAGAGAGGTATTTTGCCACTATTTCTTCTCTAGTCAGCATTTCTTGGGCTAATTGCCTGACTTCACATTCTGATAGTGGGGTGGGTTATTCATCAGTCTGTCTGAGTCAGAGGACACTGAGGTCAAGTCCCACTTCAGAGTCTCAAACATCAATTGCCATTGTGAGTGAAGTGCCGAGGGAGTGCTGCAGTCTCAGAGGTGTTGTCTTTTGGATGAAGCAGTCCTCTATTAAAAAAAAACATGTGCTGAAATTAAAACTTCAAAATATTCATAAATATTTTGGCGTTCTGGTGCATTGACATGATATCATAAAAAGTCAGATAGACACCTCTGCCTCATACAGCATTATGACTTCCACAGTCTTGTGCAAATTGGCTCATTACAGGGACCCAGAAATAAATGTGACTTTAATGCTTTATGATAGCATCATACTTGTGCTAAGACAAAATACTCTATGAGTCTTGTGCTATAAAACAGATGAAAATCTGGCATTCCAGATCATAGATAGCAAGCAAGAAGTACTCATCTCAGCCAGATCAAGTTGAGGCTTGGACTAGTAACCCTTCATGTTTCTAAAGAGACTTGCAACCCGTCACATCTGTCAAGACTCACTGTGGTGAAGTGCTGGAAATCAAGTCCCACAAGACTTCACAAATATGACAAGGTTTAAACAAACCATCCAAAGTTGCCAATTTACCTGACTGATAAAGGTTTAAACCAGATGAAAAGAGAATATTCATTAGGTTTCTGTACTTCACAGGAAAAGTTATTTATTGCAGATTGTATTTAATTGGTGGAAGAAACATAAATTACTAACTTGTAACACTATATAACCTAAATTCCCATAAACAAGGACACAGACATAAAAGAGACAAGACAAACATAAATATTACCAGTGGAGAAGGAATGAAAGAAAAATTCAGTGTAGCACAGTTCTGGCAGGAGTCTGGAAAGATGTCAGTGAGATGTTTTCCTTTAGTTACCTTCTGAGTCCTTTTGACTTTTGATGACACAAACGTATGGATTGATTCTCAACCTTTCAGGTCCCCATTGAGGATTTAAATTTCACCATCTCCGCAGGTGTGTCTCCTTTTCTCCTTTCAAAAAATGACTTTGCAGAGGGAGTATTCAGCTGTTTGGGATTTTCTTACTCCCACACTCACACTGGGGAGAGCAAGGAGGAGGTTGACTCTTTCACAAGCTGGACGTGGCTGTTGTATTTTCCAAAAACCAAGCTGCAGCCACTCTCCCAGAAACCAATCTAGAAACTGATACTATACCGAGTATTCCTGAGCATACACAACTGGTACCGAATGAAAACCAATCAACTGCCTGTAACCAGGCAAACCTATCCCTGGACATACACCACTGAGTTGAAGTGTCAAGTATCTTCCTCCATTGTTTGAATAAGATAACATTGTAGACACAACGTGTTCATATAACTTGTTTTTTATATTCATTCATGGGATGAGGACGTTGTTGACTAGGCCAACATTTATTACCCATCCCTAATTGCTGAGAGGACAGTTTAAGAGTCAACCACATTGCTGTGGATCTGGAGTCACATGTAGGCCTGACCAGGTAAGAATATCGGTTTCTCCCACTAAAGGACATTAGCAAACTTAGATGGGTTTTTCTGACAATTTATTCATGGCCATCATTAGACTCCATTCCAGATTTTTTGTTACTGAATTCAAATTCCACCCTCTGCCATGGCTGGATTCAAACCTGTGTCCCCAAAACATTACCTGGGTCTCTGGATTAACAGTCTAGCGAGAATGCCACTAGGCACATCACCTCCCTAGCTACATCTTCTTCAGTAATCCCTTGGATTAAAGCAATATCTTTTTCCATTTTTAAGTATACAGTCCAAAAAAATAAAAGTAGTCTTTGCACAGCACACTCAGCTATTGACTGTGGAACAAATCCTAGGGATGTCTTTACAGGGTTAGGTTGTCTTCCAGGAGAATATCATCTCCAGTTACATGAGAGTGTAAGACCAATTGACATCTGCCGAGGAAGGTTTGAGCTGCTCTCAGGGCCAGATTGAAAGACAAGATCAAAGAGCTGGAAAAGAATGGTGTAGTTAAGAAAGTGACATTCCTACAGGGTGGATAAGCAGCACAGAGACAATCTGGAGACTGAAGAGTATACATTGACCAAAGGAATCTAGTGCTAAAGAGATCTCATGCCTATTTTGCCAGCCGTACAAAGAAAGAAAGGCAAAAGTCCTCACAATCTGAGATTGCGAAGGATGTTTACTTGCAATTAAAGCTGGATGAAAGCAATAGCTTTCTAATTACATTCTGAATGTCCTTTGGGAGATCAAGTTGGTTGCACATACTGTTGGCATAACCATAGTTCCAGATGAATATACAAACTTCCAATACAATGCATAAAGAACTGTGGATGCTGGAGATCTGAAACATACAAATATAGAAATTGCTGGAAAAACTGAGCATGTCTGGCAGCATCTGTGGAAGGAAAGCAGAGTTAATGCCTTGAGTCTACTCACCCTTCAGAACTGAAGAGATTTCTGTTTTTGTTTGATACAAATTTCCAAATTAGAAGCAGGATGAAGCTATTCCATCCCTCGAGACTGCTCCATCAATCAGTATTTTTATGGCTGAGCTGATTATGGTCTCAAATCGATATTCTTCCCTATCCTGATAATCTCTCACCCCCTCGTTTAACAAAAATTCATCCACTTTCGTCTTCAAAATACTCAATCACCTTACTTTCACCATCTTCTGAGAAAGAGAGTTCCAAAGGGTCATGATACTCGAAGAGAAATCATTTCACTCCATCTTGTTTTAAATGGATGATCCTGGTTTTTGAATAGTGACTCCTCGTTCTAGATGTTCAGCTGTCCCAATGGTGAAAGCAGAGTAAAGTACAAGTGTGTGAAATCTCCACGACCCAATTTGCAGCAGCAGCTTGTTGTGCTTTGGAAGTCATCGTTAACAGGGACATTAAGTTGAACAGACAAGCGTCTTGTTCAAATAAGGTGAACTAACCAACTTATACAACTCTCCACGTGCTGCAAGAAGTCGTGATATAAGTATAACTCGTGAGGATCAAGCACACATTTGGACATTGAGTATTGGGTAGATGAGATGAATTGACAGCCCAAGATAGCATCTTGTACTAAGATATTAGTGCCATTAATCCTGAGGAGTTTAGAGAAGAGATGCTAAAGCAAATTCAGTCAAGCCACCAGGGAATCAGATCAGGTCTTAGGAAGGAAAGATTTGTGCTCTGCTGGTCAAATATGAGCAACAAGATCAAGGACCACATAAGAAAGTACAGTGCCTGTAATGAGTACAGTGCTAAGCAAGTTGAAGAGCCACTGATGACACATGACATCCAGACAGACTATAGATGAAACTGGCAGGAACTGAACAATGAGCATAATGTCAGCTGTTGGAGGGGATTCTGAGAAATAGGATCTACAAGCATTTGCAAAGGAAGGGCTGATTAGTGGTAGCACGGCTTTGTGCTTGGGAAATTGTTTTTCAAGAGGTGACCAAGAAGATAGATGAAGCAGAGCAGTAGACATTGTCTACATGGTCATTAGCAAGGCCTTTGACAAGGTTCGTCACGGTAAGGTTAGATCACATGGGATCCAGGAAGAGCTCGCCAATTGGGTACAAAATTGGCTTGACAATAGGAGGCAGAGAGTGGTGATAGAGGTCTGTGACCAAGGATTAGTGCTGGGTCCGCTGTTGTTCATAATTTATATAAATGATTTGGATGAGGATACAAGAGGCATGATGAGTAGGTTTGCAGGTGACACCAAAATTGGTGGTATAAAGGACAGTGAAGCAGGTTATCTAAGTGTACAATGAGATCTTGGTCAACTAGGCCATTGGACAGAGTAATTGCTGATGGAGTTTAATCAGGTAAATGTGAAGGCAGGATTTACACAGTTAACGGTAAAGCCCTGGTGAATATTGTCTAGCAGGGAGACCTAGGGGTGCAGGTATATGGTTCCTTGAAAGTGGCATCACTGGTAGACAGAGTGGTGAATAAGACATTAGGCATGTTTGCCTTCACTGATCAGAATACTGAGTTTAAGAGTTGGGATGTCATGTCACAGCTATACAAGATATTGGTAAAGCCATGTTTGGAGTACTGTGTACAAGTGTGATCATTCTACTACAGGAAAAATATTATTAAACTGAAAATTGTGCAAAAAAAGATTTACAAGGATGTTCTCAAAACTGGAAGGTTTGAGTTATAAGGAGAGGCGAGACAGGGTGTTTTATTAACCTAGAGTGTAAGGAGGTTGAAGGGTGACCTTATCAGGTTTATAATCAGGTTGATGTCACAAGGAATTAAGGGCTATGGGGAGAATGCGGGTAAGTGGAGTTGAAATGCCCATCAGCCATGATTGAATGGCGGAGTGGACTCGATGGGCCGAATGGCCTTACTTCCGCTCCTATGTCTTATGGTCTTATGGTCTTATAAAATCATGAGGAATATGGATAAGGTGAATATCTAAGATCTCTTCCCTAGAGTGTGGTGCATGTATGGAATGAGCTGCCAGAGGAAGTAGTGGAGTGGGTACAATTACAACATTTAAAGACATTTGGACAGGTACATGGATAGGAAATGTTTAGAGGGATATAGACCAAATGCAGGCAAATGGGACTAGTTCAGTTTAGGAAACCTGGTTGGAATGGATGAGCAAGACTGAGGGGCCTGTTTCCATGCTGTATAACTCTATGACTATGTTGTCAGTCTAACCTTTCTGATGACTGGGAGGTGGACCAGTTGACTTCAGTGACTGCGGCTGAGATTATCAAATGAAAGGATCATCTCACTTCAGATATTACAGCACTTCTGACAGTGTAATGTGTGACCATGGGCTTCGGTTAATGAATGAAGAATTCAGCTGCTTCATAAATGTCTGGGAAATTCAACACCATCTGTTATCTCCACAATATCCCCAGTCCAATGGAAAGGCTGAGGTGGCAGTGAAAATCAGCAATGTAATCATGAAGAAATCAAGCAAATCCAGAACAGTGAGTGGAGAACCACACTTATTGAAGGCAGGGAGAGTAGTCCAGTATAAAGACGAATACCACAATGCACTCAAACTAAGAGCAAAACAGTTCCTGAAGCCAGAAATAGTAACCGATATTAATGACAAAAACAAATTTAAATGACAGAAAGCCAAATTTCATTTTGCTAAATTTCATTTTGACAAAATTGCCAAACCGTTGCTAGAGTTTACCATTGGAGAGCCAGTCAGGGTACAAACCTTCAACACTCTCATCTCACAGCACCAGGAACTTGGGTTCGATTCCAGCCTCGGGCAACTGTCTGTGTGGAGTTTGCACAATTTCCCTGTGTCTGCGTGGGTTTCCTCCGGGTGCTCCAGTTTCCTCCCACAGTCCAAAGATGTGCAGGTTAGGTGAATTGGGCATGTTAAATTGCCCATAGAATTAGGTGCGTTAGTCGGGGGTAAATATGGGGAATGGGTCTCGGTGGGTTACTCTTCAAAGGGTTGGTGTGGACCAGTTGGGCTGAAGGGCCTGTTTCCACACTGTAGGAAACCTAATCTAATCTTATCACAACAAAAATCAGTTCAAATCACAACTTTGAATGTGCATACAACAGTTGTTATATCGATCATACATGGTGGAAGTGAATGAGTAGGTGTACAATCACAATTGCAGGCATATTTGTACAACTGGAGAAGGTGTTTCTTCGCTGCAAGCAGCTGTCAGGAAGAGGTCAACTCAATATTTTCACAGTCAAGCATTCGACCCAGAAGTCCACAGCAACCCAACAACTGAAATGGAACAACAGTTGCCATGCAATAACAAATGACATGAGGCTGAAATACCTTTGGAAAGGACCGTCACCCAGATGAACAGCCAACAACAACATGTGTGCATGCCAGTAAGATATCAATGTAATTTAATCACTATGTATGCAATGCATATGCAGAGACTTATACAAATAACAAACAGTTAATGCATAAAACAACCACTGTATATTGGGTAACTTGGGTAATTCAAGATTGATATGATCATGCATGCATTTTCTGCATGAAAAGGGGGATTTGAATTGAAATTGCAGTTGAGTGGAAATGTGCTTCCTGGTCTCCATAGTCATGTGACATTTACCTTGAGGCATACACACATTCCCCACCCAAATGGTACTTCAAATAAACACTGGCCTGACCAGATGGTTACTCTATGAACAAAGAATGGGGATCAATTTTCTTTAAAGTTACTATTTTCTCATGTATATAAAAGGGCAGAATCTTCTGAGTTTGGCAGGCTGCCTGAAATAACATTAAGACAGCTGTGCTGATTTGTGGAGCAAGTCCCACCATGTCTCCCAGCCATCAGGCACCTAGAAGGACACTATGTCAGGAATCAAGTCTCTCCCAACAGGAAGTGGCAGCCAATCAGAGGCCAGCAGGTTTCCCACTTGGCAGTGCCAAATAGGTGGCGATGGCTACTGCCAGGAGACCAAGGACAATGTCCAAGGAGCTAGGACAAGGGTAAATGATTTTTGGAGGGGGCAGAATGCAAATCATTTGTGGGTGTCATGTGGCCAGTCTGGGGGTGGTCAGAGCCAGGGTGGTCAGTTGGTGATCCTTAGTGGCCATCACCCAGCCATATGTACATCATCTCTATAAGCTACTGAGTGCCTTTGATTGAGCCCCCTTACCCCATCATCTGTGGGTCTATAAAGCAGCCTGCACAGTTTCTCCCTCCAGGAAGACTGGTTGTCAACTGACCCACTTCCAACTGGGTGGAAGTAGTCCTTAATTGGTCATTTCGATGGGGCTCAAATATTATTGGGGAGGGAAGGTTTGGTATGGACCTCTTCACACTGAAGTTAGCCTTACCTCCTTCAGGACCAGAAGATTCTGCCTATGAGGTATAAGAAATGTAAAGTGGCACATCTTACAGGCTGTGCAAACTATATACATATGAAGGCCCTACTTCCAGTTACTACTTGACAAAGCTGGCCTGTTTGGAATGCTTACAGAATGGCTGCACACACTGAAAGATAATCTCTCCGTTCTATATGGAGGTTTGCCTGATTGGGAACAGAAGAGGAGATGGACAGGCCTCTCCCACAGTAGAAGATTTAGTAGGAAATATAGCAGGCCTCCTTTTAGAGATGCTATGCCAATCTCACATTGCAAGCCTCACATTCCTGCCTAAAAGCAGCTGCTTAGGGGGCAGGTGGCAACACTGCATGGGTGTACACTGCATCCATATGGAGTAACTCTGAGCTAGAGAGCAGATGAGATGCAAGATTATTTTAAAGAATAGGACCAAGTGGGGACACTGGTCATGGGGAAGGAATCCTGAGGTTCTTTAACTGTCTATTGAACATTTATTTAAATGTACACAGCCTGCATTAGCTTTATAGTCTCACAGACAAATCTCTCAACACCCAGCACCCACACCACTTGCCTCCACCACAAAGATTAGAATCTTTCACCTAATAACTGTCAAGGAAAATCCTCTTCTGAAGTTATCGTATCAACCAGTTTAAGCTTTTATGATGTCATCTATACACAGAGAGTATCCTGTATTTTATAGAACAGAAAAGCCATGAGGTTATGCTAAAACTTTATAAGTCACTAGCTAGGCCTCATAGAGAGAATGAGAATGACAGGCAAGGGTCAGAGATGGAGACAATCCACAAGTGGGGGTAGGGAGCGTTAAAAAGAGGTTGCTAAGGGTAGCATTGGAAAGAAGGCTGGAGGAATATTTGAGAGGGGCTGGGGATGTTTTGGCGACTATGGTAGGGACTTATGATGTGGGTTTCTCCTCCAGTAGGATATTTTAACTGATGCAGAACTGCTTATGTTATCCCACAAAACGTAAGAAACAAGGCAAGGATAGCGTGTCATTGTAAGTTCCAAAGGACATTTAATGCAGTTGAATTATTTATACAATATTACATTCGCAGGCACATCTGAATGTACCTGCGCTCAGATTAACTTATTTGATTACTGCAAAAGAGAAAGCTTCTTGTAGTGTGTCATGCTTTAAGTTATCTCACTCAAGTATAATGTGAGACACTGACATGTTGACTATGAGATACTGACATAATGACATGAGACATAACCCAAATCCCCCTTTTTCCCAAAGATTAAAGATCCCAACGAGATGGATGTTGTTGTGCATAGGCATGTATTTCAACATAATAATTCTACATGATTGCTGTGTCATACTCTGGTTTGAGCAGAGTTTGGTTCTTTTGCAATGTAGCACCCATGATCAATAAGGATTTCATATGATCTGGACTGGTTGCATACTTTAGAAATCTTTGCTGGTATCAAAGTATTGGTATTTGTTTTTTCCACATTCTGCCAGTGTAGTTTGGTAAATGTTTACTTGCTTGCTTGCTGTGTATCTCTTTCATTCTCCTTTGTCTTTGAAGAGTAATGGTCTGTCTTTTAAAACGGTTAGACAATTCTTTGCTGGGCAATGTTGTTCTCACTTTTCCTCTTAGCATAAATTGTGCTGGAGATGGTAATCTATTGCACGAAAATGCAGGAACGGAATGCAAACATCTTAGAACATAGAACATAGAACACAGAACATTACAGCACAGTACAGGCCCTTTGGCCCTCGATGTTGCGCTGACCTGTCATACCAATTTGAAGCCCATCTAACTTACACTATTCCATGTACGTCCATATGCTTGTCCAATGACGACTTAAATGTACTTAAAGTTGGCGAATCTACTACCGTTGCAGGCAAAGCATTCCATACCCTTACTACTTTCAGAATAAAGAAACTACCTCTGACATCTGTCCTATATCTATCACCCCATAATTTAAAGCTATGCCCCCTCGTGCTCGCTGTCACCATACTTGGAAAAAGGGGTGAGCCAAACTGCTAAATCTCCCACAATCCCATTCCTCCTCATTTTGTACAATAGCCTACTGTGGGGAACCTTATCAAATGCCTTGCTGAAATCCATATACACCACATCAACCGGTTTACTCTCATCTATAAGGTTTGTGAGCCACGACCTACCTTTCACAAAACCGTGCTGACTATTCCTAATCAAATTATTATTTTCTAGATGATTATAAATCCGATCTCTTATAATCTTTTCCAATACTTTACCAACAACTGAATAAGGCTCACTGGTCTGTAATTACCAAGGTTGTCTCTACTCCCCTTCTTGAACAGGGGAACCACATTTGCTATCTTCCAGTCTTCTGGCACTATTCCTGTAGACAATGACGATTTAAAGATCAATGCCAAATGCTCAGCAATCTCCTCCCTGGCTTCCCAGAGGATCCTAGGATAAATCCCATCCGGCCCAGGGGACTTATCTATTTTCACACTCTGCAGGATTTCTAATACCTCTACCTTGTGAACCTCAATCCCACCTAGTCTGGTAGCCTGTATCTCAGTATTCTCCTTGACAACATTTTTCCTGTCCACCCTGTCTAACCCTCTGATTATCTTGTATGTCTCTATTAAGTCACCTCTCAACTTTCTTCTCTCTAACAAAAACAGCCTCAAGTCCCTCAGCCTTTCCTCTTAAGACCTTCCCTCCATACCAGGCAACATCCTAGTAAATCTCCTCTGTACCCTTTCCAAAGCTTCCACATCCTTCTTATAATGCAGTGACCAGAACTGTACACAATACTCCAAGTGCGGCCGCACCAGAGTTTTGTACAGCTGCAGCATAACCTCATGGTTCTGGAACTCGATCCCTCTATTAATAAAAGCTAAAACACTGTATGCCTTCTTAACTTCCATCTCAACCTGGGTGGCAACTTTCAAGGATCTGTGTACATGTACACCGAGATCTCTCTGCTCATCTACACTACCAAGAATCTTACCATTAGCCCAATGCTTTGCATTCCAGTTACTCCGACCAAAGTGAATCACCTCACATTTGTCCGCATTAAACTCTATTTGCCACCTCTAGGCCCAGCTCTGCAGCTTATCTATGTCCCTCTGTAACCTACAACACCCTTCATCACTATCCACAACTCCTTAGTGTTGTTTGCAAATTTACTAAACCACCCTTCTACACCCTCATCCAGGTCATTTATAAAAATGACAAACAGCAGTGGACCCAACACTGACCCTTGCAGTACACCACTAGTAAGTGGACTCCAGGGTGAACATTTCCCATCAACCACCACCCTTCTTCTTTCAGCAAGCCTATTACTGAGCCAAACTGCTATATCTCCCACAATCCCATTCCTCCTCATTTTGTACAATAGCCTACTGTGGGGAATATTATCGAATGCCTTGCTGAAATCCATACACACATCAACTGGTTTACTCTCATCTATAAGGTTTGTGAGGCACGACCTACCTTTCACAAAACCGTGCTGACTATTCCCAATCAAATTATTATTTTCTAGATGATTATAAATCCTATCTCTTAGAATCTTTTCCAATACTTTACCAACAACTGAAGTAAGGCTCACTGGTCTGTAATTACCAGGGTTGTCTCTACTCCCCTTCTTGAATAGGGGAACCATATTTGCTATCCTCCAGTCTTCTGGCACTATTCCTTTAGACAATGACGATTTAAAGATCAATGCCGAAGGCTCAGCAATCTCCTCCCTGGCTTCCCAGAGGATCCTAGGATAAATCCCACCTGGCCCAGGGGACTTATCTATTTTCCACTCTGCAGGATTTCTAATACCTCTTCCTTGTGAACCTCAATCCCACCCCCAGTCTAGTAGCCTGTATCTCAGTATTCTTGACAATATTGTCATTTTCTAGAGTGAATACTGTCGAAAAATATTCATTTAGTGCTACCCCTATCTCCTCTGACTCCACGCACAACTTCCCACTACTATCCTTGATTGGCCCTAATCTTACTCTCATCATTCTTTTATTCCTTAAATACCTATAGAAAGCCTCAGGGTTTACCCTGATCCTATCCGCCAACAACTTTTCATGTCTCCTCCTGGCTCTTCTGAGCTCTCCCTTTAGGTCTTTCCTGGCTACCTTGTAACCCTCAAGCGCCCTAACTGAGCCTTCACATCTCATCCCAACATAAACCTTCTTCTTCCTCTTGACCAGAGATTCCACTCCCTTCGTAAACCACAGCTCCCACGCTCTACAGCTTCCTCCCTGCCTGACAGGTACATACTCATCTAGGACACACACAGTAACTTTTCCTTGAATAAGCTCCACTTTTCTAATGTGCCCACCCCCTGCAGTTTCCTTCCCCGTCCTATGCTTCCTAAATTTTGCCTAATCACAGCGTAATTGCCTTTCCCCCAGCTGTAACTCTTGCCCAGTAGAATACACCTATCCCTTTCTATCTCTAAAGTAAACATAACAGAAGTATGATCGCTATCACCAAAGTACTCACCTACTTCCAAGTCTAACACCTGGCCTGGCTCATTACCCAGTACTAAATCTAATGTGGCTTCGCCCCTTGTTGGCCTGTCTACATACTGAGTCAGGAAGCCCTCCTGCACACACTGGACAAAAACTGACCCATCTATAGTGCTCGTACTATAGTGTTCCCAGTCAATATTTGAAAGTTGAAGTCCCCCATGACAACTACCCTCTCTTTCTCACTCCTAGCGAGAATCATCTTTGCTATCCTTTCCTCTACATCTCTTGTTTTGTTCTTGACATGAAGCATAGGAGGCTGAGAGACGATCTGATAGAAGTTTATAAAATATTGAGAGGTATGAATAGAGTTAATGGTAGTTGTCTTTTCTCTCAGATAGGGGATTTCAAGACAAGGGGGCATATTTTTAAGGTGAGAAGAGAGAGATTTAAAAGAGACATAAGAGGCAATTTTTTTTACACAGAGGGTGGTTCGTGTGTGGAATAAACTTCCTGAGAAAGTGGAGGATGCAGATACAATTACAATGTTTAAAAGACATTTGGATAACCACATGAATAGAAAAGGTTTGGTGGGATATGGACCAAGCGCAGGCAGGTGGGACTAGTTTAGTTTGGGATTATGTTTGGCATGGACTGGTTGGACCGAAGGGTCTATTTCTGTGCTGTACGTCTCTATGACACGGGACCATTGATTTGATATGGTCTACCAATCGTTTTGTTAGAGAGTGTGAAGCACAGATAGTAGGGTAATGATGTGGTATGGGTCAGTCCCTATTTGATACACATAAATTGAAATGGTTTGTTAGTGCATTGTGGTCCATTTTTAGACATGTTCTATTCCAGGACACTAAAAATTGAAAATAGTAGTCATTGTGTCAATGATGGTCATGCTCCTTGTGTTGTTAAGAAGTCGAACAATTGGAAATTTAAAGAAGTATTCTGTAACAAGGAGCTAAATGCCCTGTGCGGTGAGTAGGTTTGTTGTTATTTCGGACCGAGGAGTGGATGAAACGTGCGGATGTAGAGGCTCCTTCTGTTGCTGGGGGGGGATACATTTAGTGTGCCTCACATGCATTCATGAGTGATTCAATATCTTGATCCACTTCTGCCCAGTACACAGATTCACATGCTATCCACCTTGTGTGCTGAACATCGAAAGTGTCCCTGGTGTAACATGGACATGGTATCTTGGCATTGTGGTTTAGTTATGAGGCCTTGTTTACCCTTGAAAAGAATTTGTGATGTAATCAGTTCATCCCTGTGTGGCCAAAGTTAATGAATCATTGTAGAGATGTCCTTAATACTCTCAGGCCATTCCTGAATAATGATCTTTTGCAACACTTGTAGTTGCTCACATGTGGCAATTGTCTGTTGCAACTGTTTACAACGGCTCTGGCCAAAGTGTAACAGGTCAACCTAGAGAACATTTTCAACTTCATAGTGTAGATCATCAACACTTGGATCAAGAAAACTGCCTCGGTCTTTGTGAGGGGTTGGGTAATCGGCTCAGCGTGTGAAATGTAATCATTCTAGTACCTAACTTATAATTCACTTCAAAGTCAAACTCTTAGAGATTGTTGACTGATTTGACTGTGTTACATGTGGTCTGTAGTGGGCGCAGTTTGAATCTCATGAATTGTGACTATATTAAAACTGTGCCTGCTGGCTGTCAGTCCATTAATATCTACAGGAAGAGGATATTGAGAAGCTAAGATGAGATTGTGTACTGGCACTGCAGTGTGATTCACCAATGCATAGAATTGGTAATTTGTTATACGCTCTTGTAGTCTGTACCATGGAGTGCCAATGGCTATGGTATATGTCTTTCAGGATGGTACTATGTTGCCACTAGCTCCTGTGTCAATTATAGCTCTTAGGGTATGTGGTCTTGCCTTTTCAGGGCATATGATATGAATTGAATTGAACTGAATTAAATTGAATTGAATGAACTGATATTAATGGTTGTAAAAGCTTCTGATCACATTATACTGTATTAAGCGAGGTTGACAAAATGGAAAGTTTGGTCATCCTTTGACATTTGCCTTTTACTCGGTTGACTCTTAAGTTTGCTGGCATGTTTATGATTGTGCACTATCTTAACGTTTCCCTTGCTGTCAGTGTTGTGGAGTTGTATCTGTTCTGGGACCTGGCTTGCCCTTTATAACTAGATTTCCTGTGCATGAGTTGCCAATGTCCTTTAATGCCCCATTCATTACAGACATCGAGAAAAAACTGGCCAGTGCAAGAAACTTGATCTCTAAATTTTGTATTGCTGGTGCACTTCACTGACTGTGACAATTGTGTTGGCTGCACCTAAGGAACGTTATTGTTGTTGCCTTAGTCACTATGGCTTCATCCTCAAGTGATATGCCAATGGTATGGCCCTTTGTTTTGCTTGAACCATCCTTCCAGAAGTTATCCTTGAGTGAGCGAAGCATGGACCTCGAGCATTTGTAAAACTGGAGCCGTAGAGGCAGTGGCTGGAGCCCAACATGAGCCCGGATGGTGGCAGTAGAGAGCAGTGGCCGGGGTGAAGTTTAACAGCAGCAGCCATCAGCTTTCTAATTTATTTCTTTATTTCTCCATTTCTGTAACAAAGTGCATAGATAGTTTGTACTGAAGATGGCGTCTTGTGTGGTCTTTGTACACTTTTCACTGTACTCTTGAATTCTGTACTTGAGTCCATATGGCAAGAAAACCGAAATCTAAATCTAAATATCAGGTTTCCAGTGATCCCAAGTAAGGTGGTGCTCATAAGATCTTCATACTTTCAGGTCACATGCTGTAATATAGTGCTGATAACATGAGCAGGTGTCTTAATGGAACATGTATAACAGCTTCTACACCACCGTCTGTCTGGGTTGGTTTGTCCCAAACCTTTTAGTGTTTCAACTGGTGTAATATGAGTCTGAAAATGTGTTGCTGGAAAAGCGCAGCATCCAAGGAACAGGAGAATCGACGTTTCGGGCATAAGCCCAATATAAGTCTGCTCCACTTTAACAGTAATCTCCATGGTATGCATAGTACAGTCGTTCCAACTCTGTATCTTCTTTCTCAGTCTCTTTTTTAAACTATTCTCTTCATGTCTTGATTATAACATCAGTTGCATCACTTACATTAACCTCTTACTCTTCAGAGCTGGGGTAATGAAGAGAGGACAGTGCTGAATCGCACTTGGGAGACTTTGCAGGATAGAAAATAAATGAAAGGAGCAACACTGAGAGAGGGCAGAAGTGTTCTGTAAGGATAGGGATTGGCTGGGAGGGCCAAAATCAATTCCAGGGAGAAATCCATGGGAGGGGTAATTGATTGGGGAGGAATTAAAATATCCGGGAAGGATTTGATGGGGGGGAAGGGTAGCTGGGATCATAAAATTCTCTTCCTGCATTAGCGGTAAAGATTGGGTCATTGAGTGTGTTCAAGATAGATTCTTAATCAACAAGGAAATCAATAAGTTTGAGGGACAGAAATGAAAATGGAGATGAGACCGATCAAATCAGCCATGATCTTATTGATTAATGGAGCAGGCTTGAAGGGCTGAATGGCCTCTATCTGCCATTCAAGTGTTCCTGCAATGAATGTTTTAATAATGCTGTAAGTGAATTGCCAGTTTGTTACAGATGTTGATGAATTATTGATAGATACAATGGTCTTTATGGAGTTTTCCTGGTTCCTATTTAGGTTAAAGGGTCAGTTTACTCTGCCTTGTGCATGTGACCATTGAATCAAGGGTTCCCAGGAGACTGTAGATCCTAGTATTAAACCAGAGTCATGCATGAAAAAGGTCCACATGCCCCAGGATAGAACCTTTGGACCTGTGATGGGATTCCTGTTTGGAAACAACGTTTAAATCATTTTTCCTTCTGCACTACCCTGGCCTCGCTTTGTAAATACAGAAGAATTCAGTTTCCCTGATGGAAAGCAGCAATGTAAACTTTACACAAAATCTGCTGAGTCAGGCTAACCCGAGACAGCTAAATCTGAACAATGGCCTCTTCACAAAACGCTGTGATAATGAGACCATACAGTGTGCTGTTTATCTGCACCTAGGAATGTCATAAGCAATTTGAAAGAGAGCCCACTATCTTGTGCCTGGAACCATCGTCTGATCTCACACAGTTGGGACAACAGCATTTCATTAGCTACAATCTTACAGCAGTTCATAAAAAGAGCCTCAGTCAATTTATTCTGAAGGCAAGTAAAATAGTGTACTCGTTTAAATCCTTTCAAGAAGATTTTTGAACTAATTTGTTTTCGTTAAGAACAGAGAATCATGCGCAATTGTTTTGAAGCATTCAATAATATGTGGTCAATTAATTAAAGTTATTACAGTTTTGAAAACCTACTAAAATGCATACTCTCAAGAACAAGTGAAGAAATGGTAATTATAATTTGTACTTCAACACAAAACACTTCACATTGATCCAATGACTTTTATGTCTGGTAGACAGCACATTACAGCAAATGCAGACAGTTTGAAGTGTTGTGATTTGTAACGTAGAAACTAAGGGATAATTCTTTTGTAAAAGCTCTTCAGTATAGCCTTGTATAAATAGTGCAGCGAGAAATGTCTCAATGTTAAGCATGCAACGTTCTATTTCCTAAAACAGGTAGCTTAAGAAGATGCAAACTTTCAACACAAACTAAAACACAAACAAAAATACCACTAGAAATCTGAAATAAAAATATAAAATACTGGAAATATTCAGCAACAACAATGGAGAACCAGAATACAGGGGTGAAATTTAACTGAGCTTGCTGCAGTTGGTATAATAGAAAGTGAGGGTACGTAAGAGAGTCAAGTGGAAGAGCATTTTTTGGATTCCTGTTAAACTGGGGACTAGAACAGCGCAACAGAGATATCCTGCCCACTATCACCGGGATGTTAATCAGACTCTGTTACGATCAGACCTGAGCAAGATTCTCCAAATTATTCAGGTTCCAGACTGATATTCCAAATCTTCAAGCTCCCCATTGAGGAGATGGGGGAGGATAGGGGGAAATGAATTGACTTCCCTTCAGCTATCACACCTTAGACAGCAGTCCCAACCGAGTTAGTTTAAAAATTAATATACCATCGATGGTGGAAATCTGAAAATTAAAAAAAAACACAAAGATGGCAGGTCTGGCAGCACCTGTGGAGAGAAAAAAAAGTTAATGTTTTGGGGCTGAAATAACTCCAATGGAGGCTTGTATCCCATCACCAAGTCACCCATTATTTACATGCACACAAAACATGGACTCTGACCAGCTAGCTAAGAGCTAGTCCATAGAGTGAAGAGACTCTCTGCAACGCTTGTTTATATCTGTCAGCCAGGACTCCCTCATTAGCCCAGGTTAACAGCCCCATTCAGGGAACTTATAGTCAATATGATCCACCTGACCAACCTCGATCCAATCACTGGACAAGACAAAATCTCTGCTTTAGAATTCTTCCAGTGAAGAGTTTTTGGACTTGAAACATTATCTCTGCTTCTCTCTCCATGAATACTGCCAGATCTGCTGAGTTTTCCAGCATATTCTGTTTTTATTGTAGTATAACAAAGATCTATTCTTTGTGAATGCCTTTCTTCCAGATCTAATACTTTTATGTTTTAAAAGGAGTCAGTTTAGCCAGGCTTTTGTGAGCTAATAAATGAGTGAGTTTATAAATTACTAAGTATGCAAAGAAAAAATAATCCAACAAACGCACAAATTATGAATAGGAAATGAGTCCCAAAACAAAAGACAAAGGTTAAACGTTACATGGATCAGTATATCTGGCTGGTTCATGAAGCATGGGGTGTTGACTGTTGAGCTGTTGCTTTTGGAAATCAGTCTGTGATTCAAGACAGATTTCATCATCCTCACTCCTGCTTGGTCTTTCAGATTAAATGTTAAATTGAGATCCTGTTTAAAAAAAATCATGGAATTGCTGAAGCATTAAACCCAGGTATCCTAGTCAATATTCATCCCTTACTTAACATCATAACAACCTGATCGCTGAGCCATTATCACATTGCTGTTTATGGGAGTTGCTGCAGCATTTTCTACATTACAGCAATGATTATGTTTCAAAAATGATTACATGACTGAAAACATTCTAGGACATCCTGAAAGGTGTTTTATAAATGAAAACTCCTGCTTTCTTTCTAGTTGGAATCACTTATTAAAGAGTGACCCTTATCCTGTACAAACGGCTTAGATTAATGCACACAGGATACCTGTTCTAATATCGTTTCACTAGGTTTGGTGTCAAATTTTATCACATAGCATTCCAATGAAATGCCTCAAGCACTTTTGCAACATCAAAGCCTCTGTGCAAATGTAAGTTGTGTTTCTGTATGCAAAATTCTTAGTCAAGCTTTCAAAATTCTACAAGTGAAGTTCGTGCTGTGTAATGGAGCTGGTGTGAAGCTGGTCTTGTTTATTTCCTGTTGTGTTCAGTCCTGTATCATAGGAATGATGGATATAGTGGCATGATTAAGCCATTCACCCAATTGAGTCAGCTTCACCAATCAAATAGATGGTGGCTGATGTCTCTGTCTATACTATTTTCTCCACTATCTGCATATCCTTTTAAGTCATTAGGCTCCATTAAAATCTGTCATAAATATGGCTCAATGATTGAGCCTCTGTAAGCCTCTGGGATAGATAATTTGAAAGATTTACCTTGTCTGAGTTTAGGAATTCATCCTCATCTCAGTCTAAAATGACCTATTCTTTGTTTTGTCTCTTATGTGGTTTGATTTAAATGCCACTTCATAATCCTTGATGAATGCATATATCATTGGGACTTTGGGAAAATTATTGATCAACATAGTGCAAGATAGCAACATTGTTGTGTTCTTCTGAAACAATGTATATTAAATGCTCTCTCCATGTATCCTCCATTACTCATCCTCCATCAACCTCACCGGCTCAGAAAGAAGTGTGTAATCCAGGAATTCAAAACTCTGTCGGGGAGGAGGGTGCTGAGGCAATTTATCTGAATAGTACCAGGGATGAGGGACTTGAGTTGTATAGAGGGGTCTGGGGATTCTGGAGTTTTTCTTCTCAGAGTAGAAAAGATTAAGAGGAGATTTGATACAGTTGTTCAAACACATGGAGGGTTTTGATGGTTTCCATTGACATCAGGTTCAATAAACAAATTTAAGATTATTGCCACAATTGCTGTTTTTGCATATGGCTAGTTGTTATTGATGTAAGTTTGCCTCTAGCAGTGTTTTCTTTCTGATGTGGCAATGTTTACATGTTCCTTAATAACAAGAAAACTGGGCATGGAAATTATGTTATTGAAGAATCTAACAGACATTTATTCCAGCTAATTATTATGTAGAAATATTACATTCCCAGATAAATAAGTGTCTGGCTAACATTAAGCTGTAAGAATACAAAAGAGAGCAGCAAGCTTCCAGTAACATGTCATGCTTCGAATGGTCCAAGTCAAGATGGAGTCCTTTATACCTTCAGGTCACATCTTGTGATACAGTGATGGTATAATTAGCCTGTCTCTTAAAGCTTTACTGACATCCTGACTATGAGACATAAAACAACGGTTATTATCAGGAATTACTAACTGAAAGAGCATTGGAAGTGATTCAAGGCTAATGTTTGAAAGAGAATTGGCTAAATTATTTGCAAGGGGAAATAATTTTAAGAGCTAAGGGGAAAGAATAGCTAAGAGCATAGCTAACTGGATAGTTCTTTCAAAGGACTAGCACAGACATTATGAGCTGAATGTCCTCCTTTTACATTGTGTGGTTCTTTGATTTATGCACATTTATGAGACTGTGAACTCATGAAATCTGACAAGATATTCACTCCTACATCAGAGAGGTTGTAATTTTCCATGAACATGACTGGTCTCAACTGGGCAGAGACCTGTTCTCACTCGTTCACTGACCAACAGGCATGGAAGCAAGTCCCACATGGAACACAGCTCCTATTCACAGTGTGGGTGTTGTACAAAAAAAAAACCAGTTCATAACGTGGGCTACTCAAAACCAGATTAAACCTAGAATTAGCTTGACATGCCTACGAGCTTTTTCAAGCCTTTATACAGAACGTAAATATTGTATCTGAAAACATATTTGGTTCCATAAACATTTTAAAGTTGAAACTCCCAGTTCCATAAATATTTGTCTGAATTTTACCCATACCTGTGCCTGCCCTTCATCATCGGCAATGCCGGCTAAATTATCTCCAGCTGTGAAAGCACGTCAGCGCAAGGATGAGAATTTGGGATTAATTGTTATTGTTATGGCTGAGTTGGCTTAAAAATTAACAAGAGCAAAACAGTTAACGTGCTGGGTCACAGACTGACCTCGTTACCAAAATAAACCTTCACACTTGGTTTAAACAAAGTGTCTCTAAAGTCTAACTAGGCTTGTAGGAGCCATTTTAAATTCAAGTAATTGTATGGTTTTGTGCAAAATCATAAATCTTTACAAAACGTTTTGGTTTGCAATTAAATTTGGTTTAAAAAAATTGCATTTTCATGTAAACATTGTCCATTTCGCTTCCAAGCCATAATATCTAAACCCCTGAAGAAAGGTCAACTCGTCAATAGACCTGCAGAGTTTATAGCGGACTAGCAAATGCTCATGGCCTATTCTTAGGGTCTTGTGGTCTGTTTTCAAAAATCCAGGGCCATATTCTTGGCATTCTTAGTGAATTTTCATAGCCTTACCTGCCCATTAAAAACCCGAGTACGCAATGGGACAGAGGGTTCTGTGTACTATGGTACCCATATGGGCTCAAGGTGAGAGTAGTGCTGGAAAAACACAGCAGGACAGTCTGCTGTGAAGGAATTCCTGATGAAGGGCTTTTGCCCAAAATATCGATTTTCCTGCTCCTCGGATGCTGCCTGACCTGCTGTGCTTTTCCAGCACTACTCTAATCTTGACTCTAATCTCCAGCATCTGCAGTGCCCACTTTTGCCTATTCACATGGGCTAACATGGGTTTGAACATTAGCATGCTATGAAAGTCACAAAGAATTATGCCCTTGTCACCCCTATATCACAAGTAAAAAAATTCTTTCACTCTGAGTGTTAGCAGCCAGCTAGCTAGCAAATCAGACAAAAGAAAAAGGACAACAAAAGGAGTCACTCTCACCACTAGCAATGGCCTAATTATTGCTGTAGACTTAATCCAGAAACCCAGGTAATATTCTGGTTACCGGATTCAAATCCCATGATGGCAGATGGTGGAATTTGAATTCAATCAAGAATCTGGAATGAAGGGTCTAATGATGACCGTGAAACAAATTGTCAATTGTCAGAAAAATCAATCTGGTTCATTCAGATTGCCCTTCAGAGAAGGAAATCTGCCATCCTTACCTATTCTGGCCTACATCTGACTTCAGACCCATAGCAATGTGTTGACTCTTAACTGGCAACTGGGCAATTAGGGATGGGCAATATATGTTGGCCTAGTTCATGATATCCATATCTCATGAGTGAATTAAAAAAACACCCGAAATTGGGGACTGTCATCTGGAATCTGGCTATAACACAGAGGAGAGATATGTCCCCACTCTGCTTTTGTGGCAATTTCTATTGCTATCTTATGTAGTCTCTATATAATAACATCCTTAAACAATAAGGTATTGTTGTTTACCATAGCGGAAAGCTAGTGTTATTTAAATATTTATGGAAACAGATCCATTTTCAATCTACCAAAGATCTTTCAATTACTTCATGTCATAAAAGTGGGCCTTTACTTCCTCGCAGGGAGAAGCGATAAATCTGGAACAGTGAAAAAGAAATTATTCAGACTCATTGAAGTTTCTAGTTTGAGTCTGTTAAAACAATGCCACCCTAAGGCAAAAAAGAACAACTAAACTGCCCTCTGTCATCAAACTCCATTGTCTTCTGCTTCTAGCAGAGTACCTAAAAATACTCTACCACATGTAACATATGTTGTGAGACATACTCATGTACAAACATAAATATAAACAGACACTCACGTGGACAAAGACAAAAAGAGCACAGAGAGGCACAGGCAGATGCTCTGCTGCCAGAGATTCAGACATTGCTAAAAGGAGGAAAGAAATTGATATTTTTCAGCTTGCATTCATCAAAACTAGGATACAGGAAACAGACTTGACAATATTTTATACAGCATGAGAAGGGGGTGCTGCTTAGTTGGGCCATCATAGGTATGGAGTTGTAGCAAGAACAATTAACTATTAATCTTGATTTTCAGACCAGGCAGGTAGATTCTGATTGAATAGGGTGTTGACAGGGAAATACAGCAGCAATTGACTGGCTCCTAAACCTTTTTTTCTGAAGAAGTTGCAGTGTATGTACAAACTCCCCTGCTTACATAAAGAAGAGTCCTGTTCATGTACACAGCAGAAGTTACACATATAAATACACAAAGCACTGTTGTACTTAGGTGAAAGGAATTTGTTCATACAAAAGGGGGTCATGGAGGCAGCCAATCTTTGCTTCATCCCTATGGCAATGACCTGTTCAAAAAGATTCTATCTGTCTGATCTGAGAAGTAAGATTGACAGTTAACTGTTGGCCCATCTCCATACCAACAATGGCCCAAATAATCAGTGCTCTCTTACACCATATAAAGTAGAGTCCTTTTTAGCAAGTCTGTTTTTTTGCCTTCTGCTTCTGATGACTGCAAGATGAAAACAATTTCTTGTTTTCTTTTGGCTACATTTAAGTTCTGTCTTCCCAAGCAATTATTTGTCGTTATACCGGAGATGAGACAGTATCTGGAGAATATGATTAGTGGGCTATTACAACAGAATGAGTCAGGATTTGCTTATCTCCTTGCAAGAAAAGTTATGGAACACTTCATTGTCTAAGTCCTTACTTGCACCAAGTCCCATTTACCCATTAGCTTGTTGACCTACATCCAAACTTGATCTGTCAATGCTGATTTTAAAATTCAAATCCTTGTGGTTAATTCCTCTACTGCTTTTCCCCTCACTCTCTGTAATCTCCAGCCATTCAACCTTCAACTCGAATTCTTGTGCATGCTTCACTTCCGTTTTATGCACAATTGCTGGCCTTGACTTCAACTGCCTACACTCTGGAAAACTCTCCCAAATCCTCAAGGACATTCTTTTAAAATTGTCCCTTTTTGACTTTAGCCTTTTGATCAGACTAAAAGTCTACGGTTTTGGCATGTGGTCAGTTTTTAATGGATTATGT
Organism: Chiloscyllium plagiosum; assembly: GCF_037043375.1. Taxonomy (NCBI): domain Eukaryota; kingdom Metazoa; phylum Chordata; class Chondrichthyes; order Orectolobiformes; family Hemiscylliidae; genus Chiloscyllium; species Chiloscyllium plagiosum. Next base: position 17,078,946 of record NW_028270157.1, on the reverse strand, counting down.
CACGGGGAAATCCACTGATTTGTTGTTTTCAGTTTGCAGCTGGACTTGAATGCATCACAGGTTGACTGTCAAGGTGTAAAATTAATTCACATCCACTTTCAAAACCTATACTCTTTAGGTCTGGTAATTTATCAAAGCTTGATCTGGCCTTTAAAATTTAGAATTCTTAAATTTTTAAAAAGAATTAAGCATCTTTTTAATACATGCGTGGGGGAAGGGGTGATATAGTACTAATGTCACTGGTAATCCAGAGACCTAATCTAATGTTCTGGATTTAAATGTCTCCATGGCAGATGATGAGATTTGAAAAGCTATCCTAATGCCTACTATGTAAGGACCATCAACTCTCTTTAGAACCCATCTGGATCATTAATGTCCTTTAGGGAAGAAATCTGCTGGCCTTATCTGATTTGGCCTACAAGTGACTCCAGACCCACAGTAATGTGGTTTACTCTTAACTGCCTTCTGGCCAATTAGGAATGGACACTAAATGCTCTTCTAGCTAGTGATGCCCACATTCCATGAACAAATGGAAAAACAATTGAAATTGTTTTCTGTCAGATTTTGCAGTCATCTTTGGACAAAAATTAACGTGACACAACTTGCTGTCAAAGACTTTCCATGGGCTATCACCCTTGGGATTTGTGGCTATGAGAAAGCAACTTTGGCATAATAACCTCTCTGGGAAATCTGCGACCTGTCACATTGAAGAACCCTTACTTAGCTAAGCAAAGACTTAAACAGAGAGTGTTAGCTATATTTTGATTTCAATGTCGAATCAGGAACAGAAAACAAAATAAAGAGCAGGAAAGAAGATGGAATTAAAGGGGAAAAGTAAATGAAACAGAAATAAAAAGTTAAAAAAATTGTACTTCCTCTCTTTTAAATTGCCAACAATAATTAAATTCTCAACACTAGACTCCACGCTAGTAAAATTTAGTGTCAGAAAGGATGCTTGAAAGTAATTAAGCCGTTTCACATCATTACAACTTTGCTTACACTGGAATAACACTGCCGTTCTGTCATTTTTATGGATTTGTACTACAATTTCACACTGTTACATGTATTTGAATGCTCTGTCACTCAGTGAGATACTGGTATTGTCAATCTTTTAGGTTAACAGGGCAAATTTGACAACACTGACAGATTTCTACACTTAACTGCACAAGTGCGGTCCCTGAAAGTTTCTATTAAAGTTAATATTCAATGATGGGAGAGTGTTGGTACCCCTAATGTTGTTTTCAGTATAAAATGTAGGCCATTATTAAAGTACAAATATGTTGAAAAGCATCACTACATAATTTGCAAACATAGAGAAATATATGACTATATCATTAAAGTCATTGAAATACATTCTCGTTAGACACATACAGCAACATCATTATATCATTATATCATTACTTTGAAAGGTATCATATTATTATATACAAAGAAGCCATCATAATTCATCATCACTGCATTTGAGAGACACAAATATAGAAATAAATCAATACACCATTTGCAACTAATGACAGTTGACAAACAGAAAAATAGGAGCTACAACAAAATGTCTTATAATTTGCATTTATAAAGAAAATTCATCCCTCAAATCTTTACCCCACTTACCCTGACTGATGGAAGTATCTAACATATTTGGACTTAACCTGAATCTTTTAGAATGTTAGAAGCAGCTTTAGTTAATTAACTTGGTTTCAAATTTTTTTTATAGAACTTAAATTGATTAGGAGTTGTGCTCACCTAAGGAAGAATACAGGGCTCTGGATGGAATACAATGCAGAATTATACTTGGACTGAAAAGAGAACAGGTCTCATAGACTAGACTTACATTTGTTTGATCAAGGGAGATTAAGGGATGAAAGATGTTTCTTATGATTAAAAGGATTCAACAGATCTCGAACTCTCTTCTCCAAACAGTTGTTAACTCTAGGGACAACTGAAATTTTCCAAACTGTGTTTAATAGATTTTTGTTTATCGAGTGTGTGAAGGGATATAAAATCGATGGGTTTAACATACGGATCAATTCCTATCTAAGAATGGTGGGACAGGCTTGGGGGTGCTAAATAGCCTCCTTGGCAAGTAACTTTCACAGTAACCTTTACAAAGGTTTGCTGCATTAATATAACACCTTCTGTGATCACAGGACATCCTCCATTGCTTTACAGTCAATGAAGTACTTTTTCAAAAGCAGCCATGATTGTAGTGGAGGAAATGCAGATGTCCACAGCACTGTGATAATGATTGGGGTAATTTGGATTTGTGGTGGAGGATTAAATATTGGCCAGTACACCTGGGATAACTCCATTCTTCTTCCTCAAAGAAATGTGAGGCATGTCTTTTATGTCCACCCAAAAGTGTGGATATGGGCTTGGATTAATGCCTCCAACAATGCAGCACATTATTGGTATTGCATTGGAGGGTTAGCCTTCATTTTAACATTGAAATTCTGGAGTTGACTTGAATTCAAATCATAATGAATCAGAGAAGAAAGCACCACCAACTGAGACATAGCTGCTGAAACATATATAGAAGGAAAGCTCACTACTGTCAGCTACAAATATCATCCAGATCTTAATCAAGTGTGGGGCCTGTCCATTCAGAACAAAGTACTGGGATGGACATAAGTAACAGGCCTTGGCTTCCTTGTTCTTATTCCAGTTTGGCTTGCCTGATGGTTTTCCTGTGATAGAGAAGCAGATAAATTTCTGTAGGAGAGAGACCCAATGATGTAGGAGAGTGGGGAATGTTGTGGAAGATAATGGTCCTTCAAGAGTTAATGTTGAAGTTATATTAGCTCCATCCAACCTGATGATGTTACGCAATCTTTAGGTGAAGAAACAGTTAGTCTTGCACAAGGTCCCAATAGAGACATATGTGACATATCTGGTCACTGATAGTCATGCCCAACTAGTTAATGTTAATTATACTTGTTACTCTCATGCAATAAACTATACATTGTTATTTAAGATAAGTGGCCTTTCTCTGTAGTGATTTGTCCTCCACTTCTGATAATTAGACACACCTTTGATTTAATAAAGAACAGATTGGTGGCAAAAAGATACCCCAGACACAAGCCAACAATAGGGGGTAACCAGAAAGTATGTCATGCTGACAGCAACAGTATCCAAGAATATGACATGGTAAGCAGCGATGTGGATTCAAGTTCTATTTGACCCTGAAGAAAAGAAGTTTTGAAGAACTTTTTAAGAATATTGTCATTTGAAGGAATCACAGACTGTCAGTCAGCAGCTGAGATGTGAAAACTGACAGTTGGCAGCATGTGCGGGAGATGCAGCAGAACAAAATCAGTACTCCAGAACAGGATCTTTATCTCCAAGAGACACAGGGAAATCAAAAAGAGCCATGCTGAGAAAAAACAGAGAGCTTAGTAGAGAAGACTCTGCAGGAAGTGATTAATGGCCCCAGAGTAAAGTTAGAATCTGAAATTTGAACTTAAACATCTGAAGCCACTTTAAAGAAAATAATTTAAAACAGATTGAATACAAAGATACAAGCCTGAAGATAGTAAATTGTAAACAGCATTGAGATGCTACAGATTTAAAATAGATTTAAAGGAATAAGAGTAAATAAACACTGAAGTTTTTGCAATTATTAGCGATTCTTCTCAATGTGAGGGATTGCCAAATGGAACAGAAGATTGGATTTTTTGATTAAGACAATTCTTAAGATAAAATCACAGAATCCCTATGGTGGAAGCTGGCCATTTGGCCCATCAAATCCACACTAACTCTCTGAAAAGCATCCCACCCAATTCCCCCTGCTATCCGATCCCTGTGACCCTGCATTTCCAATAGCTAATCCATCTATCCTGTACATCCTTGGATGCAGAATTGCTTCAAAATATATCTGAGGCTAATGCATTCTGAAGAAAGGTTACAAAAAAGCCATACTGGACTCGTAATGTTAACTCTGTTCCTCTTTCCATAGATGCCATCAGAGCAACTGCGTTTCTCTAGCAGTTTCTGTTTTTATTTCAGATCTCCAGAATTCATGGGACTTTTCTTATAATTAAGTTAATACATTATTATATCAGGACCTTGATCAGTTGGGGAAATGGGCCAAGAAATGGCAAATGGAGTTTAACACAGATAAGCGTGGGGTCTTGCATTTTATTATTAGATTAGATTCCCTCCACTATGGAAACAGGCCCTTTGGCCCAACAAGTCCACACTGACCCTCTGAAGAGTAACACACCTAGACCCATTCCCTTACCCTATATTTACCCCGGACTAATGTACTTAACACTATGGGCAATTTAGCATGGCCAATTCACCTGACCTGACATCTTCGGACTGTGGGAGGAAACCGGAGCACCCAGAGGAAACCCATGCAGACATGGGGAGAATGTGCAAACTCCACACTGACAGTCACCTAAGGCAGGAATCAAACATGAGCCCCTGGCGCTGTGAGGCAGCAGTGCTAATCACTGAGCCACTGTGCCACCCTTATTTTGGAAAATCAAGGTAGGAGTTTCATGATGAATGATAGGGCCTTCAGGAGTGTAGTGGAACAGAGCGACCTAAGATTTCAGTTCTCTGAAAGTGGAGTCACAGGTAGACAGGGCAGTGAAGAAGACTTTTGGCACATGGGTCTTGATCAGTCATGGCATTGAGTATAGAAGTTGGGAAGTTATGTTGCAATTGTATGGTTGATGGGGCTGCACTTGGAGTACTGTATTCAGTTTTGGTCACCTTGCTATAGGAAGGATCTTACTAAACTGGAAAGAGTGTAGAAGAAATTTATAAGAATGTTGCCAGGACTCAAGGGACTGAGCTATGGGGAGGGGTTGGACAAGCTAGGACCTTTTTCTTTATAGCATAGGAGACTGAAGGGGGGACCTTATAGTAGTGTATGAAATCATGACAGGCATTGATAGGAAGAAAGCACAGTCTTTTTCCCAGGATTGGGGAATTGAGGACAAGAGAACATCAGTTTAAGGTAAGAGGGGAAAGAATAAATGGGAACCTGAGAGACCACTTTTTTACACAGAGAGTGGAATGCATATGGAATGAGCTGCCAGTGGAAGTGTTTGAGGTGGATACATTAACAACATTTAAAAGGCATTTGGACAAATAGATGGATAGGAGATGTTTAGAAGAATATGGGCCAAGTGCAGGGAAATGGGGTTAGTATGGATAGACATTTTGATCAGCATGGACCTGTTTGGGCCGAAGGGTCTGTCTTTGTGCTGTAGGATTCTATGACCCGATTGTATTCAGCGAGTTCTATAGCCGGTGAAGCAATAAATCACCAAAATATCAAAGACAATACAGAGAGATTTGATAAAGTTTTAAAAACCTTTGAAAATTTAATCTGACAGCAAATAAAACTCTTGATTGAACAAGATTTAAGAGAAGAGTTCAGTTTCCAGGGGAATTTAATTTAATTGATAAGCTTTACACATTAGCTCAAAATGGACCATGGAAGTATGAAATCAGATATTACAAGAGACAGAATTTTTGTTGGAATTATTAATGAATATTTGTCAGATTTATTATAGCCCAAGAAAGATTTAACTTTAGAGAAAACTATTAAAATTATTCTGGAAGCAGAAACCAGGAAGACTCTCAGATCCTGAGAGGAGAAAAACAATCCTACCTCAGGATAGCAACAGGGCCTATTCACTTTATATGATATGGACCGTCTAAAGGGATATGTGACAAGCCAACATATCATCTAAGATTCAGTATCAGCGCAGTAGAATAGTAAAGCTACACAGATACAGGCAATGGTTGGCTATAACACAAGAATGCCACGACCCGTAAGACTATACGTCACTTCAAAATGATAGGTGGAAGGAAGACACAGTTTCAGAAAAGCCAAATGCTTACTTCTTCAAAGAAATTTTTATGGTTTGAACCCCTTCTTTCAAAATGATACCTGCAGAAGACAATATGCCTCCACAAGAAAATGTGGCAAAGATTTTCTTAGGATAAGTTATGGTTTTAAATGAAAGGAGTTATATAACCAACTTGACTCTCAAATAACCTATTTAATGCACATCTTGTGAAGTTTAAGCCTGATGCAGGAGTAAGTGTTACTATTCTATCAGATCAAATATCTTGGCTGAAGAAACAGAGGTTACAGCCTACGAAGATGAGACTACATAATCCAGGTGGAACTGCTCCTAAGATTAAAGGTATGCTGTAAATAACTCTGCAACCGCAGACAGCACTCGAGAGTTGAAAATGTACGAGCAGTTCGCAATTAACACATTTCACTTTTAACAAAAAAAACCCAAAAGAACTGCAAGTGCTGGAAATCAGAAACAAAAGCAAAAACAGAAATTACTGGAAAACCTCAGCTAGTTTGGCAGCATCTGTGGAGATAAATCATTTTGAATCCAGTGACCCTTCTTCAGAACACACATTTCATTTTGAGCCTACACTCATACATTGGCCTCAACATCCTTGTGGTAGGAGAAGGAATATAACATGTTTCAAGAGAACAACTAGATCAGAAACACACTATTGTCAACCAACTGGTGAAGGATCAACTGGTGTAAGAGTTCACTGGTTTGCCTAGACTCATGGTGGAACACAAACCAAGAGAATGAAATTATGGAGCTTAAAAGAACCGTCCCTTACTGTCAACAGAAACAAAGCTACAAGCCTTACAGGCATAGTCAAAGTGTTTTCCATTCCTATCTTCAATGAAGAACATATCTCAAAGCAGAATCAACAATGCCAATGATACAGATGGTAATGAGTGAACAGCAATCCTTCGGTAACTCAACTAAGGTTGTGGAAAATGGGTAAGTTCATAAGGAAGACTACCTCTTGGAGTGCAGGTTCATAGCTCCTTGAAAGTAGAGTCGCAGGTAGATAGGATAGTGAAGAAGGCGTTTGGTATGCTTTCCTTTATTGGTCAGAGTATTGAGTACAGGAGTTGGGAGGTCATGTTGCGGCTGTACAAGACATTGGTTAGGCCATTTTTGGGATATTGCGTGTAAGTCTGGTCTCCTTCCTATCGGAAGGATATTATGAAACTTGAAAGGGTTCAGAAAAGATTTACATGAATGTTGCCAGGGTTAAGGGGGATTTGAGCTATAGGGTGAGGTTGAATAGGCTGGGGCTGTTTACCCTGGAGCATCGGAGGCTGAGGGGTGATCTTATAGAGGTTTTTGAAAATCATGAGGGCATGGATAGGATAAATAGATAAAGTTTCTTCCCTGGGATGAGGGAGTCCAGAACTAGACGGTATAGGTTTAGGGTGAGAGGGGAAAGATATAAAAGAGACCTGAGGGGCAATTTTTTCATACGGAGGGTGGTATGTGTAGGGAATGAGCTGCCAGAGGAAGTGGTGGAGGCTGGTACAATTGCAACATTTGGATGTGTATATGAATAGGAAGGGTTTGGAGGGATATGGGCCGGGTGCTGGCAAGAGGGACTGGATTGGTTTGGGATATCTGGTCGGCATGGATGGGTTGGACTGAAGGGTCTGTTTATGTGCTGTTCATCTCTGTGACTCTATGTCCAATTTATTCAAAATGTTATAGTGCTTCAACCATGACATATCTGCAAATTGCGAAAAAGATTTGCTTGGACAAAGTAGAGCTACTTTTACGTCATGGAAACCAGACCACAATCCAGCAAGTTTCACAGGCAGAAAAATATGAAATTGCTTGGTTTCAACATAGACTGAAAGAAAAGAAATTACTTGTTCAAATCATAAGGCATTTGTCTAGTTCAGAAGTCCAGGAGACCACAAGGAAGAAAGTGCTTGCTTATTCAGAGCAAACATCTTCCATGATGGAAATTCATGAGATTAAGAAGTCCCCCACATGATGGTATGGAGCAAATACTGAGTTAGCAGGGAAGAGTTCACTGTGAAAGAAATTCAGGAGATTAAGTTCGTCCAGATAAGATAGTGGACCAACTACCAGGTACATTTTCGTGAAGGTCAAACAAGTGATAAAAGGTCCTCCCACAGAGAAATTATTCACAGAGAATCAGAATGAAGGTCAACAGTCCTCAAACCAAAGGCTCACTAAGTTTCCAAGCCTGAAAACAACACATTCTGGAAGAAATTTTTAAAAACCTTCAAAATCATCTGTATTTGTAAAGTCAGAGACTTTGGGGGAGATGTGTATTGGTAAATGTAACAGTTTCTGTTCTGTGAGATTCTGTTAACTGTTTATTGTTTCTGTTGCCATGCCTCACTGGAGACTGTTTAACCCATTAACTTTTGTTGTTTTGAAAGCAGAAAGGCAATTGGTGGCAGCAAACCATCCAAACTGTCAGCCATCATTATTGATAATCGGGAAATATGACATACACTGCCTGCCGGCTATTGTCAAAAGGATACAGGCAAAAGGATTTTAAGTGAACTGCAAAGAACAGAATTACAAATCAACTGTTCAACTAATATCTGCTTCTCATGAACCACTCAAAAAAAAATCCATATTCCTTTCGACTTTTGTCTTCTTTTGGACTCACTCTCATTTCCAATCTGTGTGCATGTGTGCTCCAAAGATGAATCATACTGGATTCAAAATGTTAACTCGGTTCCTCTCTCCACAGATACTGTCCAGACCAGCTGAATTTCTCCAGCAATTTTGCTTTTATTTTTAAAGACTTCCAGCATGTCCAGTACTTTGCTTTTATTTGTGCACGTGTGTTGACATTATTTCTTCACACATCCGGTAACTAACAAACTCACTCTGTTACCTGGTGAAATTAGATTCATTTAAGAAATGAACTATTTTGATCCGGGAGAAAGCTATTCACAAGGGAAGAGATCCTTTGTAAACTAATCCTGATTCGCAACCGATTGAGAAGGTGGGTGAAGAAAGAAGGAGAGCTGGTTAACATTACTCACTGGTTAACACTACTCACTGGTTAACACTACTCACCTAGGAGCTTGACAATCTTATGTGGAATTGAATACCTGAGGGAACCTCACCTGGAGTCTGGTCGTAACACCACACTCAGCACAACCTGTGAGTAGAGACACCTGCCACCTTCATTGTGTCAGTGATCTGTGGACATCAACAGAACTATCAGTATTGCCATAAAGATACCTTCAATGGGAGCAAAGTCACTGTCATTACTGCAGACTAAGAAAGCACTAGCAGTCGTCAATCTCCATAAAGCGTCTGCATGGCTTGAGGAGAGATCGCCTTTGTGAATTTCTAGCAGAAAATTTATTTAAACCTTCAATTGACCCTTGGATATTTAGCTATCACTATTCTACGTTCAGTCTCCTGATTGAACAGGAGTCCTGTGCGGCAGCAGGAAAATCTCTTGCAGAGTGGAAAATTGAGGATAAGTGGCTCATTATCAAAATTAATTTGATTCCTGCCACTGCATCAGGGATCACAGCCAAATCTGTGTCTGTATCTCTAGGAAAAAGCCTCAGATGCAATAACAAGTCAGGCAGCTGTTCCACCTTACGAAATGTTATCATGATCCTCCTCTCCAAAGCCATCTTAGGGGGTCTGGGAATAATCAACTTTTTCTCCTGCTATTGTTTTTTCTTTGTTTCTCTTTCTCATGGAAAGTTGCAAACTTTCATAGACCCAAAACACCACTATCCACTAATCTGTCTTTCCACACAAAGCATCACTGTCCCCTAAGTGTTAAAAAGGCAGGGGGAGGAATTTATTTACTTTTCCTGCTCTTTTGAGTTGCTTGTAGTGTCCTGGAGATTAATTTTCAATTCTTGGAGACTCCAGTACAATCCTGCAGGTTATACTTAGTGTTTCCTATCATATTCGCAGATACCAGGAAGAGGGTAGTTATAGAGTTATAGAGTCAGAGAGATGTACAGCACAGAAACAGACCCTTCGGTCCTACTTGTCCATGCCGACCAGATATCCCAACTCAATCTAGTCCCACCTGCCAGCACCCGGCCATATCCCTCCAAACCCTTCACATTCAAACACCCATCCAGATGCCTTTTAAATGTTGCAATTGTACCAGCCTCCACCACTTCCTCTGGCAGCTCATTCCACAGACACACCACCCTCTGCATGAAAAAGGTTGTCCCTTTGGTCCCTTTTATATCTTTCCCCTCTCACTCTAAACCTATGCCCTCTAGTTCTGGACTCGCCAGCCCCAGGGAAAGGACTTTGTCTATTTACCCTATCCATGCCCCTCATAATTTTATAAATCTCTATACGGACACCCCTCAACCTTCGACGGAGGGAAATCAGCCCCAGCCTATTCAACCTCTCCTTATAGCTCAATTCCTCCAATCCTGGCAACGTCCTTATAAATCTTTTCTGAACCCTTTCAAGTTTCACAACATCCTTCCAATATGAAGATCAGAATTGCACGCAGTATTCCAAAAGTAGCCTAATTGCTGTCCTGTCCAGCCACAACATGACCTCCCAATTCCTGTACTCAATACTCTGACCAATAAAGGAAAGCATACCAAAAGCCTTCTTCACTATCCTATCTACCTGCGACTCCACTTTCAAGGAGCTATGAACCTACACTCCAAGGTCTCTTTGTTCAGCAACACTCCCTAGGACCTTACCATTAAGTGTATAAGTCTTGCTAAGATTTGCTTTCCCAAAATGCAGCACCTCGCATTTATCTGAATGAAACTCCATTTGCCACTCCTCAGCGCATTGGCCTAATCTGAGGTAACTTTCTTCGCTGTCCACTACACCTCCAATTTTGGTATCATCTGCAAATTCTCTTGTCCTGCTTTATTGTGACCAGCTTGCTGGCTTCTAGCTCTCAGAACAAGAGAGAGGTATCTTATCTTTAATGCAGGGATGTCTAATGGATGGTTCTTCAAATTTGACCTTCACAACACACTCACACCCATATATGAACTCAGCTCATTGGCACATCCTCTTCCAAGAGCACATGCGGACCAGAGTTGATTTGGTTTTAACCTGTTCTTGTGTAATCTTGAAAGCAAAAAAACAGAAAACATAGTATCTCACTGCTGCCTTTTCAGCCAACATTTTGAGACAACCCCAAGGAGATTACAATTCATTTTATATTAAATTTCCACACTTTCAAAGCCATTCCTTTGAAACTTCCTTTAAAACTTGTCAAATGGACATGCTTGGGACTCTCTCTCTCTGGACAGTCACCTGATTTACATCTGCAGTATTTTCTTGGCTGTAGCAGTCCCCTTTTAAAAATCACATGTTGTAATTGAGGTTTGATATGTGCATAGGTGATCTGGAGTTATACTCCGTGATCACAATGTAACAAAAATGCAGTGACCGATCATTTCTCCTTTGACTGGGTCTAAGGGCTTAATTGGTCTATAGTGGCAGAGGAATATCTGGTATTGAGTCTTAATGAGAAAGAGGCACTTGTCTGAACAAGGTGTAGTTCATTGTATGATAGCAACTAAGTAAATGTTGTATTCATTTGTTGAACCTTGCTATTAATGCTGAGGTAGATATAGGTCTAGTCTCCATGAGAATCTAAGATATTTTGTCTTATCCCTGCTCAAACCAGCATGACATCATCAGATTGTGTGGATTGTAATGCAAGTCTTCAGATTTAACCCATTCAGAATCATTCACTTATACAACATTGGAGCTTGACTCTCAGACTTGGCTACAGTTCCTAATCAGACAGGGGGCTGCTGAAGGCAGCTTATTAATTAATCATCTTAAGGAAAACAGTTTCTGACTTGGAATTCATCCCATTGGTGGCATTGCCACCAATAAAGAGCAAATGACAGAAATGGAAAAGGAATTAATTTTTTTTGATTTAGATGTAGATTTTTACTGTCATGTGTACTCACGTACAGAAGTACCACAATAAAGTGAAAAGTGTACAATGTCATCACACATGGCGCCATCACCCCCACCTCTCCCCCCCCCACCACCCCCTTCCCCCATCCCCACCTTTACCCCCTTCCCCTAACCTCAAACCTTTCCCCTAACCCCTCACCCTCCCCTGTACCCCCCACCCTATTCCCCACACCTCCACCTTTACCCCCTTCCCCTAACCCCTCCCCCTCCCCCTAATCCCCCAGCTTTTCTCACCCACTCAATGTCATCGTTAATAGTGGACTTTAAAACCTTGCCAACAACTGAGCTCAGGCTAACTGGCCTATAATTTTCTGAGTTCTACCTCACTCCTTTTTAAATCGTGATGTTATGTTAGCCATTTTCCAAACCCCTTCCCTGACTCCAGACACTCCTGAAAGGTCACCAGCAGCATCTCTATCATCCCCTCAGCTATCTCCTTCAGAACTCTGAGATGTAGTCCATCTAATCCAGTTTATTTATCCACTTTCAGACATTACAGTTGCTCCAGCACTTTCTCCTCAGTGATGGCCAATACAGTCACCTCTGTCCCCCGACTCTCTTGAAGTTCTGGTATCCTGCTGATGCCTTTCATTGGGAAAACTGATGCAAAGTATATATTTCGTTCCTCTGCTGTTTCCTTGATTCTCATTATTACTTCTCCAGCCTCATTATTCCAGTGGTTTGAGGTCTAATCTTGCTTCTCTCTTACCCTTTAAAAAAGGTCCAAAAACATTTTGCAACCTTTTATATTACTAGCTGGCTTACTGTCATATTTCATCTTCTCCAGCTTATTGCACTTTTAGTCATCTGCTGGTTTTTAGTTATCTGCTGGCTTCCCACTAATCTTCACCGTATTGTATACCTTTTCTTTTACTTTTATGCTGTCCTTGTTTTCCCTTGTTAGCCACGGTTGCCTCAACCTCCCCTTAGTATGCTTCTTCTTCTTTGTGATGAATTTCTGTTGTGCTCCCTGAATAAGCCCCAGATACTCCCGCTATTGCAGGCTCCACTGGGTGTCATCCCTGGTAAGCTTCCCTCCTGATGAACATCTGGCTCATTACACATCACCAAATCCAGAATTCCCTGTTGCCAGTGGGTTCTGCTAAAGCTGTTCCACAAAAAAATCTCATGACAATCCACAAATTCTTTAGCTTGAGATCCACCATGAACCTGATTTTCCCAGTCCAACTGCTTATTGAAGTCTCCATGATTATTATGAGAGTGCCTTTCTTACATGTCTTTTCTATTTCATGATGTATTTTCTTCTCCACATCCTGACGACTATAGGAGGCTGGTAGACAACTCCCATCAGGGTCTTTTCTCCTTTGCGGTTCCTCAAAACTACCCACGCAGATTACCCACCTGCCGACTCTATAATCACTTCTTATAGAGTCATAGAGATGTACAGCATGGAAACCGACCCTTCGGTCCAACCCGTCCATGCGACCAGATATCCCAACCCAATCTAGTCCCACCTGCCAGCACCTGGCCCATATCCCTCCAAACCCTTCCTATTCATATACCCATCCAAATGCCTTTTAAATGTTGCAATTGTACCAGCCTCCACCACTTCCTCTGGCAGCTCATTCCATACACATACCACCCTTTGCGTGGAAAAAAAACTACTCGATATGTAATACAGAATTATAGATTACAGGCACAGAGAGGACAGACATTCAACCCACCCATTCCATGATATTTTTCTACAAGAACCATTTAACTGATTCCACTTCCTCCACTTTCCCTGTAATTCCAAAAATGGTGCTTTTCCAATTGTCTTTTGAAAACATCCGTGAATTTGCCTCGCTGCCAGCGCACATCCTGATTCTGGTCACTCTGCATAAATGTGCTTTCCTTTTTGTGTCATCTTTGGTTCTTTTCCAAATCTCACTTTTTCAAAAAAAAATTTGCAGGTTTATGATAAGTGGTGTTGAGTTAATTTCTTGAACCATTGTAGTCCATTTGCTGTAGGCAGCCCCACAATAGCATTGAGGAGGCAGCTCCAGAAGTTTGACCCAGCAACACTGAAGGAACGACAATTCCAAGTCAGGAATTTGTGTGGCTTGGAGAAGAATTTGCAGGTGAGGGTGTTCCCATGTGTAGGTCACCCTTGTCTTTCTAGATGGTTGCTATTGATTTAATTTCATTTTTAACTAACAAGGCAACTCTTCCCCCTCTTCCCATCTGCCTGTCCTTTTGATAGAGAGAAATGGAGAGAAATTATTTTCATTTGCCTTTTCCTGACTCTGCGTTTGTCACCTGTCAAGGTGTGTGTTGGAAGATGGGTCTGCTCTGATTAGAATCAGGTGATTTTCCAAGCTGCTTAGTTCAATTACACCTCATTGAAAAGAAATCTTGCTCACTGCTTCACTGGGACGTCTGCCTTACAATATGTTGACCCAGTCTGACCTTAACTGAGGTATTATAACAAATGGACCAGATTTTTTTCTGATTACTATCTCAGTAAGAAAATATATAGCTAATACACATTTGATGTTAATTGTGGATAACAATTCTTCTTTGTTTACGGATGGACAATCCCAGAAGAAATATCCTGCAATAAATCATTCTTTCTACAAATCTTTAAACAGCGTCTGAGGCTAGATTGCCCATGATGACTAACATGTACGTAACAGGTTATTTAGAAAGTTAATACATCCATTTTTTTGCCAGCAAACTGCTCTAATCTGATGTGACTGATGAGATAAATGCAGGGAGAGAAAACATCTGCATAAATATTTTTCAAGTTATAGCAAAAGAATGAGAGTTGAGATGAAGACTCTTTTTATACAAATTGAGTCATTGTGATCTGGAATTCATGGCTTTGAAAGAGTGATGGAAGTAGATTTAATAGAAACTGTCAAAAGGATTGGGGAGAAAACAGGTGCAATAGTACAAAGGAGATCTTATGGTGCAGTGGGTAATATCCTTATTTGTGAACTGAAGCTCCAGGTTCAATGCACCCCCCCCCACCCCCCCCACTCCAGGACTTCATGGCCAAGACAGATGTGCTCATTAACTTGTAAATCTCGCCAAAGTTAGCCAAGCGCACATTAAAAGGATGGGTGAGATTCCTGGTTGGCCACATGATGGAAAGCAAATAGAGCTTCTGCCATCACTAACCATGACTCTTGGCTACAACAGTAACATGGACTTCTTGGCTAGGCAGCTGATCTGGATTAGATTGGTGTCAACTGCACAGGGTTCAGACACCAACCTGGCCGGGATTAATTCAGAACCTGCCTCCTGGCGCAATCCTGCAGTGGGTCATACCAGCACTGGGCAGAGAACTCAAGAAGAAGTGGTACTAAAAGGAAAGCTCTTTGAAAGAGTTGGCACAGGCATGATGGGGTTCCTTATGTGCCATAAGCTTTTATAATTCAAAATGGAATTATAACTCAAACCAGAATGCTACTGTTGATGTGACATAACAAATTGTTAGAAAATACTGTGCAGGAAAGCCCAGATTGTATTTGATTTTAAAGTTTAGAACCAAATGAAGCATTGTAATAATTTTTATAATATTATTGATAAAAAAAATCAATATATCACCATTTAGCAGGTGACAGTTACGGCTCATGCTCTTCCGTGAATCAGATGGTCATGGGTTCAAGCCCCACTCCGGAGATTTGAATCTAGGTCTACACTCCGAGGCAGTGCTAAGGGAATACTACATTAGCGAAGATGCCAACTTCCACATGAGGACTGGAAAAACCTGCACTAATATTATATCTTTCACTACCTCAGGAGGTCTCACAGTACTTATTAGCCGATGAAATGTTTTGAAGTGGAAGTGAGCACTGGGCTAATTTGTGAACAAGGCCTGCTGTAAGTTAAGACATGGGAACAGGGTATGTGAAAAAAAATGGTTGTAACCTACTCTGGGAAAGATGTTGCAAAACCTGAAAGGGTTCAGAAAAGATTTACAAGGATGTTGCCAAAATTGGAGGATTTGAACTATAGGGAGAGGCTGAATAGGCCATGACTGTTTTTCCTGGAGTGTCAGAGCCTGAGGTTTATAAAATCATGGGGGGCATGGATAGAACGAATATACAAGCTCTTTTCCTCAGGATAGGGTAGTCCAGAACTAGGGGACATAGGTTAAAGGTGAGAGGGGAAAGATTTAAAAGGGACCGAAAGGGCAAATCTTTCATGCAGAGGGTGGTGTGTATGGAATGAGTTGGTACAGAGGAAGTGGTGGAGGCTGGTACAGTTTTGAAAAGGCATCAGGATAGGTAGATGAATAGGAAAGGTTTAGAGGAATATGAGCCAAATGCTGGCACATGGGACTAGATTAATTTAGGATATCTTGTCAGCATGATGAGCTGGGCTGGAGGATTTGTTTCCATGCTGTATATCTCTGTGATTCTATGACTATAAACTAAGCACTGGACCCAGATGTACAGAGAGATCTGGATGTTCAGGTCCATTGTTCCTTGAAGGTGACAATGCAGGTCAATGGAGTGGTCAAGAAAGCATACAGCATGCTTTCCTTCATTGGACGGTGTATTGAGCAGCAGAGTTAGCAGTTCATGTTACAGTTGTATAAGTCTTTGGTTCGGCCACATTTGGAATACTGTGTACAGTTCTGGTCACTGCATTACCAAAAGGATGTGGATGCTTTGGAGAGGGTGCAGAAGAGGTTCATCAGGATGTTGCCTGGTATGGAGGGTGCTAGCTATGAGGAGAGGTTGAGTCAATTAGGATTATTTTCTTAGCAAGAAAGCTGTTGAGGCGGGACCTGATTGAGGCCTACAAAATCATGAGAGGTGTAGACAGGGTGGATGGCAAGAAACTTTTTTCCCAGAGTACAGGACTCATTTACTAGGGGTCACGAGATCAAAGTGAGAGGGGAAAAGTTTTGGGAAGATATACAGGGACAGTTCTTCACCCAGAGGGTGTTGAGTGTCTGGAACGCATTACCACCGGAGGCGGTAGGGGCAGGAACAATAGCATCATTTAAGATGTATCTAGACAGATACATGAATGGGTAGGGAGCAGAGGGATACAGATCCTTATAAAATAGGCGCAGGTTTAGATAGAGGATCTAGATCAGCGCAGGCTTGGAGGGCCGAAGGGCCTGTTCCTGGGCTGTAAGGTTCTTTGCTCTATGTCAAATCTGTGAATCATCCCCAGAGCTAAATGAAACAAACCAATCTCTCAACTGGGGATCATCTTGGATTCTAGACTATGTCCTCCTTCCTGGTGACACAAAACTCACCACTATCAAGAGTATTTTTGCCAACTTGTTTGACTTGTCAACTTGCTTCCAAAATTCTAGTTCAACTCCAAGTCAGTGAATGAGCAGAACAGTTGGCTGCTGCTGAAAGGTAAATGTAGGGAAGATGTTTCCACTTGCGGAGATCCATCAATAGTCATATTATAGAATCATAGCATAGAAGGAGACTTTCTAACCCACTGCAAGAGAAGCTTACTCCCCTGCTTAGATTCCACAGTCCTATAATTCTTTTAGCTTCATCTAAGTATCCAATTCCATTTTGAAAACCATCTGTACTGTCATGCAGTCCGTTACCACTCACTGCATAAAGTCATTCACCACCATGCCTCCTCTAGTTCTTTGGACATTATGGCTGGGTTTCTACACTTCCACCAGCAGGAGCACAATTTTTTTTATCTCCAAGTTTGTCTGCACCTCAGGACTTTGAACACCTCTGTCACAGCTCCTCTCAACATTCTTTTCACTGAAGAGAATAGTCCCAGCTTCCTTAATCCATCTACATAACTGAAATCTCTCATCCCTGGAGACAATTTTGTGAATGTTTTTTGCATATCCACCAAAGCCTTCATATTTTTCCTAAAGTGTGATGGCTCAGAATTAGACATGCTACTTCAGGTGAGTCCAAACCAATTTTTTATTAAAGTCCAACATAACTTCCTTACTACATACCCCCATAACTCAGGAATTGTTATGCTTTATTAACTGCTTTCTCAACCTGCCTTGCTACCTTCAACAATTTGTGCACATATACCCACCAAGTCCTTTTGTTCCTGATCCCCCGAGAGTTGTATCTCTTATTTCATTTTGACTTTGCTCATTCTTCCAACTGAAATGTAGCACATTGCATTACTTTATCTTAAAGTTCATCTTTTAAATGTCTGCCCATTCTAGTATGAGTCCACATCCTCCAGAAGTCTGTCACTATTCTCCTTTTGGTTCACAGTACATTAAAAGATATTGTGCAATCTGCACATTATGAAGTTGTGCCCTGCAGATGCTCATTAATATAGATTAAATAAAGCAGTGGTCTTAATGCCAGTCCCTGGGAAATTTCACGATCATAAAGCACAATAGAGCACCTTCGGACATTGTGTTGTTTAATAGCCCTACATAAATGTAATTTATTGTGGTAAAAGTCTGGTGTCTCTTCGATTGCCATTCCCCAACTGAGCAGGTGTGTCATCCTACAATGGACACAGTTTTGTCCATTGATAGAAAATTAAAACCATAGAGTCATTGAATCCCTCTAGTGCAGATAGAGGCCTTTCGATCCATCAAGTCTGTACCAACCCTCTGAAGAACATCACCCACCCCTCCCCCATAACCCCACACTTTCCATTGCTTGCACATCACTGGACACTGTGGGGCAATTTAGCATAGCCAGTCCACTTAAGTTGCACACCTTTGGAGTATGGGAGGAAACCAGAGCACCTGGCAGAAACCAAGTTGACATGGGGAGAAGGTACAAACTTCACGTAGAGAGTTGCCTGAGGTTAGAAATCCCACATCCCTCGTGCTGTGAGGCAGCAGTGCTAACCACTGAGCCACCCAGAAGGGGAACAGCCTTGTCTGAGAACAGCTTGCAACATAACATCATTTAAAAGGCATAATTAACAATAAATTAAATTTGGATGGATTCTTTTGTTCTCTTGTAACGCTGACTCCCTCTACTCTCTCAAGGATTTTCTAGATCTTCCAACATGTTCAACACAGGCTATTGTGGTACAAATGGAGGCAATAAAGCACTGGAGGCACAGCAGGGCAAGACCTAAGAGCTAGAGCTGTGGACTCCCCTCTGAGTCATAAAGAAAAACAGGAGATTTGGGCCTTAAAGCCAGGAAGGAAATGCCTTTTTCCTTTTCTTTCATGGGATTTGGGTGCTCCTGGCAAGACTTCTATTCCTATTCCCAATTCTCCATGCACTGAGTGGCTTGCCCTGCCATTTCAGAGGGGAATTAAGAATCAACCACATTACTGTGGTGCTGGAGTCACATGTAGGTCAGACCAGGTGAGAACAGCAGATTTCCTTCCCTAAAAGACACTAGTGAACCAGATGGGTTTTACAATAATCAATGGCAGTTGTCATGGTCACCCTTACCAACACCTGCTTTCTATTCTAGATGTATTGATTGGATATTAAATTATGATGGTAGGATTTGTACCCTTGATCCGATCTGGGCCTCTGGATTACCAGACCAATAACTTTACCCTCGACCCCATCACCTGCAAAGAAGTTTTTATGTGTCAACTAGCTATTAGTCCTTTGTCTTCCAAACTGACATGATTTTGCAATTTAAAAAATATCTTTTATAGGATCTGGATGTCGCTGGCAAGGCCAATATTTATTGCCCATCTGTAACTGTCCCTGAACTGACTGGCTTGCCAGGCCATTACAGAGGACAATTAAGAGTTAAAACACATTATTGCAGGCCTGGAGTGGCATATTGGCCAGACTGGTTAAGGATGGAGATTTCCTTCCATAGGAAATTAGAGAGGTAGAAGGGAATGGGATGAGAATCTTGTTTGTCAGACTAAACTAAATGGTGAAATTAGGACACAAGGGGGCAGATTCAAACTAGCAAAAGACAAATTTAGTCTGCTGATGTCAAGAAGCTGTTCTTTACATGAAAGCCGAAGAAGTTGTTCATTAAGTCATGTCTGTGGATTTAGGATTTAAAATTCCACTCTAAACAATTAAGCATATAATCTATGTTAATGATTCACTGCAGTATTGAGGGAATTCTGTACTGTTGGTCCTGTGGTCTTTTGGATGAGATATTAAACCAAGGCCCCCTTTGCTGTCTCAGGTGAAATTACAAGCCACTGGATTAGTGGGATTCAAATTTCACTATGGAAAGTTGGGGAATTTAATATCCACTTAAATCAATCTGGAATATAAAGTTATGGTGACCAGGATAATAGTATCAATTGTCATAAAACCCATCTGATTCACCACATGTATCAGGGAGGAAATTTGCCATCCTTACCTGATCCAGCCTAGATGCACAGCAATGTGGATGACTCTTAACCCTCTGATGGCCTAGCAAATCAATTAATTCAAGAGCAGTTAGGCATAGGTAAGAAATGCTGGCTTTGCCAATGACACACACACATCCCATGAAATGAAAAAAATAATTTAAAATGTCCTATTGTAAGAAGAGCAGGGGAGTGAATGAATGAGTGAATTATTTTATTGTCACATGTATTTTACAGTGAAAAAACAGTAAAATACAGTGAAAAGCTTTTCCACTGTCACCACAATCCAGTGCCATTTTGAATAGTTAGAAGAATAAAAAAAAGCTTAAAAAGAGTCCATCGGTCCTGAGCCAGCTCATCATCAACAAGTTTGCACTGTCATCCCTCTCCCACTGCCTCACTGCCGTCTACACCAGACCCAATCATCATTGAAGTTGGCACCCTTCAGGCATCATCCTTCACACTGGGCCAATTCACTTCCACCACCCCCTCAACACCACCTGCGCTGGACCCACCAGTCACATGTCTTGCCAGAGGGCCCATCTTGTCAATGTCGGCCTGATGCCCTTCCACCACTGCTTTGCCGCCACCAGCACTGGACCCAGCCAATGATGAAGTCAGCGATCCTCAGGCACTATCTTTTGCTGCTGGGCCTACATCCCTAACATCGTCTCTACTGATGAAGCAGCCGCTAAATCCAATGCCAGGTCCTGTGCTTGTCCTGGACAAATAAGTGAGGATTCACTCCCTGCCGCCACCAGGTCCACGGTGGGTCCACTCGAATCCATGCTGGGACTTGTCCCTGGGTGTGTTCCTGCTAAACTGGCCAATATTTGTTCTTCATTCAATATCACTAAATTAACAGACTTTCTTGCCATTGTCACGGTACTATCTGTGGGGGCTTGCTATGATCTTGGCTGCTGTGTCTCCCATATTACAAGAAATTCAATATCGAGAGATAGAAAGCAGGAGCAGGACAAGGTCATTCAGTTCATCGAAACCACTCATGTTGAACATTTCAACGTGATCATGGCTGATCCTTGATACAATCCTTACTCCTGTTCTCTCCCCACCCCACCCCCCACACCCCTTGACACCTTTAGGAGCCTATTTGCTTCTGAAATATATTTGGCGTCTTGGCCTCCACACCTACTGTGGTGGAAAACCCCAGAGGTTCACCACACTCTGATTGAAGATATTGCTCCTTATCTCAATCTGAAACAACCTATACTTTACCTGAGATCATGTCCCCTTGTTCTGTACCTCTTGGCAGGGAAAACATCATCCCTCCTTCCAGTCTATCCAGACCTGTCAGAATTGTATACGTTTTAATCTTGTTCAACAGATACATTATTGGCCATAAAGCACTTTGGGATGTTCTGAGATTGTAAAATCCCTTATGGAAAAGAAAGTCTTTCTTACAGTCATTGTTGTTATGGGGATATATGTTCATTATTACCACAATTGTTAAGCAATGCAATGATATTATTGGTTCTTGAAAGCGATTGTGTAGATGGTTTGTACAAACTTTTAAAATTCTATCTACTTATCAGTTATGCATATCTTATCAAAACATCTGGACTAATGAGCCTCTGATTTGTGAATACCTTAAAAGTTCGCTTCTGAGTTACTGACTCTCCTTTGCAACAGTCTGAGATTTAGCCAGATTATTTGTAACCTTGGTCTCACATTTGAGGCTTAGGTGTGTTTCTGATCTTATATCTTGCTTTCACCAAGGCCATCTACAATTTCTTCTTGTTTTAGTTCACCTAATGGCAAAACCTGCCTTCCATCATAAAATCAAAAGTGGGGATATTCACTGATGATTGGGTTTTAGATTAGATTCCCTACAGTGTGTAAACAGACCCTTCGGCCCAACCAGTCCACACCGACCCTCCGAAGAGTAACCCACCCAGACCCATTTCCCTCTGACTAATGCACCTAACACTATGGGCAATTTAGCCTGGCCAATTCACCTGACCGACACATTTTTGTGACTGTGGGAGGAAACCGGAGCACCCGGAGGAAACCCACGCAGACACGGGGAGAATGTGCAAACCCCACACAGTCGCCCGAGGCTGGAATTGAACCTGGGACCCTGGTGCTGTGAGGCAGCAGTGCCACCATCACTCCTCAGATACTAACGTGTTCACCTCCAAATGCAACAAGACCTCAGCCATATCCAGGTTTGGGCTGAGAAATAGCAAATAATATTCACAGTACAAGTATCAGTTAATGACTATCTCCAAAAGTAGAGAATCTAACTATTTCCCTTGACATTCAGTGGCATTATCATCACTAAATCCCCCACTATTAACATTCTGAGAATTATCATTGACAAGAAACTGAACTGGACTAGCCATCTAAACATGGTGGCAACAAGAAATATTGAGTACCACACTGTTAGTAGTGCTGTTGCATCAGTACTCATTACTTGATGTTAAAGATGATGTTACTCGAGAAAGAGAATGATAACCGTCCCTGGGGTTCTGACAAATATGTATTTCTTAACCAGCATCTCATGTAGAGCAGATTATCTTGACATCAAAAAAAGAAGAAAATGCTGGAAAAACTCAGCAGGTCTGGAAGCAACTGGGGAGAAAGAGAGATACAGTTGCCACTTCAGGTGAATGACCTTTCATCAGAACAGTCTGGTCACATAACTCATTGATGTTTGTAGGAGCTCGTGGTGTGTAAATTGGCTAATGCATTTCTTATATTACAATAGTAACCACACTTCAAAACCCACTTTAGTGGGTGGGAAGCACTTTGGGACATAGTGACATCATGAAAGGTGCCTTACAAATGTAAGTTGCTTTTCTTTATCACTTTTTTCAAGAAGGAAGCTCACACAATCTTTATAGGGTTATAAGGAGTGCACCTGTGTCTGAAACACAAACAGAAAAAATTCACCGAATGGAGCTATTTTTTGCAGAGGTCGAGAAATAAACTTAACACAAAGATTACATTCGAATGATGGTATAAAATCTAAATGATTACCTTGTGCTTTTCACAGGATCCTTTAGAATAATGAATGAACTTGTTCTCATATAGGGAATGTAAAGTACTTAACTTTGCATAATTATCACATCTCGTAGTCAGCCTTTAGGGCATGTATAGTGTCAAACGAGCAAAGAGTTTATCCTGATTTTGTTTTGTTCACTTTACCAGCCTGGGTTAGACTGGTTGCAAAAGAATCCACAAGCCCGCAGTTTGGAAAACACATTTAGTTTACAGTCAGCAATAAAATTCTCATCTGTTGATTAAAATGTTAACAACCAGAAAAGGTGATTTCTTTTAATTTCAATCCAGCTCATTGCCTCTGTGTGTTTTGATAAAACACCCACACTGTCTGGCCCTGACATATATCTGAGCAGTGATTCATGCTGTCTCTCCATCGCGTTATCAGCTACCCAGACATTCCTGCTACTACTTGCCTTTTGACAAAAGCAATCAAATCGAAACTCTATAGCAACACTTGTGTCATTGTGTGGTCAGAAATAGCCTGGACCCCAGCAAGCATGTGGTGATGGTTCCTGCAACTTATCACAGCAAGCATCTTGCAAACCATTAAGACTCGGAGGAAGTTGCTTCTATTTACTGTGGATGAGCAACGCAGTCTTCGATGATTTGCTTATATAATATTCTTTTCATCTGGAAAAACTTTTCTTGGAAGGCAGCTGTTTGTAATGATTCAGTTAATGCCAATCTTAACTCCTCAAAGACACATCTTTTGTTAGCTTTGCTAACATTTTAATGAGTGCTTTGCATCTGCATTCACTGTAGCAAAAAATGATGAAGGTATAGAAATCAGAGCGGGGGACTGTGATATAATTGAATGAACTAGCATTGAGAAAGATGCGGTATTAGCAGTTCTAGCAGGCTTTAAAGTGAATAAATCCTCAGGCCAAGATGACATGTATCCCAGGCTGCAATGGGAGGAACCTTTAATAATGCCTTTGTTGTTAATTCCACAACCTACTCATGGTAATGACATCATTTCACCACCTTATTCCTTCTCCTTATTGTAGGAAACAAATGAGAAAATAAATTGTGAATTTAAAGCTTCATTAAACATTTCAGTCAAGCAATATCACAAGCAATATAATTAACTGGGCCCTGACAACATTTCGGAAATAGTCCTGAAGACTTGTGCTCCAGAACTTGGGTCATTTGGATCAATGGGCTGAGAAGATAGAGTTTAATTTGAATAAAAGCAAGGTATTGCATTTTGTAAAACAAACAAGGGCAGGATTATACTATTAAAAATAGGGCCTTGGGTAGTGTTGTAAAACAAAACGACATTGGGGTTCTGGTACATAATTCTTTCAAGTTGGCATCACATTTAGACAGGGTGATTAAGAAAACATTGAGCACGCTGGCCTCCACTGCACAAACCTTTGAGTATAGGAGTTGGGACATCATGATGAGGTTGTATAGGATGTTGGTGAGGCCTCTTCTGGAATACTGGTTATAGGAAGGATATTGAGCTGAAAATGTGTTGCTGGAAAGGCGCAGCAGGTCAGGCAGCATTCAAGGAGCAGGAGAATCGACATTTCGGGTATGAGCCCTTCTTCAGGAATGAGGAAAGTGTGTCCAGCAGGCTAAGATAAAAGGTAGAGAGGAGGGACTTGGGGGAGGGGCGTTGGAAATGCGATAGGTGGAAGGAGGTCAAGGTGAGGGTGATAGGCCGGAGTGGGGGTGGGGGCGGAGAGGTCAGGAAGAAGATTGCAGGTTAGGAAGGCGGTGCTGAGTTCGAGAGATTTGACTGAGACAAGGTGGGGGGAGGGGAAATGAGGAAACTGGAGAAATCCGAGTTCATCCCTTGTGGTTGGAGGGTTCCTAGATGGAAGATGAGGCGCTCTTCCTCCAACCGTCATGTTGCTATGGTCTGGCGATGGAGGAGTCCAAGGACCTGCATGTCCTTGGTGGAGTGGGAGGGGGAGTTGAAGTGTTGAGCCACGGGGTGGTTGGGTTGGTTGGTCCGGGTGTCCCAGAGGTGTTCTCTGAAACGTTCCGCAAGTAGGCGGCCTGTCTCCCCAATATAGAGGAGACCACATCGAGTGCAGCGGATGCAGTAAATGATGTGTGTGGAGGTGCAGGTGAATTTGTGGTGGATATGGAAGGATCCCTTGGGGCCTTGGAGGGAAGTAAGGGGGGAGGTGTGGGTACAAGTTTTGCATTTCTTGCGGTTGCAGGGGAAGGTGCTGGGAGTGGAGGTTGGGTTGGTGGGGGGTGTGGACCTGACGAGGAAGTCACGGTGAGAGTGGTCTTTTCAGAACACTGATAGGGGAGGGGAGGGAAATATATCCCGGTTGGTGGGGTCTGTTTGGAAGTGGCGGAAATGACGACGGATGATACAATGTATATGGAGATTTGTGGGGTGGTAAGTGAGGACCAGTGGGGTTCTGTCCTGGTGGCGATTGGAGTGGCGGGGCTCAAGGACGGAGGAGCGGGAAGTGGGGGAGATGTGGTGGAGAGCATCGTCGATCACATCTGGGGGGAAAATTGCGGTCTTTGAAGAAGGAGGCCTTCTTTTTCAAAGACCGCAATTTCCCCCCAGACGTGATCGACGATGCCCTCCACCACATCTCCTCCACTTCCCGCTCCTCTGTCCTTGAACCCCGCCCTTCCAATCGCCACCAGGACCGAACGCCACTGGTCCTCACCTACCACCCCACCAACCTCCATATACATTGTATCATCCGTCGTCATTTCCGCCACCTCCAAACGGACCCCACCACCAGGGATATATTTCCCTCCTTCCCCTATCAGCTTTCCGAAAAGACCACTCCCTCCGTGACTCCATCGTCAGGTCCACCCCGCCACCAACCCAACCTCCACTCCCAGCACCTTCCCCTGCAAACGCAAGAAATGCAAAACTTGCTCCCACACCTCCCCCCTTACTTCCCTCCAAGGCCCCAAGGGATCCTTCCATATCCGCCACAAATTCACCTGCACCTCCACACACATCATTTACTGCATCCGCTGCACCCGATGTGGTCTCCTCTATATTGGGGAGACAGGCCGCCTACTTGCGGAACGTTTCAGAGAACACCTCTGGGATACCCGGACTAACCAACCCAACCATCCCGTGGCTCAACACTTCAACTCCCCCTCCCACTCCACCAAGGACATGCAGGTCCTTGGACTCCTCCATCGCCAGACCATAGCAACACGACGGCTGGAGGAAGAGCGCCTCATCTTCCACCTAGGAACCCTCCAACCACAAGGGATGAACTCGGATTTCTCCAGTTTCCTCATTTCTCCTCCCCCCACCTTGTCTCAGTCAAATCTCTCGAACTCAGCACCGCCTTCCTAACCTGCAATCTTCTTCCTGACCTCTCCGCCCCCCCACCCCCACTCCGGCCTATCACCCTCACCTTGACCTCCTTCCACCTATCATATTTCCAACACCCCTCCCTTTTATCTTAGCCTGCTGGACACACTTTCCTCATTCCTGAAGATGTGCTCATGCCCGAAATGTCGATTCTCCTGCTCCTTGGATGCTGCCTGACCTGCTGCGCCTTTCCAGCAACACATTTTCAGCTCTGATCTCCAGCATCTGCAGTCCTCACTTTCCCCCCTATAGGAAGGATATTATCAAGCTGGACAGGGATCAGAAGAGATTTACCAGGATGTTGCCAGGTATGGTGGGTTTGAGTTGTAAGGAGAGGCTGGATAGGCTGTGATTTTGTTCACTGGAGCGTAGGAGGTTAAGGGATGATCATATAGAGGTTTATAAAATCAAGAGGGGTATAGATCAGGTGAATGACAGGTATCTTTTCCCTAGGGTGGGGAATTTCAAGACTAGGGGGCATGTTTTTAAGGTGAGAGGAGAAAACTTTCAAAAAGACACGAGGGGCAACCTTTTTACACAGAGAGTGGCTTGTGTGTGGAATGAACTTCCAGAGGAAGTGGTGAGTGCAGGTATGGTTACAACATTTAAAAGACGTTTGGATAAATACATGAATAAGAAATGTTTGGAGGGATTTTGGCCAAGTGCAGGCAGGTGGGACTCGTTTCATTTGGGATTATGGTTAGCATTGACTGGTTGAACCGAAGTGTGTCTCTCTGTGCTGTCTGGCTTTATGACTCTATAACTTGCTGCATCCTTAGCCAAGCTGTTCCAGTACAGCTCAAGATTGGCATTTAGCTTACAATTACTCAGGTATGTTGTATGCATAAAAGGCAAGACAAATCTAACCCGTCAATTACCATGTGTTAGTCTATTCTTGGCTGTTGGTAAAATGTTGGAAGGTGTCATCAATTGTGCGATCAAGCCGAGTAATAACCTGCTCATAGATGCTCAGTTTGGGTTTTGCCAGGGCCACTCAAATTCTGATCTCATTACAGCCAAAGTTCAAACAGGGACAGCTGTAATGAGCTCAATTCCAGAGGTGAATGTGACAGCCCTTGACATTAAGACCGTGTTTACTGAGTGTGGCATCCTGATGAAGGGCTTATGCCCAAAACATCGATTCTCCTGCTCTTCGGATGCTGCCTGACCTGCTGTGCTTTTCCAGTGCCACACTTTTCAACTCTGATCTCCAGCATCTGCAGTCCTCAATTTCTCCTGAGTGTGGCATCAAGGAAGCTTAGCAAAACTGGAGTCAATGCAAATGAGAGGGAACATTTGTCAGAGTTTGGAGTCTTCCCTAACACAAATGAAGATAGTTGTGGTTGTAGGTGAGTCATCTAAGCCCAGGCTATCTCTGCAGGAGTTCGTCAGGGTAGTGTTCTAGGTCTAAGCATTTTTGGATGCTTAATCAATGACTTTTTCTCCAACATAAAGTCACACAAGTGGGATGTTCGCTGATGACTGAATAATGTTTAGCCCCATTTGAGACTCCTCAGAAAATAAAACAGTCCTAAAGCATCAGCACCTGGACAATATCCAGATTTGGGTTGAAAAATGGAAAGTAACATTCACACCACATTACAGCCAAGCAACTATCTCCAATAAGAAAGAATTTAACGCACCTTGACATTTCATGGCCTACTATCATTGAATCCCCTACGAACAGCATCCTGACCAGAAACTGAACTGTACTAGCCATATAAATCCTGAGGCTACAAGAGTGGGTTAGAGGCTTGGAATCCTGCAGCAATTAAATCACCTCCTGGCCAGCAGAGTCTATCCACTATTTACAAATCAAGAGTGTGATGGTATACTCCCCACTTGCCGAGCTGAGTGCAGTTCCAAAGATAGTGAGGAAGCTTGACACCATCCAGGGCAAAGCAGCTCACTTTATTGGCACCACATCCACAAACATCCACTTCCTTCAACAGTAAACCTCAGTTGTAGCAGTGCCTGTCACCCACAAGATGCACTACAGAAATTCAGCAAGATTCCTTAGACTCCAACTTTCAACCCTTACCATTGCCAATGGTAAGCAAGGGCAGCAAACACATGGGAACACCACCACCTGCAAGTTCTCCTCCAATCCTGTCACTATCCAGACTTGGAATAGATGCTGGTCCAGTCAGCAATGCCCAAATCCCATGAATGGACAATAAAAAAGTAAGCTTCTTGAGACTGTTTGAAGAAGCAATTCTTTATCACAGCTCTTTTTCTTTCCAATGAAGAGTGAGAAGTGATCGATGCAACTGTCCACTTGCAGTGAGTTTTGAAACTGGGGTTAGGAACTTTGAAGTCAGGGTCTCTAACCTGCCTGATATCAGCATAGCAGATAGGTAGCAGCCATGATCAGGCCTATAATGGAGCAAAGTGCCCACTCTGCCACTCAACTGGATCATAGCTGATCTTCTGCTTCAATGCCATTTCCCATACTATCCCCATATTGCACTGATGTCTTTAATGTCTGGAAATATATCAGTGTCTTACCTTAAGGAGGGAAAGGGATAGAGGGGGACTTGGAGGAGATACACATGGTCATTTTTAATAGCTACGTCCATCTCCTACTCTGGTACACTATGAAGGGCTTTTGCCTGAAACGTCGATTTTCCTGCTCCTCGGATGCTGCCTGACCTGCTGTGCTTTTCCAGCACTAATCTAGACACTATTTTAAGTTAAACCCACCTACTTTTCCAATAGTATTACAAGACTGCAATCAGGCCTTGAGGATTGGGCCATTGGCACAGGCTCATGATTAAAGGCACTGCGGGAATTCACTGTGACCCTGCAGTGCTGACACTCGGTCAGTGCCTGCACGAGTGTTACTCCCTCAGAGCTAAAACACCAAAATATTGGCATTCACTCTGGGTCACGACCCAGAGTTTGAGAATCACATTGCTTGAGCCCTTGAAATGATTGTAAGTTATGTAAGTACAGGCTGTATAAATAAATAATGTTTTCTCAATTATAGCACTTTACACAGAGTCAGTAATAGCAGTAACTAACAAATCAAGCAACTCACAACTTTTCCATTATGTCACCATGCGAGTACTTTTTCAAACTCGGCGTATTTATCATTCTCCTCCAGGATCTGTGTATCTCCTTCAGTTCACATTATGTCTGCTACTCTCTCCTAAGTTAAGTAATTTAGAATATCCTCTATGGACTGTTCCAAACCTCCTTCCCACTTTGTGTATCTCTTACAGGTCCTCCTCTCTTTGTTTCCCTCCCTCAAAATAAGACAGAAATACATGAAAGTAATACAGGAAATTACTCCACAAAGGCCAATGTCCTATGACCAAGTAACCCTTTAATTACATGTGCATAGTATATGACACCAACCCAGCTAGCTCACTGCTGGCTTCTAGAGTGAGCAGAACCACTATTACTCCTGTTTATATCTGTCAGCCAGAGCTCCCTGGTTGGACCAGGTTAACAGCCCCAATCAGAGAACTCATATTCCCTGAGGTCTACCTGGCTGACTTCACTACAATCACTACAACCCTTCCCCTCTAAGTCTTGGGATGTAAGCATATTCTTTTTCCCGTAGCTTCTCCTGGGGTGTTTTTGTACAAGATCCAGTTCCTTTTACTTTGCCTCAGAAAGTGGGAGCATGTACCAGACCATAACCTGTCTCTTGTACCCGGAGCGTCTCTGTCAAAATTCATCAGCTTCTTCAGATGGTAATGGTGTTGAGGCTTCGACACCTGTTGTGTCTATCTCGTCCTCAGAGGTTTCATTGGCACCAGCGGAGGGGAAGAACCAATGGGTTCTGACAGCTGCTAATGTTCCAAGGGGCCAGGTATGTTTTGTTTGTGCCCTGTTTGTGAGGTTGCTGCTTTCATGTGATCCATGTGCTTTTCATAACTGCCTCTCCTACCTGAACTTTGCAGATCATGGGACCTGACCTCACACTGATCATGCCTCTTACCCATGTAGGCTCATTCCCGTGTTTTCAACACCAAACCTGATCCCTTGAAGTAAACTGTCTTGTTACAATCATGACAATAACATTTCTATGTATTAAAGATATCAAATGATATGAAGGTAGCATGAGAAAGAACCATTGAGGCAGAAGATCAGCTATGATGCAGTTGAGTGGCAAAGTGGAAATGTTGGACTGCATCGACCACATTTGCTTCAATTTCAAATGATCCTAAAGCTCCCACATTTGGGATTCCTGATCCTGCTTTGAAATTCTGGCTTGTAATTCTGTTTCTTTCCCAACAGGTCCTACCTGATCTAATGAGTATTTCCAACACTTTCTGTTTTTATCTGATCTCTCATGTGGTTTTGAGAAGGTGCGTTTCATTTTTCCTGCCTACAATCAATTCGTTTGTCAGAGATGAAGGGCTTTTTTGATATGGCTCAGTCGATGCTCAAAGCAGCACAGAACAAAAATGTAAAAAATCTGCTTTATACATTTTGTGCAGAGTCTCATTAAGCAGCACATCTTAAAGATTTTAATTATGGTTTAATTTCAGCTTCTACTTCAGTCAAATACTGAACCAATGCGTTCCATATTTGCCCTCAACCCCCACCACCAACCACCAACCTCTCCACCCCGTAATTTACTCACCAAGAGTGAAGTCTCCATCAATATTTCTGCACATTTCTACTTTTCATTTACATGTTAGTGCATTTGGCCTCTGAAGAGGACTTCTGAAGTTAGAGTCTTAAAACACAGTAGATCATTTGCTCCATTGTGCCTGTGTTGATTCTTTGAATAAAACAACCAATTTGTCCTTGTTCCTTTCCCCTCAGCTCTAAAGTTGTTTTCCTTTTTAAGTTTGTCTCTAAATCGCCTTTTGAAAGTTACTTTTGAATCTGCTTACACCCTCCTTTCAAGCCGTGATCATAATGACTTGCCAAATCAAAATATTCTTCACATCTCCCCATAGTTATTTTGGCAATTATTTTAAATCTGTATCATCTTCCCTCAGAGGAAATAGTTTCACCTTATTTAATCCATCAAAACCAACCATGATATTGATTACACCTATTAAATCTCTCCTTAACTTC
The DNA here is from genome assembly GCF_037043375.1 of Chiloscyllium plagiosum. Taxonomy (NCBI): domain Eukaryota; kingdom Metazoa; phylum Chordata; class Chondrichthyes; order Orectolobiformes; family Hemiscylliidae; genus Chiloscyllium; species Chiloscyllium plagiosum. The sequence continues at coordinate 17,047,601 of NW_028270157.1, read as the reverse complement.
CTTTGTTTTAAAGAGAACACCACAGCTAGTTTCTCTAATCTCTCCGCATTCCCCTCTCTGACACCATTCTGATAAATCTTTTCAGTACATTATTCAAAACTTGACATCCTTCCTAAAGCTAACAGCAAATCAGACAATTACACATAGTATAACATCCTGGCTCTTATATTCCATGTCTTTGTTTATAAAAGCAAAGATCCTTTTATACTGTCTAGTGTATTTATCAATTTGTCCTGTTCCCTCAAAGATTTGTGTACATGTAATCTATACATCTTGCTGTTTGTGTGACTTCCATACCATTTAATTTGTATTACCTCTTCTCAACATTCATTAAAATGTATCAGTTCACACTTCACAGCACTAAATTTAACGTACCATGTGTCTGAGCAATTAACTTCAAGAATACAACTCCTGCCATGTAACTTTTCAAAAAGCTTGCAGAAGTAAATTTCAGCATTTTGACAATCAAACTACACTATGACACTGACAAATCTGTGCAATTTTGCATGTCCAAAGTTTCTTCAATATCATTGAAATGCATCTTTACAATTTTATAGATCAAAACATTCCATACATTAATGATTGGAACAAAGGAACATTTTGTATTCCTGCATATATTTCCCCTAATATGACTCTGTTAAATAAAGTCAAGGTGGTAAAATAACAATTTGCAAATACATATTGCCTTCAATATACTAAACTGTCCCAGGTCTCTTCATTGGAGCAATTACTGAAGTGAATCAAGACTGACATTCCAGTGCAGTACTGAGGGCGTGCTGTACTATCGGAGGTGCTGGCCTTTGGATGTGGCATTCATCCAAGATGGTATTTTCTTTGCAGGGTGAGCTAAAGCTGTTTTGAAGGTGAGCCATCGCTGGGATTTTGGCCAATATTCATCCCTCAATCAACATCACACAAAACTTGTCATCTGTCATACAGTCATACAGTCACAGAGATGTACAGCATGGAAACAGACCCTTCGGTCCAACCTGTCCACGTCGACCAGATATCCCAACCCAATCTAGTCCCACCTGCCAGCACCCGGCCCATATCCCTCCAAACCCTTCCTATTCATATTCCCATCCAAATACCTCTTTAATGTTGCAATTCTACCAGCCTCCACCACTTCCTCTGGCAGCTCATTCCATACACGTACCACCCTCTGTGTGAAAACGTTGCCCCTTAGGTCTTTTTTATATTTTTCCCCTCTCACCCTAAACCTATGCCCTCTAGTTCTGGACTCCCCGACACCAGGGAAAATACTTTGTCTATTTATCTTATCCATGCCCCTCATAATTTTGTAAACCTCTATAAGGTCACCCCTCAGCCTCCAACGCTCCAGAGAAAACAGCCCCAGCTTGTTCAGCCTCTCCCTGTAGCTCAGATCCTCCGACCCTGGCAACATCCTTGTAAATCTTTTCTGAACTTATTCAAGTTTCACAACATCATTCCGATAGGAAGGAGACCAGAATTGCATGCAATATTCCAACAGTGGCATAACCAATGTCCTATACAGCTGCAACATGATCTCCCAACTCCTGTACTCAATACTCTGACCAATAAAGGAAAGCATACCAAACGCCTTCTTCACTATCCTATCTACCTGTGACTCCACTTTCAAGGAGCTATGAACCTGCACTCCAAGGTCTCTTTGTTCAGCAACACTCCCTAGTACCTTACCATTAAATGTATAAGTCCTGCTAAGATTTGCTTTCCCAAAATACAGCACCTCACATTTATCTGAATTAAACTCCATCTGCCACTTCTCTGCCCATTGGCCCATCTGATCAAGATCCTGTTGTAATCTGAGGTAACCCTCTTCGCTGTCCACTACACCTCCAATTTTGGTGTCTTCTGCAAACTTACTAACTGTACCTCTTATGCTCGCATCCAAATCATTTATGCTAATGACAAAAAGTAGAGGACCCAGCACTGATCCTTGTGGCACTCCACTGGTCACAGGCCTCCAGTCTGAAAAACAACCCTGCACCACCACCTGTCTTCTACCTTTGAGCCAGTTCTGTATCCCAATGGCTAGCTCTCCCTGTATTCCATGAGATCTCACCTTGCTAATCAGTCTCCCATGGGGAGCCTTGTCGAACGCCTTACTGAAGTCCATATAGATCACATCTACTGCTCTGCCCTCATCAATCTTCTTTGTTACTTCTTCAAAAAACTCAATCAAGTTTGTGAGACATGATTTCCCACGCACAAAGCCATGTTGACTATCCCTAATCAGTCCTTGCCTTTCCAAATACATGTACATTCTGTCCCTCAGGATTCCCTCCCTCAGTGGTTAGCACTGCTGCCTCACAGCACCGGGGTCCCAGATTCGATTCTGGCCTCGGGTGACTGTCTGTGTGGAGTTTGCACATTCTCCCCATGTCTACGTGGGTTTCCTCTGGTGTTCCGGTTTCCTCCCACAGTCCAAAGATGTGCAGGTCAGGTGAATTGGCCAAGCTAAATTGCCCATAGTGTTACGCGCATTGGTTAGAGTGAAATGGGTCTGGTAGGGTTACTCTTTGGAGGGTTGGTATGGGCCGAAGGGCCTGTTTCCACACTGTAGGGAATCTAATCGAATCTAAACTTGCCCACCACTGAGGTCATGCTCACCAGTCTATAGTTCCCTGGCTGGTCTTTAGCACCCTTCTTAGACAGTGGCACCACGTTTGCCCACCTTCAGTCTTCCGGCACCTCACCTGTGACTATCGATGATACAAATATCTCAGCAAGTGGCCCAGCAATCTCTTCTCTAGCTTCCCACAGAGTTCTTGGGTACACCTGATCAGGTCCTGGGGATTTATCCACCTTTAACTGTTTCAAGACATCCAGCACTTCCTCCTCATGATCACATTGTGGCAGGTTTCCTTATGCAAATGGATTGCATAGCATACATTGCAACACGGTAAAAACAATGACTGCAGATGCTGGAAACCAGATTCTGGATTAGTGGTGCAGGAAGAGCACAGCAGTTCAGGCAGCATCCAAGGAGCTTCGAAATCGACGTTTCGGGCAAAAGCCCTTCATCAGAAATAAAGGCAGTGAGCCTGCAGCGTGGAGGGATAAGTTAGAGGAGGGTGGGGGTGGGGAGAAAGTAGCATAGAGTACAATGGGTGAGTGGCGGAGGGGATGAAGGTGATAGGTCAGGGAGGAGAGGGTGGAGTGGATAGGTGGAAAAGGAGATAGGCAGGTAGGACAAGTCCGGACAAGTCATGGGGACAGTGCTGAGCTGGAAGTTTGGAACTAGGGTGAGGTGGGGGAAGGGGAAATGAAGAAACTGTTGAAGTCCACATTGATGCCCTGGGGTTGAAGTGTTCCGAGGTGGAAGATGAGGCATTCTTCCTCCAGGCGTCTGGTGGTGAGGGAGCGGCGGTGAAGGAGGCCCAGGACCTCCATGTCCTCGGCAGAGTGGGAGGGGGAGTTGAAATGTTGGGCCACGGGGCGGTGTGGTTGATTGGTGCAGGTGTCCCGGAGATGTTCCCTAAAGCGCTCTGCTTGGAGGCGCCCAGTCTCCCCAATGTAGAGGAGACCGCATCCGGAGCAACGGATACAATAAATGATATTAGTGGATGTGCAAGTAAAACTTTGATGGATTTGGAAGGCTCCTTTAGGGCCTTGGATAGAGGTGAGGGAGGAGGTGTGGGTGCAGGTTTTGCAGTTCCTGCGGTGGCAGGGGAAAGTGCCAGGATGGGAGAGTGGGTTTTAGGGGGGCGTGGACCTGACCAGGTAGTCACAGAGGGAACGGTCTTTGCGGAAGGCGGAAAGGGGTGGGGAAGGAAATATATTCCTGGTGGTGGGGTCTGTTTGGAGGTAGCGGAAATGTCGGCGGATGATTTGGTTTATGCAAAGGTTGGTAGGGTGGAAGGTGAGCACCAGAGGCGTTCTGTCCTTGTTACGGTTGGAGGGGTGGGGTCTAAGGGCGGAGGTGCGGGGTGTGGATGAGATGTGTTGGAGGGCATCTTTAACCACGTGGGAAGGGAAATTGCGGTCTCTAAAGAAGGAGGCCATCTGGTGTGTCCTGTGGTGGAACTGGTCCTCCTGGGAGCAGATCTGGCGGAGGCGGAGGAATTGGGAATACGGGATGGCATTTTTGCAAGAGGTAGGGTGGGAAGAGGTGTAATCCAGGTAGCTGTGGGAGTCGGTGGGTTTGTAAAAAATGTCAGTGTCAAGTCGGTCGTCATTAATGGAGATGGCGAGGTCCAGGAAGGGGAGGGAGGTGTCAGAGATGGTCCAGGTAAATTTAAGGTCAGGGTGGAATGTGTTGGTGAAGTTGATGAATTGCTCAACCTCCTCGCGGGAGCACGAGGTGGCGCCAATGCAGTCATCAATGTAGCGGAGGAAGAGGTGGGGAGTGGTGCTGGTATAATTACGGAAGATCAACTGCTCTACGTAGCCAACAAAGAGACAGGCATAGCTGGGGCCCATACGTGTGCCCATGGCTACCCCTTTGGTCTGGAGGAAGTGGGAGGATTCAAAGGAGAAATTGTTAAGGGTGAGGACCAGTTCGGCCAAACGAATGAGAGTGTCGGTGGAAGGGTACTGTTGGGTACGTCTGGAGAGGAAAAAACGGAGGGCTTGGAGGCCCTGGTCATGGCGGATGAAGGTGTGGAAGGATTGGATATCCATGGTGAAGGTGAGGTGTTGGGGGCCGGGGAAACCAAATCATCCGCCGACATTTCCGCCACCTCCAAACAGACCCCACCACCAGGAATATATTTCCCTCCCCACTCCTTTCCGCCTTCCGCAAAGACCGTTCCCTCCGTGACTACCTGGTCAGGTCCACGCCCCCCTAAAACCCACCCTCCCATCCTGACACTTTCCCCTGCCACTGCAGGAACTGTAAAACCTGCACCCACACCTCCTCCCTCACCTCTATCCAAGGCCCTAAAGGAGCCTTCCACATTCATCAAAGTTTTACTTGCACATCCACTAATATCATTTATTGTCTCTGTTGCTCCCAATGCGGTCTCCTCTACATTGGGGAGACTGGGCGCCTCCTAGCAGAGCGCTTTAGGGAACATCTCCGGGACACCCGCACCAATCAACCACACCGCCCCGTGGCCCAACATTTCAACTCCCCTTCCACTCTGCCGAGGACATGGAGGTCCTGGGCCTCCTTCACCGCTGCTCCCTCACCACCAGACGCCACGCCTGGAAGAATGCCTCATCCTCCGCCTCAGAACACTTCAACCCCAGGGCACCAATGTGGACTTCAACAGTTTCCTCATTTCCCCTTCCCCCACCTCACCCTAGTTCCAAACTTCTAGCTCAGCACTGTCCCCATGACTTGTCCGGACTTGTCCTATCTGCCTATCTCCTTTTCCACCTATCCACTCCACCCTCTCCTCCCTGACCTATCGCCTTCATCCCCTCCCCCACTCACCCATTGTACTCTATGCTACTTTCTCCCCACCCCCACCCTCCTCTAGCTTATCTCTCCACGCTTCAGGCTCACTGACTTTATTCCTGATGAAGGGCTTTTGCTCGAAACATCGATTTCGAAGCTCCTTGGATGCTGCCTGAATTGCTGTGCTCTTCCAGCACCACTAATCCAGAATACATTGCAACACTCCAAGGGCTGTAAATCATTTGAGAATCTGGTGGTTGTGAAAAGCGCTACTAAAAGTATGTATAAACCTTGCAGTTTTTTGAGTTGGACAGATAGCCAAAAAAATGGGATATGAGGAAAGATTGCCTTGTAGTTGGTCAAAGTTGTAAGGTTAAAAAAATTTGAGGGCATGGAGCTAGGAGAATTGGGCTTGATGGTCTGAATGGCCTCCTGTATTTTAATCATTCTGTGCTTCTGTGATTCTAATTCCAGACCTTTCTAAGCAGCTGAAAACATGGCTGAAAAATTCAGTTGTTATCAGGATCTCACTAACACATTGCACACTCCTGTGCTGGTTTGCATAATTCAATTCTGGATTCTTTTCTAATGCAAATTTTGTTTGCTTTCATTCTTCAGCTGAAAACCTTATTTCTTTGTGAGAGGTAATGCGATGCAAATCAGCTACTATTTCATGCTAACATTTCCTTTGTGCCGTACCTCATGGTTTTGACTACCTGCACGTGTAGGTCATATCAGAGAAAGAGTAGGCCCAGTCAAAGACAAAGGAAGAGTGGAGCCAGAGGAAATGGGTGAGATCCTCAATGAGTACTTTACATTGGTATTTACTGAAGAGAGGGACATGAGGGATGTTGTGGCTAGGGAAAGATGTGTGAATACTCTTGGGCAGGTCAACAGAACGAAGGAGGAAGTGTTGGGTGCCATGAAATGTTAAGGTAGGCATGTATCCAGGGCCAGATGGGATCTATCCCAGGATACTATGGGAGGCCAGGGAGGAAATAGGTGGAGCTTTAATAGATATCTTTGAATCCTCATTGGCCTTATGTGAGTTCCAGAGGAGTGGAGAATGGACAATGTTGTTCATTTCATTAAGAAGGGAAACAAGATAATTCGGGTAATTACAAGCCTGTGAACCTGATGTCAATGGTGGAGAAGCTGGTGGATAAGATACTGAGAGATAGGATTTATTTGTATTTGGAAGCAAATGGACCTGTTAATGATAGGCAGCATGGACTTGTGCAGGGCAGGTCATGTCTCACCAACTTGATTGAGTTTTTTGAGAAGGTGATAAGGATGATTGATGAGGGAAAGGCAGTGGATGTTTTCTACATGGATTTGGTAAGGCATTGGATAAGGTACCTCATGGCAGGCAAGTACATCAGGTAGAGTCTCATGGGATCCGGGGTGAGTTGGCTAGATGGAATGAGTTGCCAGAGGAAGTGGTGGAGGCTGGTACAATTGCAACATTTAAGAGGCATTTGGATGGGTATATGAATAGGAAGGGTTTGGAGGGATATGGGCCAGGTGCTGGCAGGTGGGACTAGATTGGGTTGGGATATCTGGTTGGCATGGACGGGTTGGACCGAAGGGTCTGTTTCCATGCTGTACATCTCTATGACTCTATGGCAAACCTGGCTTGGTCATAGTTTCCCCTCTCACCCTAAACCTATGCCCTCTAGTTCTGGACTCCCCCAACCCAGGGAAAAGACTTTATTTATCCTATCCATGCTTCTCATAATTTTGTAAGCCTCTATAAGGTCACCCCTCAGCCTCCAACGCTCCAGGGAAAACAGCCCCAGCCTGTTCAGCCTCTCCCTGTAGCTCAGATCCTCCAACTCTGGCAACATCCTTGTAAATCTTTTCTGAACCTTTTCAGGTTTCACAACATCTTTCCGATAGGAAGGAGACCAGAATTGCATGCAATATTCCAACAGTGGCCTAACCAATGTCCTATACAGCCACAACATGACCTCCCAACTCCTGTACTCAATACTCTGACCAATAAAGGAAAGCATACCAAACGCCTTCTTCACTATCCTATCTACCTGCGACTCCACTTTCAAGGAGCTATGAACCTGCACTCCAAGGTCTCTTCGTTCAGCAACACTCCCTAGGACCTTTCCATTAAGTGTATAATGCTGTACATCTCTATGACTCTAAGACAGAGAGTAGCGGTGGAAGGTTATTTTTTAGGATGGAGATCAGTAAGTAGTGGAGTTCCGCATGGATCACCTATTGTCTGTAATATATATAATTGATCTAGAGGAAAATGTCTAATTAATAATTTTGCAATAACTGCACAGAGGCTCATATCCAGTCACCAAGTCACCCTTTATCTACACATGGAGAGTCCTTGACTTTGTTCCAGCTTCCTCAGAACCAGCTCTCAGACTGAACAGAACCTCTGACACTCCTGTTTATATCTGTCAGCCAGGGTTCCTTGATTAAACCAGATTAACAGCCCCAATCAAGGAACTCATATTCTATGATATTTACCTGACTGAACTTGTTACAATCATTACAACATCAAATTTGACGGTGTTGCCGATATTGAGGAGGATTGTCAAAGGACACAATGGGATAGAGATAGATTGCAGACTTGGGCAGAGAAATGGCAGATGGAGTTTAATCTGGACAAATGCTAGGTGATGCATTTTGGAAGATCAAATTTAGTGCGAAATATACAATAAATGGCAGAGTCCTTAGGAATATTGACATACAGAGTGATCTGGATGTACAGGTCCCTGAAAGTGGCAATACAGGTGGACAAAGTGGTCATGAAGTCATACAACACACTTGTGTTCATTAGGCAGGGCATCAAATGTAAAAGTTGGCAAGCTATGTTACAGCTGTATAAAGCTTTAGTTAGGCCACATTTGGAATATTACATGCAGCTCTAGTCTCCACAGTACCAGAAGGATGTGAATGCTTTGGAGAGGGTGCAGAGATTTACTTTGCCTGATCTGGAAGGTTTTAATTATGAGGAAAAGTTGGATAAATTCAGATCGTGTTCACTGAAAAGATGGAAGCTAAGAGGCAACCTAATAGAGGTCAACAAAATTATGAGAGGCATAGGTAGATTTGGTAGTCAGAGATTTTTCTCAGGGTGTAAAGTTTAATTACAAGAGGGCACAGGTTCAAGGTGAGAGGGGGAAAGTAGAGAGGAGGAGTGCAGGAAAATCTTTCACATGAGGGCAGTGGCTGTCTGTAGAGTGGTGGAAGCCGGCATGTTAGCAAGGCTTAAGGCAGATCTCGACAGACACATAAACGGGAGGCGCACAGAGAAATAGAAACCCCATATGGGAAATAAGTAGTGAGTCTAAATAAGGAGTAGGAAATGGAACAGGGTTGGTGGCACGAAGGGTTCTGCAATGTATTGTATTGTATTTCAATGCTTGTTCAGACCAATACAGACTAGACTACACACACATTACACACTATAATACACCATACACGACAAAAATTACACACAGTATGAATTCTATGTACGCATTACACACTATGCTACACACATCATACCTGAAATTCCTGATAAACTCTCTCCTAAAATTTTATTTTCTGGCTTTTATTGAAATGAATTAATGGTGAACTTCTCCATCTTTGTTCCCAGGTAGCATGTTCCATGGATTGGCATTCCCTGAAGTAGTAGGAGAGAATTTAACCCTAATACAACAGTTTAGTGAATATAAATAGGGTTAACATTTCAAAAGTGGGCAACCTTTTCAATCCGAGTGGATCTCCTCATTCCCAGCATTTCCAGGTCACTCTGTTTATAAAATCATGAGGGGCACGAATAGGATAAATAGACAAAGTATTTTCCCTGGGGTGGGGGAGTCCAGAACTAGAGGGCATAGGTTTAGGGTGAGAGGGGAAAGATATGAAAGGAACCGAAGGGGCAACTTTTTCACGGAGAGAGGAAGTGGTGGAGGCTGGTACAATTACAACTTTAAAAGGCATCTGGATGGGTATATGAATAAGGGTTTGGAGTGATATAGGCCAAGTGCTGGCAAGTGGGACTAGATTGGGTTGGGATATCTGGTCGAGTTAGACCGAAGGGTTTGTTTTGTGCTGTACATCTCTATGACTGTATGACCAGTAGAACCAGATGTCAGGATCTCGGGCTTGCACTTGAAGTGGTGGAAAATTCTGAGCTAATTGTAGAAATGTTGGCCATAAAGTTTATGGAAAGTTGGGGAGGATGTAGTTGATGGAGAAAGGTACAAACTGGGAGACCTGGAAATGCTGGGAATGAGGAGATCCACTTGAATTGAAAAGGTAGCCCACTTTTGAAATTTTAACCCTATTTACTCTCACTAAACTGTTGTATGAGGGTTAAATTCTCTCCTACTACTTCAGAGTCTGGGCCCAAGCTCCTTAAACCATGGAACATGCTACCTGGGAACAGTTCACCATTAATTCATTTCAATAAAAGCCAGAAAATAACATTTTAGAGAGAGTTTATCAGGAATTTCAGGTATGATGTGTGTAGCATAGTGTGTAATGTGTACATAGAATTCATAAAATTACATGTGTACATGTAATTTTTGTCGTGTATGGTATATTATAGTGTGTAATGGGTGTGTAGTATGGTCTGTATTGAGTAGTGTTTGAGTGTAGTATATGGGGTGTAGCATATTGTATAGTGTGTAGTGTAATGTGTTTTATCATGTGTGTAATGTTTATAGTGTGCAGTATAGGTTGTGTAGTGTCGTGTGTGCAGTTAAATTGTCATATAGTGTGTGTAGAGAATAGTGTGATAGAGTGCATTCTGTGTAATATGTAGGCTGTGTAGTGTTTTAATGTGCAGTGTAGTGTATGAATGGTAGTGGCAATATAGTGTAGTAATATATTGTGTTGTCTCATACATATTGTGTGTCACATGTAGTATGACTAGCATATCATGTGTGTAGTGTGTAGTATAATGTGTGCAATGTATGTAGTGTTGTTAACAATACACAGCATATCTAGTATAGCAAGTAGAATATAGTGTGCAGTAGTGTGGATAGCATGTAGAATATAGTGTGCTGTGTAGTGTCTGTAATATATCAAGTGTAAGGGATCAGTTATCTAAGGTGGCTGGTTTGTGATGCAGAGTAACACCAATAGCATGGCCTCAGTTCCGTACCAGCTTCTTGATCTTGCCCCTCATTGAGGCATGGTGACCTTAGGTTAAATTCATGCCCAGTTGCCTCTCTCTAATCAGTGAGTGGGACTATGGTGATTTTACTTTTGATGTGTACTGTGCTTTGAACAGTAAAAGTGACTTAAGACAAAGCTCTCTTCAACTGCTGGCTTGCCTCACTAATTTATAGACATTGATTACTCTGGTTATTTAAAAGCATGATTTTTTTTGTTAGCATGTGACTATCAGGTCCAAATGAGATGGAGCTTGGTCTTCAGCTTAAGGCTCCAACCTCTGGAATTCTCTCATTGTACCTCATGACCTCGCTGATGATCTCCTCCAGTAACACTACTAGTTGAAAAATGTGGTGCTGGAAAAACACAGCAGGCCAGGCAGCATCCGAGGAGCAAGAGAATTGATGTTTTGGGCATAAGCCCTTCTTCAGGAATCCTTCATTCCTGAAGAAGGGCTTATGCCCGAAACGTCGATTCTCCTGCTCCTCGGATGCTGCCTGGCCTGCTGTGTTTTTCCAGCACCACATTTTTCAACACTGGTCTCCAGCATCTGCAGTCCTCACTTTCTCCCAGTAACACTATTATCCAAGGTACCTGTGCTAGTCATCGTGAGCATTCCCAATTTTAATCGCATTATATTGATGTTCATGCCTTCAGCTGCCTGGGCCGAAGCTCCATAAATCATTTAGCCTCTGTCCTTGCTTTGCCCCTCTTACTTCATAAAACCTACATCTCTGAGCAAGCTTTTGGTCATCTGACCTGTATAGAGAATAGCAGTAGGAATAGTCCATTTTTTTCTCTCAAGTCTGCTCTGCCATTCAACTACCATTCTACAATAACATTGCCTTGTGCTATTTCCAGATCCCTCAGTATCTTTAATATTTAGCAATCTATCAATTTCTGTCTTAATAGCTAAGTTTGTCACAGCTCTCTGGGGCAGAAAATTCCCAAGATTCACCACTCTTTAAATGCCTGCCCCAAATTCTGAAACTGTCTATCATCTTCTTGAATGGTGTAGTGTCCAATCCTCCTTTATAATGACCCTGTGAGGCATCCTGGAATGTATTATTATATTAAAGGTGCTATATGAATAGAAGTTGTTGGTTTTGTTCAACAATTCCTACATTACTATTAAGGAAATGAACTATGAGCAGGAAGACAGAATTTACATTCCTTGATATTGCACCTTTTGTAACTCTAGGACATCAAAAGTGCTTTACAGCCGAAAGCACACTTTTGTGCTGTTTTTACAGAGGAAACATGTACAACGAGGACTATGTTGGATTTATAATCCATAAGTATTCCAAGGAAAAAGAGCTGCATTATACACTTAGATCTTTCTTCAGGTGCAGTCTGAGTCCAGATCTGGTCTCCAGATAGTTGGGAACTGTCTGGCAAGTTTAAAATTTCCAGGGGCAATTTCCCTCTGTCCAGAATCCAACAAAAAAATGTCTCCAACTCCAGCTTAGAGTTGCAGATTTCAGAGAATTGCAACTTACTCACGTGGATAGTTTCCCAGGTAATGTCTTATTCTTGCCTAACTATGCAACTGCCTTCTACCCTTGTGTTTTTGTGAGGTTGGGTGAGGGATGGATTTGTCAGGACACTGTGGAGAATGCCTCTACAGTTCTTCCAAATGGGCTCATTGGATTTTTTTTACTGATGTTATAATGAGTTCTTGAGTGAGATTGCCCCATTCATTATGGTTGCAGCCTGAATGCCATTAAAATGATAATGAACCTGTGAGGCATCTTGGAATGTTTTATTATATTAAAGGTGCTATATGAAGTTTCCAGGTCAGGAAGAAAGAACTGACTCCTTTTCTTTAATCACTTGCCCCCTTGGTTTGTTGCAATAAGATGAATTTATGAAGGATTCACTCCCTGGTGGATACCTTTGTCTCTTAAAAAATGAAAGTATGTTTTAAAAAGAGTCAATTCAATCAGACCTTCTTAAGTTAACAAAGAGTAAGGATGATAGATGTGAGAAGAAATAATTATGTAACTTAAGGTGAAGAAGCAGCAGACTCACTGATGGATTTTAGTTAGCACACATGGTGGGCTAAGTGGCCTCTTCCTGTGCGATCAGGTTCTGTGAATCGACTAAAAAATACACATTATAATTTGCTTCTGTGGGTAAGGCTTATAGGTCTAACTATTTGCCTGACTTGAAGGACTTGTGTAATCATAGAACCCCTACAGTGTGGAAGCAGGCCATTCGGCCCATTGAGTCCACACCAACCCTCCGAAGACCATCCCACCCCAGACCCAACCTCCTATTCTATCCCTGTAACCCTGCATTTCCCATGGCTAATCCACCTAGCCTGTACATCCCTAGACACTATGAAAAATTTAGCATGGCCAAACCACCTAACCTGCACACCTTGGGACTGTGGAAGGAAACTGGAGCACCCGGAGGAAACCCATGTAGACATGGGGAGAATGTGCAAACTCCACACAGACAGTTGCCTGGAATCTAACTGGGGTCCCTGGCACTGTGAGGCAGCATTGCTAACCACTGAGCCACCATGCTGTCCATTTAAGGATTTTCACAGACATATCTTGCTATTTTTTATAAAAAACCAGGGTGTAGATTGTTAAAGTCAGACAATCCTTTGAGAAACAAGCCTCAGTGTATGTATTCAAGATTAGTGTCATTGAGTTATTTCTGGGAACACTTTGGTTTTGGGGGAAGATTTGTACTTTTCCACTGGCCTGAAATTGTGTAATTGAAAAATCAAAACTAATAAGTGTGTCCTTTGCTCATTGAAAGTGAAAACTGACTTCATGTTTAAAGACATATGCAGGTGTTCCCCTACATCAATCCCAACCAAACTGAAAGCTGCTAAATCCCTTTTGGGGGATTAAATAACACTTTATTGACTGATCCTTAGCTACAAGACATTCTTTTTCACTTTCACTCAGTTAATTATTTCAGAGAATAGTTTAAAGGTCAGCTACATTGCTGTGGATCTGTAGTCACATGTAGGCCAGACTGGGTAAGAATAAAAGGCAGGAGGCTGAGAGAACACAGCAAACCAGGCAGCATCACGAGGTGGAGAAGTCGACATTTTGGGTGTAACCCTTCTTCAGGACTGGGGGTGGGTGTGGGGGGGAGCTGCAGATAAAGGGGGTGGCAGGGGCATGGTGGTGAAGTGGTGATAGGTGACGAGAGGTAGAGTTTGGTTAATGGGTGAATGAATCTGATTGGTGGCAGGAAACAGTGGAAGGGGTGGAGAGGGGCTGTAAAGGGAGTCAGGGGATGGGAAGGGAAGTTATTTGAAATTGGAGAACTCAATGTTGAGTCCTCCAGGCTGTAAGCTGCCCAGGCGAAGATGAGGTGTTGTTCCTCCAATTTGCAGTGTGGTTCGTTGTGGCAATGGAGGAGGCCAAGGATGCCATTGTCAGAAAGGCCCAGAGGACTCAACATTGAGTTCTCCAATTTCAAATAAATTCCCTTTTCATCCTGACTCGCTTCCCAGCCCCTCTCCATCCCTTCCATGCAGAAGGTGGTACAGTGGGTATGGAATGAGCTGCCAGAGGAAATGGTGGAAGCTAGCACAATTACAGCATTTAAAAGGGCTCTGGATGAATATATGAATAGGAAGGGTTTAGAGGGATATGGTTCAAGTGCTGGCAAATGGTACTAGATTGGATTGGGATATCTGGTTGGTATGGACCAAACGGTCTGTTTCCATTCTGTTCATCTCTATGACTCTATGAATCTAGATTTTCTGCCCACAAGTTTTTAAGTGGGGTGCTTAAGGTGCTCTTTACTATCATCTCTTTCAGACCCTTACACCCCTGTACAACAATGAACTCTTTTTTTTATTGAGAAAGTTTTTTTTAACAAAATTATAAAGTACAAAAGATAATCTTATAGTACAACATCAACAAACTACCTACTACGCTACCTTACAAAACAAACCAAAACTATTACAGAGATACAAAATAATCTTCCCAAATTGCAACTCAATAAATAATTAAACATAACAAATTAAATTAAATTAACCTGAATTGAACTAAACTAACTTAATTTAATTTATATCACTCGACACTCCCCCACCGAGGCTCCCACCAACAGGAGCATCAGCTAATATACCCTTATTTATTTATTCATTTATTCAGGCTTCCTCCCCAACCACCCACCTCCCCCCCTGCCCCCCGGGCCCCCAGGCCATTAAATCCAGCCTTCATGACTATTCAATGGCCCTGGTCAGTATGGCTGATAAGTCCGTGTCTATGTGGTTCAAGTCTGGCCGCCACATCTTATAAAATAGTTCTGATTTCTGATGCACTACATTTGTAAGAAAGTCTAGGGGGACATACAGCATCACTAACCTACACCATCCTGTAAAACCAAGGGGGTTTTCCGAGATCCAGCTCATTAGAATGTTCTTCCTTGCACAATACGTGAGGATAGGTAAATGAAGGGCTTTTGCCCGAAACGTCGATTTTACTGCTCCTCAGATGCTGCCTGAACTGCTGTGCTTTTCCAGCACCACTAATCCACAATACGTGAGAATGTTAAATAACCTCTTCCCATACTTATCTAGTGAAGGCAGATTTGGCAGTCCCAGAAGGAGGGATACTGGATCCGCCTTAACATCCGTTCCCAAGATCCTCTCCAACACGTTCGCTATGGCACCCCAGTACCTATGGATCTTATGACACAACCATAAGCAGTGTGTGAGAGTACTGGTATCTGTTCTGCATTTAGGACACCTTGGGTATGCTCCTTTCTTAAATGTTGCTCATTGTTCTGGGGCCAAGTGGGCCCTGTGGAGAATCTTTAGTTGTATAGCCTGCGCTTTATTGCAAATCAAAATTTTTTTAACTCTTGTTTTAAGGGATTACTGGTTCAGGAATTAGGATTGCTAGCTCAGTTACATAACTATCACTCTTTTATGCCTCTCACTTCTGTCATAACCTTTTGAAACCCATCTTCATCATTAATCTGTAAGTCCCCTGACATTCGCACTGTGGTTTGGAATTCATTCCTTTAACACTTTTCATGCAGTCATAGAGCATAGAAGAAGGCTGTTCAGCCCATCATGCCTCTGCCAGCTCTGTGAAAGAACTATCTAATTAGTGCCACTGACCAGCGTCTTCACCATAGCCCTACAGGTTCCCCTTTGAGTAGTGACCCAATTCCCTTTTGAAAACTTCTCCTGAATCATTTTACCCCATTCTTTCAGGCAGGTGCAATCTGGATCACAACAAATCACTGTATAAAAAAAATTCTCATCATCTCCTGATTATTTTGCCAGTTACATTGAATGTTTTGGTTACTGACTTGCCTACCAGTGGAAACTGTTTCTCTTTTTTTCACTTTATTGAACCCCTTCATCATTTTGAATTCCTGGTTATTCTTCACTGGACCTTCTTTGCTTGATCTGATCTTGTCATCCACATAACTGAAGTCCCTAATGCCTACCTCCATTTTGGTCAGTGTCCTCTCTACAGATCTCAACATCCTTTTTAAAATGCAGTGATCAAAATTGAATACCATACTCTAACTGGAGCCTAGCCAGTGTTTTCTACATTTAAAGCACTGTTCAGCTACACACTGGGTTAATGTGTATAACTGACGAACAGTGTAGGCTTTATTAGGAAATGCTGAGGCTGCAAGCATTAGACTCACCTAGAACGGTCAACAAGTGCTGTGCAAATGCAACATTTCCTGTTGGAGCCTCAAGCACTCAGTCAGTCAGTGTAGCAATGTGCAAATGATCACATGTGTCAGAGATTCTGGCTACAGTTGACGAAGGGAAGGTAATGCCAGTCAGAGCTTTGCTGCGGTCTGACGCTCGTCTGGCATGTTTACTGTATCATTTGTGGAATGTGTTTAAACTGTGAATCTACTGTAAATAGCATATCAGCCACACACCCAAGAGCCAAGGAGCGCTCAAAGAGATTAACCATCACTAAAGTTCCTGCCAGGAGTTTAATACTGTTAATATTCCAGCTGCATTTGCTTTGCAATCTTGGAGCTGACTTGCAGTAAGCATTTGGGAATAAATAGCACTGTATGATTGAGGCTAAAGATGAACAACAGCAACTTGTAATTATATAAATGCTACACAGGAGCGTTAGCGATCAAAATTTGACATTGAATCACATTCGTGAAGATGATCAAAAGGTGTGTCAAATTGGAACATTGTAAAGTAGGAGAAGGAGATAGAAACGGACATTTAAAAAGGGAGTTCTAAAGCTTTGGGCCTAAGTATCTGAAGGCATATGGCTGTTGAAGCAATGAAAACTGAGGTAGATGAAAGGGTGATTTGTGGGAGTAGGACATCTCAAACTGTTATAGTTGTTGGAGAGAATACAGAGATAAAGAAGAGAGGGATTTGAGAAAAAAAGGATGCTAATTTTATAATCACAATCAGTCCAGGACCCAATGTTGGGTGAATGGGATTTGGTGCAATTAAGTAAAGTTTTAGCTGAGCTCAAGTTTACAGATAATGTAAAACGTGGGAGGCTGAACAGATGCACATTGGAATTGACCTGAATAAAATGCATAAAGAGCAGGGCCAAGGCTTTAAAATGGTGGCCATGTCATGGTTAATATTGACATGGGCACCATGTGACAAATAGGGTTCTTTTGTTACGAATATTTCTAATGAGACTGAAATACAATTAGCAACAGAAATGATCTTCCTTTAGACACTGCTCCACTTTCTTTCCAGTGAGCAGGTGTCCATTTAACAGCCACTTTAAAAGAGCTATTTTGCTGTCCAATTCCACCCGCTCTCCAATTTCAGTTTGGAAATGACTATTGCATCTGCTGTCGCTGACCTTTCAGGACATCCATTTCAGATTATACCAAGTCACCGAATAAAAGTTTTAAGAATTTCATTCTGCTTCTAGTTCTTTTGTCACTACTGGCTGACTCCCTACTTTTTACATTTACCCAAATGTGAGGTCATCCAAAACTCTATTCTCACCCAGGTCTTGTTTTGCCCATCACCTGTTGATCCACATCGGCTGCTAGCCAAGAAATGCTTTGAATTTAACATTCTCATTTGTTGTTTCAAATTATTTCAGCGTTTGTCCCCCACAATCTCAGAAACCTCTCTCCTCTCACCTCATAACCATTCAAAATATCTTTGTTCAATTAATTCTTGCCTTTGAACATTTGCAATTTTAACTGCCAGGTCATCAGCTCCCTGGGATCTAAGCTCTGGAATTCCTTCTCTAAACATCTCATACCCTATATGTTATTTTCTTCCTTTAAGACACTCTTTAAAACCTAAGCCTTTGACCAAGCTTTTTTGACATCTGTCCAATATTACCTTACATAGCTGAGTACATATAATTGCTTTAAAATGTGCCTATGAAGTTTCTTTGAATGTTTAATGTGTTAAACAGGCATTAGATAAATATGAATTGTTGTTGTGTATCCTTTGCCAGGGGTTATTTAATTGCCTTGTTGATTTTACTATTAAATCTGTTTTCACCAGGTTTTCATGCAATACATTAAACGTAATATCTGACTACATAAAACAATGGCCTCATCAATTTTTAATTTTATTAATTACCTTAGATTGGTCTTCTGAATTCTCCTCAGAAAGGAATGGAGATAGAAATGGGAGCCAGATACATAATGGGCTAATGATTCTCCTTGTCTAATTTTGCACTCTCTCATCATCCCAGTGTATCTCATCAGAGTGAAACTTCCATTACTCATTGTTGAATTGAGCTGGTGGCCAATATCCCGCAATTTCTCTCACAAGACTGGGTAGAAGGAACTTCTAAGGAGCGGTTTGCATAAACATGTTATCCAAATCTTTTCTCAATCTAATTTTCCTTGTGTCATAGCCTCAATCCTGAACTCCAATCTCCTCTCCCTATCATGGTCTCCTTCCTAGCGCCCTCAGGGTTAGTTGTCCTATTATTTTCATCATCTTTACAAATATAACAGTTGAGAACTTGTTTCTGCTAATAATAACTGGTTGGCTAACTGACTGTGGCAGTGGATTACATTGACATACGCAAATTATTGATATAACGATCCTACTTCTGATTTTTAAGTCTCTTAGAAACCTCGGAACAAGAATAGATTGTTCAGCCTATCGAGCTTGGTTCGCCATTTGACATCATGGCTGGTCTCCTCAATGTCAATTGTACTGTCACCATATGCCTTAATGTCATTAGTCTCCAGAATTTCTGGTTTGAACCAGCTTAATAATGAGCTTTCTACAACCCCTGGGGTAGAGATTTCCAATGACCTGTCAACAGCTGAGTGAAGAAATTCCACTTCAACCAGTCTTAACTGGCACACCCCTTAACCTGAGACTGCATCTCTTGGTACTAAAATCACCAACCAGGAGAAACATTCTACCTATTTTCACCCTGTCACATCCTGTAAGAATTTGATACGATTCAGTGAGAAAACTAATTTAGGATCATGTAACTGAGTTGTACAAGATTATATCACCCCCTATTTGAAAAGAGAAAGCAACAGTGGTCTAGAATGTGGGTCTATTGTTTTCAGGTAAAGGAAATGTTCACCTGTTAAACCTGCTTTAGGGTCTGAAGTTAATTAAAATAGTAAGCATCAGCGACTGTTTAAAATAAGCTATAAAATTTAGTGGTGAGTAGAATTGAGACAATAGCCTGTAGTTTATTAACAGTCCCTTTCCCTGCACCTTGTCCAATGTTTCACGTACATAAGTATTCGATCCCCAAGGTCTCCAAATAGTTATAGATATCCTAATTACATGGAGTGACTAGAGAAGCTAGGATTGCCTTCCATGGAACAGAAGGGAAAGTGTTCAAAATTGTGTTTTCATCCAGGAGTGACGGTCTCAGCCCAGCCTCCTCTTTGGTGGAGGCTTCTGGCCAATATTCCGGGAGCCTGGAATGGTGATCTTGTTCCAGAATGACGGTCTCATCCTAGAATGGTGGCTTGTCCCAGCTGTCTCTTCAGTGTATTCAATTATTCCTTAATCCCTGAGCCCAGGTGCCATTAACTGAACTGTAATGAACTTTGTCTTAATTTACTTTATTTTGTTTTTATATATGACTTCTTTTATTGATGTACATGCCGTGGTGTGGTGACTTATAAAACCTGTCACTGTATTTTTCACGTAAAAGTACACGTGATAATAAATTTCTATTCTATTTTAAAAGGTATGGAGAGATAGTTTCCTTTAGCATAAGGTCAGTGAACAGAGAGCGAAATTTAATATTATTAGCAAATGAAACAGAGGTGGAGAGGAGGAATTGATTTTTAACAGTGAATTTATGATCTGGAATGTGATGCCTGAAAGGGTGTTGGCAACAGGTAAGATAGTAACTTTCAAAAGGAAATTGCATAAATACTTGAAAAGAAATTGCAAGGGTGTAGGGCAGGGTAGAGAGCAGATGATGGTCCATATAGCCTCCTTGATATTTCTGGTTCTATCAGTGACAATACATTGCGTTATTTTCCATGCCAGTTATTTCCCCAACAAAGTGAATATCGCTGTAATCACTCCTGTAATAAACTGCTGAACTTACTAACGTGCAGAGGTGTCAGTGGGCAAGAATTGATTTTGGTTGTCTGTTATCACCTATCATCATCTAGTTGTACAGAGGAACCTCGATTATCTGACATTCGATTAACCAAATTCCAGATTATCTGAACAAGATTGCAAGGTCCCGATGCATAGCTAACTACGTTATCTGGCATTCAATTAACCGAACGAAATACTCCCCATCCATGTCCTTTGGATACTCGAGGTTCCTGTGTACTCGGATTTGGGGTTCATACACATTGCTCACAGAATCACAGAAATTTTACAGCACAGAAGGAGGCTTTTCGGCCCATTTAGTTTGTATTGGCTCTCCAAAAGAGAAATTAGCCTTGTCCCATTGGCCCACCTTCTCCCCTGTAATTTTGCGCATGCTCCCTTTCCAGATAATATTCTTGCTCTCTTCTGAAAGCTTCAAAAGATCTTGCCTCCTCCGCACTCTCAGGAAATGCATTCCAGGCCTTAGCCATTTGTTTTGTGAAAAAACTTTGCCGTCATATTGATTTTGCTTCAAATCTGAACTCTGCTCTCAACTCCCACTCCTCAGATTTTAAAAAAAACTTTCATGGGATGTGGGTGTCACTGGCAACAAGACTAGCAATTACCCTGAACTGAGTGGTTTGCTAGGCCATTTCTGAGGGCAGTTAAGAGTCAACCACATTGCTGTGTGTCTGCAGTGAAATGGAAGCTAGATCAGTTAATTTTCCTCTGTAAAGGACATAGAACATAGAACATTACAGCACAGTACAGGCCCTTTGGCCCTTGATGTTGCGCCGACCTGTGGAACCAATCTGAAGCCTACACGATTCCATTCTCACCCATATACCTATCCAATGACCATTTAAATGCCCTTAAAGTTGGCGAGTCTACTACTGTTGCAGGCAGCGCATTCCACGCCCTTACTACTCTCTGAGTAAAGAAACTACCTCTGAACATCTATCCTATAACAATCACTAGAGAACTGTCTATGTTTTTATTTTACAACAATCAGTGACAGTTTCATGGTTACCATTAATGAAACCAGATTTATTGATTTAATTTAATACCATCACCTGCCATGCAGACTGACATTTATTGAGAGGAATACTCTAGGTACTCTTGCACATATGAGATACCCTGTCTGATCTCTCTGTAATAGAACTGGGTTGACTTGAATTAACTTTATTGACACATGTACTCAAATGAGTATAGCGACACGTTTATAAGTCGCCACATACAGTGCCATCTTAGGTACAAAGGTACTGAGGTACAATCCTGAGTTACAGAATATAGAAATGAAGAAAAAAAGTTACTTTACAGCGATACACAGCATAATGATAGGTCAGAAAAACAAGATGCAAAGTTAAAAAGACAAACATCACAATCTCTCTCCAAGGGGTCTCCATAGCAGACAAGCGCAGGGAGCCTCCACACGGTCTGACTACTGGCTGCTACCACCTGCTCCCGCACTGGGCTAATATCCCTGCTCCCACACTGGACTAATACCTGCAGCTCCAACACAGGGCTAATAGCCCCACTTCTGCACTAGGCTAATATCCCTGCTCTCACACTGGGCTAATACTCTGGCTCCCAAACTGGGCTAATACCCCGGCTCCCACAATGGGCTAATACCCCCTCTCCAACACTGGGCTAATACCCCGGCTCCCACACTGGGCTAATACTCCGACTCCCGCACTGGGCTAATACTCCCAGCTCCCACACTGGGCTAATACCACCTGCTCCAACACTGGGCTAATACCCCAGCTCCCACACTGGGCTAATACCCGGCTCCCACACTGGGCTAATACCCCCGCTCCCACACTGGGCTAATACCCCCTCTCCAACACTGGGCTAATACCCCAGCTCCCACACTGGGCTAATACCCGGCTCCCACACTGGGCTAATACCCCCGCTCCCACACTGGGCTAATACCCCCTCTCCAACACTGGGCTAATACCCCCGCTCCCACACTGGGCTAATACGCCGAGCTCCAACACTGGGCTTATAACCCTGCTTCCACACTGGGCTAATGACCCTGCTCCCACACTGGGCTAATACCCCAGCTCCCACACTGGGCTAATACGCCGAGCTCCAACACTGGGCTTATAACCCTGCTTCCACACTGGGCTAATGACCCTGCTCCTACACTGGGCTAATAACCCTGCTCCCACACTGGGCTAATACCCCCGCTCCCACACTGGGCTAATACCCCCCCTCCCACAATGGGCTAATACCCCCGCTCCCACACTGGGCTAATACGCCGAGCTCCAACACTGGGCTTATAACCCTGCTTCCACACTGGGCTAATGACCCTGCTTCCACACTGGGCTAATGACCCTGCTCCCACACTGGGCTAATACCCCAGCTCCCACACTGGTCTAATACCCCCGCTCCCACACTGGGCTTATACCCCCGCTCGCGCACTGGACTAATAACCCCAGCTCCAACACAGGGTTAATAGCCCCACTCCCGCACTGGGCTAATACCCCCGCTCCCACATGGGGCTAATATGCCGAGCTCTAACACTGGGGTTATAAGCCTGCTTGGAGAAGAAAGTGAGGACTGCAGATGTTGGAGATCAGAGCTGAAAATGTGTTGTTGGAAAAGCGCAGCAGGTCAGGCAGCATCCAAGGAACAGGAGAATCCTGTTCCTTGGATGCTGCCTGACCTGCTGCGCTTTTCCAGCAACACATTTTCAGCTTATAAGCCTGCTTGCACACTGGGCTAATACCCCTGCTACTGCACTGAGCTAATATCCCCGCTCCCACACTGGGCTAATACCCCCGGTCCAACACTGGGCTAATATCCCCAGCTCCAACACAGGGCTAATACCCCCGCTCCCGCACTGGGCCAATAACCCCAGCTCCAATACTGGGCTAATACCCCCGCTCCCACACTGGGCTAATAACCCCAGCTCCAACACTGGGCTAATAACCCCGCTACTGCACAGGGCTAATACCCCACTCCCACACTGGGCTAATACCCCTGCTCCTGCACTGGCTAATACCCCTGTTCCCACACTGGGCTAATACCCCCAGCTCCAACACAGGGCTAATATTCCCACTCTCTCACTGCGCTAATACCCATGCTCCTGCACTGGGCTAATACCTCCACTCCTACAGTGGGCTAATAACCCTAGCTCCAATACTGAGCTAATATCCCCACTCCTGCACTGGGTTAATACATCCACCCCCGCACTGGGCTAATTCCCCATCTCCCGCACTGGGCTAATAACCCCAGCTCCAACACTGGGCTAATACCTCAGCTCCCACACTGGACTAATACCCATGCTCCCACACTGAGTTAATACCTCAGCTCCAACACTGGGCTAACACCCCCCTTCTGCACTGGGCAAATATCCCCACCCCCACACTGGGCTAATACCCTCTCTCCCACACTGGACTAATACCCTCACACCCACACTGGGCTAATACCCCCACTCCCACACTAGGCTCCTACCTGCCCTCAGCTGCTGGTATCCTTGCTTTGGGCCACTGGTTTCTGGTATCTCCACTCTGCCTGCTGGCAGTGGTGTTCCCACTACAGGCCACTAGCATATCCGACTGCCAACCCTGCTTCAGAGGCTGGGCCACGTGTCCAAGGCTGAGAAGAGAGAAGAAGAAAATAAAGAAAAAGAACAGGGGATGTGGAGGAGCCCTGGCTGGAGCGTCCTTCTCCACCATCATCTTACCAGAAACAGATCTTGCTGTGCTGTTTGAAGAAGGGCAGTTCTTTTGACTGCCCTGGTAAGAGTCTATTCCTTAACCCACATTATTAAAATACATTTTACCTTGCAGTTAGTGGGAGTTTGCTGTGCTCAAAATGGCTGCTGCGTTTCCTACATTACAACAGTGACTACATGTGAAAAGCTAATTTGTGATTATCTGAGCTTATGGATTGTCTTATGTAAGGGCAGGTTTTTGTTTCTCTCCTTTCGATGTATATTCTACTCCAGCAAATATTCAATGGGCCTGAGAGCAGCTGTTCCTTACTTAGATCTTTCAGAAGTCAGCATCTCTGTTGAACAATATGAGTATTATTTGTCTCAAAGCTTTCTGAAAGTGACATTCAGTGTTTTGGCCCTTCACTTTAATTCAGTTGAATGGCTTGCTGCACTTCAGTGGCATGCCTGAATCCTGACCTTGGTTTTCAGGATAAACTGCGACATGTAAAGGAATTTCCAGTTTACATGACATTTAAACTACTGCTGTACAATTTCATACATTTACTACCTATATCTCTAACCAGCAGAGAACATGCTCAGCCATCCACCCCTATGATCACCAGCCCAATTGACTAATAGCTCTATTTTAAAATTCTCATCTTTGTACTCAAATTACAATTATTCTGAAGTTCCCAAAACCCTCTATGTTCCTCTAACTCTGGCCTTTTGTATATACTCCACTCCTTTTGCTCACCATTGGTGCTGTGCCGTCAGCAAACTGAGCCCTATACTTTGGAATTCCCTTCATCAGTCTCTTTGAGACTTCTTAAATCCTTCCTCTTTGACCAAGCTTTCAGTCACCATTTCAAAAGACTCCCTCATTGGCACAGTGTCAATTTTATGTTGAACACTCTTGAGAAATTACCAGGGGAATTCTCTGGAGGTACTTTCCAAACATAAATTATTATTGCAGATAATCTGGGTACTCCCTGATTCAGAATCACCATATGCTTTGCTTCCTGTAAGCTGCTCCCTGAGTGACAGAGCTTTCAGATTTCAGCCTCAAATCTGTTCTCTCTGCACCTATTTGGATTTAAAGTTAGTACTTGATACTAAGTGGCTGAATTCAGAAACACCCTATCAATACTTAACACACCTTACTTACTCAGTCTGACCTATAAATGACTCCAGTAAATCTTACTCTTGATGGGGGCTAATTAGACCCTCAGTTGCATCAAACCTGATGTGATCAATTCATGAGAAAGGTCTACCACCACCTTCTCAAGGCAATTAGGAGTGGGCAATAAAACTAGACTTTTGAGTTAAATTGTGGATTCTGTAGAGACAAGATATCATAATCTAGGCTGATGGTGCAGTACTGAGACAGTGCTACATTGTCAGAAGTGATTGGATAGATGTAAAAGACCCCGGCACTATTTTGAAGAAAATCAGCTAGTGTCCGGGATAATATTTTTGACCGTTTCTGGATCAGAATATTAGGTCATAATCACATGGCTGTTTGTGGGATCATGCTGCATGCATTGGTTATTAAAAATGTATTCATTTCGTGTAATGTGGGTGTCGCTGGCTGGTTGCTCTTGAGATGGGGCTGAGCTGCTATCTTAAACCGTCGCAGTCCACAATGCCATTAGAGAGGGAATTCCAAGATTTTGACCAGTGACAGTGAAGGAACAGTGATATATTTCCAAGTCAGGATGATGAGTGGCAATATTCCCATATATCTGCTGCCCTTATCCTTCTAGATGGAAGTGGTTGTGGGTTTGAAAGGTGCTGTCTAAGGATCTTTGGTGAATTTCTGTTGTGCATTTTGTAGATAGTACACACTGCTGCTACTGAGCATCGATTTTGGGGGGAGTGGATGCTGTGGATGTGTTGCCAATCAAGTGGGCTGCTTTGTCCTGGATGCTGCCGAGCTTCTTGAGTGCTGTTGGAGCTGTACTCATCCAGGCAAATGTGGAGTATTCCATCACACTCCTGACTTGGGCCTTGTAGATGGTGGACAGGCTTTCAGGAATCAGGAGGTGAGTTACTTGCTGCAGTATCCCTAGCCTCTGACCTGTTCTTGATTCCATTGCGTTTATGTGGTAGGTCCAGTTGAGTTTCTAATCAATTATTACTCCCAAGATGTTGCTAGTGGGGGATTCAGTGATGATAACATTGTTTGCCTACATTATAACAATGTTTACACTTCAAATGTACTTCAATGACTGTAAAGTGCTTCAAGATATCATCAGCTCGTGAGAGGGGCTATGGAAATGCAAATCATTCTTTCTCTGCTATATACGCTGTTTAATAGCTGTTCATGAAATTTGCAGATATTAGCAGTGTTAACATCTTTACAGGCATCCTTTTGACAATAATTTAATGCTCATGCTCAATGCAAGAGCAGAAAGGAAAATGTTCTGGTTCAGTGGGCAGTACACTCACCTGTGAATCAGAGGTTGTGGGCAAAAGTCAAAATCCAGAAACATGCGCATGATTTGGGCTGGCACTTCAGTGCAGTACTGGGGGAGTAATTTGTTTTTGCGATGAGACTGCTCTCTCAGCTGGACATAAAAACTCCTGTGGAACTATTTCAACCAAGAGCAGGAGAGTTATTCTCCTAGTCAATATCTATCAGATAGTCTTAATCACAAACAGAGATTATCTGGTCTTTATCAAATTGCTGATTGCAGGAGAATGCTGTGTGCAAATTGGCTGTCTTGATTCTTACATTATAACAGCAACTATGCTTCATAAAGCACTTTGCAATGTCCTTTGGCAGTGAATGAAGCTAGATAAAGGCAAATCTTCCTTTGTTTTTTTATAGAAATCCATTCAACACTAATCTACAAATAGCAGCTCCAAAATCTTTAGGGTTATAGTATTTATAAATACTACTTTCAAATTTGACATCATCCACTACTGGTTTACCATTGCAGCACTTGGAGACACATATCCTCTTCCGTCTGGTGGTTGAGACTGTCTAGACTGCAGAATATCCTCACAGCCACTGCCACCGTCAATGATAACACTGCATTCCTCTTGGAGGAAGGTGCAGAAAGGCAGCATACGAAGAGCTACCACATTCATCAGTTGCTGGTGATAGGAGGCAAGATTTTGTTCAGGATAATGAATTTGGAATGAATATTTCTGGGGCCTCTACTGGAGGTATCAATAATCTCTATGCAAGACTGGCTACATGCATGACCTGGTCAATGATGTGTAAGGTTAATTACATCTTGGTAACTCAAGGTTTCTAATAATAACTTCCTTTATATGGAATGTGGAGTTGATTTATGTTTAGCATGGGCTTCAGGTAAACACGACTAATGTTTGAATTCATCTATTCACCACTTCTGGGGATGGTTAGATATCTGGAAGGTTATTTACATGTACTACCTTAGACTGTTATGAAAGCAATCCCCAAACCACAACAGTGACAAATGGCCAATATAAACACGGCAGTACGATAAATTTTGTTCACTTGCTTTCACATAGGGTGGGGTGTGTTGACAAATGTACCACTGGTAATTTGAATGAAAAGTTGGCACTTCTGGTCCGGAGAAGTGAAGTAGTGTCAGCTACTTGAAAGCCCCCACACTGGCAGTGGATGTAAGAGTATGCAGTCTAGACAGTCTCAAATACTGGACCAGAGAGGATTTGAAACATTAGCATTCTAAACACGAATAGGCCAAAGACTTCTACTGAACAAATTATCTCTTGCATAATAACACAGAAGGAAGCCATTTGAAGTTAACATACCAGTTTGATAATCTTTTGTTAGAACAGTCTAATGAATGGTCATTGGCCTGAAACATGAACGCTGTTTTTCTTTCCACAGATGCTGCCTGACCTGCTGAGTCCAATATGTTCAGGAATTTTGCACTACTTTTATCTCTCAACAAACACCTAAGAGTCAATATTTGGCCATTTATTGAAATTATTTAATAGCTGTTCATGGGGTTTTGCTGGGAGTAAGTTGGTTGCTGCTTTTCCTACATATAACAACAACTAATCTCCCAAAATAATTGCCTGCAAATTATTTCTGAGACATCCTGTTGTTGAGAAAAGTGCTACATGAATGCATGTTCTTTGTTTTGTACTTCTGTAAAACACCAAACCTAAAGCAAATAAAAATTAGGTGGAACGTTATGGAGGCCTGAATGACATGGGAGATAGTGAGAAACGTGATGGAACTTTGAAGCACGTCCAACGAGGCATACCTTGACTCTGGAAGCCACTTGCTGTGGCTTTTACCTACATTGTGGGTGTCGAGGCCAGATCCTCATTAGGTAACAGTAAGTTGCTTATTGAGAGGGATTAGCGTTTGTGCACCACACTGTTAATACTACAACATTGCTAATCCAGAACTTGCCTCTTTAACATCTCCCTATCCTATAACCCGGCATGAGCAAACTAGCCATTAAGAAATCTCAATATGGAAGTCAGACTGGGTACTTGGCAAATTCAACTTACAACTTGTTCCTAAGGACCTCTATGTTTGAATCAGGCACAAGCATCTCAGATCATGCTCTATGGGCACTGGTCACAAAAACCCCACATCCATCTGATATCTGCCAACCTCTAAGAACTCTCATGGTATATCTCCAATCCACTTACAGTGCTTCTGCAGTTCAATGCAACACCTTGGGGTACGGTGGCAACTATCATTGTAATCCTGCAGCAAGGACACTTTACACTGAGAGACATGTACCTTGCTCGTGGACAGGACCAGGCTACCTGTCTGTCCTATTTGCTTTATCTCACCGCTTACTCACTTTAAGTGTACCTGAATAATCAGAGAATCCCTGCTTTGTCTTGCGTTTTTGCACTTTACCGTCAGCTACAGATTTCAGGCACACAGTACTGCTGTAATGCATTGACATTTAGAGTAGATATAAAGCCAGGAAACTTCTCATGGTTGTCAGCAGACCTCAGTCAAGTCAAAGGAGGTAGTGTTTGATAAGGCCATCCCAACAAGGTAAATCAAGTGCAGTCTGCGATAACAGTCTAAGGACTTGACATACTCAGTTAGCTGCTCATAGTGGTCATAGTCACAATCCCCTCTACATCAGGGATGAGGATCTGAATGAGGATCTTGATCAGATGGGCCAATGGGCTGAGAAGTGGCAAATGGAGTTTAATTCAGATAAATGCGAGGTGTTGTATTTTGGGAAAGCAAATCTTAGCAGGACATATATACTTAATGGTAAGGTCCTAGGGAGTGTTGCTGAACAAAGAGACCTTGGAGTGCAGGTTCATACCTCCTTGAAAGTGGAGTCGCAGGTAGACAGGATAGATTAGATTACATTACAGTGTGGAAACAGGCCCTTCGGCCCAACAAGTCCACACCAACCCGCCGAAGCGTAACCCACCCATACCCCTACCCCTACATTTACCCCTTACCTAACACTATGGGCAATTTAGCATGGCCAATTCACCTGACCTGCACATCTTTGGACTGTGGGAGGAAACCGGAGCACCCGGAGAAAACCCACGCAGACACAGGGAGAACATGCAAACTCCACACAGTCAGTCGCCAGAGGCGGGAATTGAACCCGGGCGGGAATTGAACCCGGGTCTCTGGCGCTGTGAGGCAGCAGTGCTAACCACTGTGCCACCGTGCCGACCACAATAGTGAAGAAGGAATTTGGTATGCTTTCCTTTATTGGTCAGTGTATTGAGTCCAGGAGTTGGGAGGTCATGTTGCGACTGTACAGCACATTGGTTAGGCCACTGTTGGAATATTGCGTGCAATTCTGGTCTCCTTCCTATCGAAAAGACGTTGTGAAACTTGAAAGAGTTCAGAAAAGATTTACAAGGATGTTGCCAGGGTTGGAGGATTTGAGCTATAAGGAGAGGCTGAATAGGCTGGGGTTGTATTCCCTGGAGCATCGGAGGCTGAGGGGTGACCTTATAGAGGTTTATAAAATTATGACGAGCATGGATAGCATAAATAGGCAAATGCTTTTCCCTGGGTTGGGGGAGTCCAGAACTAGAGGGCATAGGTTTAGGCTGAGAGAGGAAACATATAAAAGAGACCTAAGGGGCAACTTTTTTCACACAGAGGGTGGTACGTGTCTGGAATGAGCTGCCAGAGGAAGTGGTGGAGGCTGGTGCAATTGCAACATTTAAGAGGCATCTGGATGGGTATATGAATAGGAAGGGTTTGGAGGGATATGGGCCGGGTGCTGGCAGGTGGGACAAGATTGGGTTGGGATATCTGGTTGGCATGGACAGGTTGGACTGAAGCGTCTGTTTACGTGCTCTACATCTTCATGACTCTATTAAGAGAGATGAAAATGGGTGGCACAGCTGTTATTTTTGTTGCTTTGAATCCAAATGGTAATTCAATACAGCAGCGCTGTGAGCCTGGTAACTGTGGCTGATGAGCAAGGTGCAAAAAAGTAGTGTCTTGAGTGAGTGAGTAGGCAGCACAAGGGCCATGCTGCATTAATGGTGTCAGTGATTGGGGTGGGTGAGAGTGAGTGACGGAAGATGTTGCAGCTAATAGTGATTCTGGTAAAGCATGAGCTTTGGTGGGAATTTGGCACAGTAGCAGATATGTAGTGACTATGAGGTATTGGAGAGAAGATAGTGGCACTTACAGTAGAGAAGTAGAGAAGATCATTTACCTTCCTCCTATATTGAAGGACTGCACACGGCCGAGACTGCATCGGCCACGGTGGCAAGCTGAGACCAGGCTGCCATGTTCTGGTGCCATGGCCTCTGTTGCTGGTTCTTGAGGTAGTGGACATCTGTGCACCACATCCACCTCCACCTCCAGATCCTTGCTTTCAAAGCAGGGTGACATTTTCCTTAACAACAGCAGCTGAAGTTGCTGGAATAGCATAGCAGGTCTGGCAGCATCAGTGAAGAGAAATCAGAATTAACATTTCGTGTCCAGTGACCCTTCCTCAGAACTGCTTAGAACCAGTTCTGAGGGTCACCAGATCTGAAATGTTAATTTTGATTTCTCTTCAAAGATGCTGCCAGACGTGCTGAGCTTTTCCATTTTTTGTGTCTGATTTACAGCACCTGCAGTTCTTTTGGATTTTTTTTCAAGGAAACTTACATTTGGCCAAAAATAATATAAGATTTAGCACAATGTGTACTTATGCAGACCCCCACGAAAACAGTGTTGGGCTTCTATTGATTACTGTGTTGACTTAAAAGGATTAAAGTACGGGGTTTATATTTATTAAAGTGCTCATATTGTACTGATTTCAACACTGTGATTATATTCATTGTAATCCTGGATTTGTACTGACTATGGTGCTGGACCTGCTTTGATTATAGTGCAAGCTTTGAATTGATCATAATCTTGGGCTTGTATTGATTACAGTCCTGGGCTTGTATTGACTACAGCCTTGGGCATATATTGATTACAGTTGTGGGATTGTATTGATTACAGGGCAAAAGTGAGGACTGCAGATGCTGGAAGTCAGAGTCTGGATTAGAGTGGTGCTGTAAAAGCACAGCAGGTCAGGCAGCATCCGAGGAGCAGGGAGAATTGACTTTTTGGGCAAAAGCCCTCCATTCCTGATGAAGGGCTTTTGCCTGAAACGTCGATGGGTGACATCAGCACAGGGAATGCATTTGTTCAAAGAATCGATATGTCAGCACCTTCTTTGAGCCAAATGGGGAAGGTCAACAATAGAATTGTCCCTTAGGGAAGACATCACTCCAGAGCCCACATGTGGTTGTTATTTAATACTCTCAAGGCAATTAATGATGACATCTACAGTCAATAAATACCTAACAAAACCAAAATACTGTCAGGAATCTGAAATAAGATCAGAAAATGCTTGAAATGCTCAGCAAGTCAGATAGCATCTGTGGAGAACTTGAAAAAGCAAGAGATATAACAAATTTGAGGCAGTGAAAAGGCAGGGTGTAAGGGAGCAAAGAAAAACAATTGAAGATCTGATATAGGGTGGAAGGCAGGAGTGAATAAATAACGAGAGAGATGGTGGAGCAAAGTGAAACAGGGTGATAATGAGACAAGGAAAGAGTCAAAAGAGGGTTTTAATTGACGATCATTGTAGTTGAAAGGCTAGCTGTGCTTTTCTTTCCCATGCCTGATATCTGACCCTGAGTATTTAGAACATTTTTCTCTTTACATTTCAGATTCCAGTTCTGAAGAATGATCACTGGACAGAAGATATTGACTCTGCTCTCTCTCCACAGATGCTGCCACACCTGCTAAGTATCTCCAACAATTTCTATCTTTGTTTCTGATTTCTAGTATCCACAGTTCTTTGTTCTTTGGTTCCAAAGTATTGATTGAATACAGGAGAAAGGAAACTTCCTTCACTCCTCTGGAAGTCATGCTGTTAGATCTTATTCCATCTAATCCCAACTTTAATATGTAGCTACAAGCAAGCAGGGGGGGCCTCAATTTATGTGTCCTCCATTGGTACAGCATTCCCTTTATACTACACATACAGCAGCTTTCAGCTGTTAAGTTCTGGAATGGGATTTCCACAAACCTTTTTCACAGGAATGAGAAAGCTATCAGCTGAGACACAGTTGGCAAAAATGAGAATTGTTCTCAAAAATGTTTTATTTTTAATCAATTTCAGTTTCATTCTGGTCAGGCTCTGAAAAGAGAAGTATAACAGAAATGTGGATTCTATTGCAACACACACAAGTAATACTAATTTGCTTGGTATTTTGAAGTCACTTCCTTAACTAGGTTTCAAATAAAAGCAAAATATTGCAGATGCAGAAAATCTGAAACTAACACAGAAAATGCTGGAGAAACTCAGCAGATCTGGTAGCACTTGTAGAGAGAGAGAAACAGAGTTAAGATTTCAAGTCTGATATGACACTTTTTTCAGAACAAGTACAGTGCTAGAATTCCACTATTTGAAACTTGCTGGTCTTCAGTTCAAAGAGTTGCTCGCCATCAAACATTAGAGATAGGCATATTTCCTAAGCTCTCGGGAAACATGCTGAGATACAGATTAAAGATTGAGGCAATTGTCACTAAGGCATACTAGGGAAAGGCCACTATGGCCTTTCAGCCACAGTATACTGAGGTGCTGGAATATGAGTGAAGTGCCTCAGCTGTATGCTTGACAATGAAATAATATTGTAAATATTATCCATATAATGTACTGTTTGAAACTGAATTGGTTTACACTGCATGTAATGCCAACTTTAAATAGTTAAAGTATGCAAATTTTTACACTTTTATTAATTTTAAGATCAGAATCACAGATTTACTACAGTACAGAAAGAAGCCATTGTGCCTGTACTGGCTCTATTACTGTGGTGCTAATTCTCTGCCCCTGCATACCATTGCAATCCAAAAAAAAATGTGATGCCCTCTTGAATGCCTCAGTTGAACCTGCCCCACCACATTTCCAGACATTGCATTCCATATCTAACAAAGTGATGTGTGAAAATGTTTTTTCCACACATCAACCTTGTTTCATTTGCACATCACTTAAAGTCTATGCTCTCTCATTCTTATACTTTTTACAACCAGAAATAGCTTTACCCTGCTGAGATCAGTCCGCTTATGAAAACCTCAATCAGATCACCTCTCAATCTCTTTCTCTCTAGGGAGAACAATCCTAACTTCTTCAATCTATCCTCATAGCTGAAGTTTCTCATATCTGAAGCCATTCTAGGAATCACTTTCACAGTGTCTCCAATGCATTTGCATCTTTCCCATAATATGGCACAAACAACTGTACACAATATTCCAGTTGATGTGTAACAAGTGTTTTGTACAAGCTCAACAGCATTTCCTTGCTCTTGTACTCTATGCCCCTATTAATAAAGATCA
The DNA here is from genome assembly GCF_037043375.1 of Chiloscyllium plagiosum. Classification (NCBI taxonomy): domain Eukaryota; kingdom Metazoa; phylum Chordata; class Chondrichthyes; order Orectolobiformes; family Hemiscylliidae; genus Chiloscyllium; species Chiloscyllium plagiosum. The sequence goes on along the minus strand of NW_028270157.1, from coordinate 17,014,153 downwards.
GAATACTGTATGCTTTATTCACTGCTTTCTCCACTTGTCCTGTCACCTTCAAGATCTGTACACATTTGCACCCAAGTCTCTCTGCTATACACCCCTTTAGAGTTATACCTTCATTGTTTTTAGTGTCCTTCCAACCAAAGTGCATTACCTCACACTTCCCTGCATTGAACCTCATCGCTAACTCTACCAACTTGTCAATGTTCTTTATGAGATCCACACAGCCCTCCTTAGTGTTTACAATTCTTCCAAGTTTAGGTTAGATCTCACGGAACCGACTAGTCGCTCAAGAATTTGTCTTGACTCAACTGAACATTCCCAAATTAGGGAATGCTTTGGAACATTCCCAAAGAACACTTTAAAAAGACAGACTCAGCTCTGAGGGCCTTTACCCTTGCTGCTATGTTGGGATGAATGGGTAACTGATATTCTATGAATTTTTAGTAGGCAGAATATGAAACTTCTATATGTAAGAGGGAACTCAAGACACTGGAGAAGGTGCCAAAAGATTTATGAGGATACAACAGAACTGAGAGATTATATTTGTCGGGATAGACTGAATGGACTGGGGCTCCTTACCCTATCCATGGAGTGATCGGATAGAGGTCTTATGATTTTCGAAGTGTTTGACAGTATGGACATTGAGATGTTTCCACTTGTTGAGGAGAATAAAACAAGGGGAATAAATATAATGTGATTACTAATATAAGGAAAAATCATCAGCCTAAGTATGTTTAGAACTTATATCTTGCTACCACAGGGGGAGGCTGATGTGAATAGCAGAGGAAGGTTTAAAGGGAAATTAGAAAAACATGCAAGGGCAAAAGGAACAGAATTTTTTTATGGATGGTGGTGGCAAGGGCCTTGAACTCAGTGACTTAGAGCCATAGAGTCATTGAGATATGCAGCATGGAAACAGACCCTTCGGTCCAACCTGTCCATGCCGACCAGATATCCCAACCCAATCTAGTCCCACCCAGCCCATATCCCTCCAAACCCTTCCTATTCATATGCCCATCCAAATGCCTCTTAAATGCTGTAATTGTACCAGCCTCCACCACTTCCTCTGGCAGCTGATTCCATACACGTACCACCCTCTGCGTGAAAAAGTTGCCCCTTAGGTCTCTTTTATATGTTTCCTCTCTCACCCTAAACCTATGACCTCTACTTCTGGACTCCCCGAACCCAGGAAAAAGCATTTGCCTATTTACCCTATCCATGCCCCTCATAATTTTGTAAACCTCTTTAAGGTCACCCCTCAGCCTCCTACGCTCCAGGGAAAACATCCCCAGCCTGTTCAGCCTCTCCCTGGAGCTCAAATCCTCCAACCCTGGCAACATCCTTGTAAATCTTTTCTGAACACTTTCAAGTTTCACGACATCTTTCCGATAGGAAGGAGACCAGAATTGCATGCAATATTCCAACAGTGGCCTAACCAATGTTCTGTACAGCCACAACATGACCTCCCAACTCCTGTACTTAATACTCTGACCAATAAAGGAAAGCATACCCAACACCTTCTTCACTATGCTATCGACCTACGACTCCACTTTCAAGGAGCTATGAACCTGCACTCCAAGGTCTCTTTGTTCAGCAACTCTCCCTCGGACCTTACCATTAAGTGTATAAGTCCTGCTAAGATTTGCTTTCCCAAAATGCAGCACCTCGCATTTATCTGAATTAAACTCCATCTGCCACTTCTCATCCTATTGGCCCATCTGAGCAAGATCCTGTTGTAATCTGAAGTAACCCTCTTCAATGTCCACTACACCTCCAATTTTGGTGTCATCTGCAAACTTACCATCTGTACCTCTTATGCTCGCATCCAAATCATTTATGTAAATGATAAAAAGTAGAGGACCCAGCACCGATCCTTGTGGCACTCCACTGGTCACAGGTCTCCAGTCTGAAAAAACAACCCTCCACCACCACCCTCTGTCTTCTACCTTTGAGTCAGTTCTGTATCCAACTGGCTAGTTCTCCCTGTATTCCGTGAGATCTTACCTTGCTAATCAGTCTCCCATGGGGAACCTTGTTGAAAGCCTTACTGAAGTCTACATAGATCACATCTACCGCTCTGTCCTCATCAATCCTTTTTGTTACTTCCTCAAAAAACTCAATCAAGTTTGTGATACATGATTTCCCAAGCACAAAGCCATGTTGACTATCCCTAATTAATCCTTGCCTTTCCAAATACATGTACATCCTGTCCCTCAGGATTCCCTCCAACAACTTGCCCAACACTGACGTCAGGCTCACTGGTCTATAGTTCCCTGGCTTGTCCTTACCACCTTTCTTAAACAGTGGCACCATGTTAGCCAACCTCCAGTCTTCCAGCACCTCACCTGTGACTATCGATCCTAAATTATTCTAGTCCCATTTGCCACCACATCTCTGAACCCTTCCTATTCATATACACATCCAGATGGCTTTTAAATGTTGTAATTGTACCAGCCTTTACCACTTCCTCTGGCAGCTCATTCCATACACTCACCACCCTCTGCATGAAAATGTTGCCCCTTAGGTCCCTTTTAAAGCTTTCCCCTCTCACCTTAACTGAAAATGTGTTGCTGGAAAAGCGCAGCAGGTCAGGCAGCATCCAAAGAGCAGGAGAATCGACGTTTCGGGCATGAGCCCTTCTTCAGGAACGTGCCCGAAATGTCGATTCTCCTGCTCCTTGGATGCTGCCTGACCTGCTGCGCTTTTCCAGCAACACATTTTCAGCTCTGATCTCCAGCATCTGCAGTCTGCACTTTCTCCTCTCACCTTAAACCTACAACCTCCAGTTTTGGACTCCTCCACCACATGGAAAGACTTTGTCTATTTAGTCTATCCACGCCCCTCATGTTTTCATAAACCTCTATAAGGTCACCTCTCAGCCTCTGACACTCCAGGGAAAACAGCCCCAGCCTGTTCAGCTTATCACTGTAACTCAAACCCTCCAACCCTGGCAACATTTTTTAAAGTCTTTTCTGAACCCTTTCAAGTTTCACAATCTCCTTCCAATAGAAGGGAGACCAGAATTGCACGAAATATTCCAAAAGTGGTCTAACCAATGTTCTGTACAGCCACAATATGGCCCCCAACTCCTATACTTATTGCTCTGACCAATAAAGAAAAGCATACCAAACGTTTCTTCACTATCCTATCTACCTGAGACTCCACTTTCAAGGATGTATGAAAGACTTGCTGGATCATTTAAGTTATAACCACATTATAGTGGGTGTGGAGTCACATATAGGCCAAACAAGGGAAGGATGGCGGATTTCCTTCACTAATGAAGCAGATGGAATTTTAATCAATTGCCAGGAAAAGATTAGCTCGGATAAATGTGGGCCCATTAGAGATGGTGATAAGAGAATTTATAGTCGAGCACAGGGAAATAATGGAGATGTTAAACAATTATCTTGTGTCTGTCTTCATGGAGGAAGATACAGAAAATCCATTAGAAATACTCGACAGAACTGTGAAACTGAGGAACTGAAATAAACGAATATTAGTAAATACATGGTTTTTGGAAAGCTAGCTGGTCTGAAAGTTGATAAATTATCTGGATCAAATAAGCAACATTCCAGAATATTGAAGAAGATAGTTATAGGGATAATGGATGCAAGGGTGGTTACCTTTCAAAATTCTACAGAGTCCAGAAGTTTTCTGCAGACTGAAAAATATCAAATGTGACTTCACTATTTAAGAACATAGGGAGAGGGAGAACAGAGGACTACAGGCATGTTAATTTAATTTTTATTATTTGGGGAAACGTTAGAATTGATAGAACCATAGAAGTGACACAGTAGAGAAGGGGGCCGGTCGGTCATCTTGTTCATGCCGATCCAAATCTCTAATAATAGATGTGATAATTCAACACTTGGAAAAGAATGACAAAATTTGATAGCGTTAAAATGAATTTATGAAAGGAAACTCATTGAAAAACTTGAAGAATTCATTTTGAGAATATCACTGTTACTATGAATAAAGGAGTACTAGTATATGTGGTGTATTTGGATTTTAAGAAGGCTTTTGCTAAGGTCACACACATCGTCAGTTAGTAAGAGCGAAAGGGATTCATGGTAATAAACTAGTATGGATTGAGAATTGATCAACAGACTAAAACTAACACTTCCCAATTTCCCACTAAATAAAAGATAGGAAGTTGGGAAGTGTTGGTGCCCAAAGGGACCAGGCTGGCTTTGTTTATGAGTCACTGAAAGCTAGCATGCAGGTGCAATCTGGAATATAAAGCAAGTCTTTGTGATAGGGACCATGAAACCATTGTTGTTTCCTGTAAAAACATCATCTGGTTCACTAATATCCTTTAGGGAAGGAAATCTGTTGTCCTTAACCATATCTCAGGTATATTTGACTTCAGATGTGCACCAACATGGCTGACTCTTATGTATCCTCTGAAATGTCCTAGCATGACACTCAGTTCAAAAATCTGACAAGTGACACTGCCAGTGATACTCAGATCCATGAAAGAAAAAAAAAGTGTCCACTGATGTTGCTTGAGTTGCTGAATGTTCCCAGCACTTTCTATTTAAATTTAAAGTTGATTTTGCATCATTGTTTTTTTTTACTGACGAACTCCCCATTCTTACAGGGCAAAAGTTCTCTTAAAATTGTTTTTAATCAGCTCAGTATGCAAATCTCATGTTACCTCTGCTTTGTTCAGGATTTCCCCACTCGATGGATGAGTCATTTTGTGAACTATTCCATTTCCTATCTAATCCTTAAAATTGCTTGTACTACTTTAAACACAACAATCAGATTCAGCCCCTTAACCATTAATCATTAATGATCTCGATCATAATTCTTGTTTTTACCTCTATCCCAGGAATCATTCAGGGTTTGATTACATCTCACTCCAGAATGGTTTTCCAAATGCTATTTGTGGCTGAGTTGTACAGCACAGAATTACAGTTTATTGTACCTGTAATGTGCAGGTTCCGTTCTCCTGCTCTTTCCCCATAGCCTTCCATATTTCTCCACTTCTGGGTCAGAGCATTGTCGGTAATGATGAGACTTTTGTCAGAATCAGACAAGAAGTCCAACAAAGGTAGAAGACAGAGGGTGGTGGTGGAGGGCTGTTTTTCAGACTGGAGGCCTGTGACCAGTGGAGTGCCACAATGATCGGTGCTGGGTCCTCTACTTTTTGTCATTTACATAAATGATTTGGATGCAAGCATAAGAAGTACAGTTAGTAAGTTTGCAGATGACACCAAAATTGGAGGTGTAGTGGACAGCAAAAAGGGTTACCTCAGATTACAACAGGATCTGGACCAGATGGGCCAATGGGCTGAGAAGTGGCAAATGGAGTTTAATTCAGATAAATGCGAGGTGTTGCATTTTGGGAAAGCAAGTCTTAGCAGAACTTATACACTTAATGGTAAGGTCTTAGGGAGTGTTGAACAAAAGACCTTGGAGTGCAGGTTCATAGCTCCTTGAAAGTGGAGTCGTAGGTAGATAGGATAGTGAAGAAGGCGTTTGGTATGCTTTCCTTTATTGGTCAGAGTATTGAGTTGGGAGGTCATGTTGCGGCTGTACAGGACATTGGTTAGGCCACTGTTGGAATATTGCGTGCAATTCTGGTCTCCTTCCTATCGGAAAGATGTTGTGAAACTTGAAAGGGTTCAGAAAAGATTTACAAGGATGTTGCCAGGATTGGAGAATTTGAGCTCTAGGGAGAGGCTGAACAGGCTGGGGCTGTTTTCCCTGGAACGTTGGAGGCTGAGGGGCGACCTTATAGAGGTTTACAAAATTATGAGGGGCATGGATAGGATAAATTGACAAAGTCTTTTCCCTGGGGACGGGGAGTCCAGAACTAGAGGGCATAGGTTTAGGGTGAGAGGGGAAATATATAAAAGAGACCTAAGGGGTAACTTTTTCACACAGAGGGTGGTACGTGTATGGAATGAGCTTCCAGAGGAAGTGGTGGAGGCTGGTACAATTGCAACATTTATGAGGCATTTGGATGGGTATATGAATAGGAAGGGTTTGGAGGGCTATGGGCCAGGTGCTGGCAGGTGGGACTAGATTGGGTTGGGATATCTGGTCGGCATGGACAGGTTGGACTGAAGGGTCTGTTTTCATGCTGTTCATCTCTATGACTCTAAGATTGTTTTCGACATTGGGAGAATCTCGCTCGATTTTATTTATTTTCACAAGTGAAAAAAGTGAGTGTCTCACAAAGCTTCAGTGAATTGCCAATTAAGGGTGATTGAAGCTTGTTAAACACCTTGTAAATGACACAACTCATGGCAATAATATCCAGCATCCTCTATTACCAAGACCAAACAAATCAGATATTGAGAAACCTCAAGATGGAAATCAAAAGGAGTATCTACTATATTCAGCTCACCACTTGTTCTGAAGGATCTTCATGTTGGACACCAGGCATCAAGATCTCAGGGCACGCTTCATAGGCACTGCCCACATGCACCCTTTGTTCATGGCACTGGCATCTGACATGAGCCAGCCTCTAAGAACCATCATAGTACATCTCTGATCCACTTACAGGACACTTCCGCATTTCAGCAATTGTCTTGATTATGTTGCAGTAAGGACTGTATGCTGTCAGGGACATGGACCTAGCTCATGAACTAGACAAGGTTGTATACACTTACTCTTTGAGCATTTGTTCACTTTGACCCTATTTGGATGCTCACAGCATTTCGGCCTTGTACTGTTTTGTTTTGCTTTTCAGTGTGTTGACCCTCAGTCAGTGAAGCCAACCTTACATTACTTCTGTCCTGCCTTGTTCAGTGCAGGCACATAAAAAGGAAGCTAGTCATGGTCATCAGCCATCTTCAGTCACGATAAGAGGGATAGCCTTAGCTCAGGAACTCCTAGCACAATAAACAAGGGCAGACTTTAATACCAGTCCAGAGGCTTGAACACAGTCAGCCACTCATGATGGTCACAGTCAGCCACTCAGAATCCTCTCCACATTAGGGATAAGGAGCCAAATGTTGGGCAGACCACCACCTTACTTGACTATCTTTGCCCTATTGTAGGCTGTTTTCCTCTTGGAATGAAAGTGAAGCAGCTATTTTAATGGAGATGAAAGTATATAGCCAATACTTTTATTGCAAGTGGGAAGATGGGCAAGTGATTAGGCAGCGTTGAGGGCATGCAATGTTAGCAAGTTGGTTTTTGGGGTGGGTAAGAGGGAGTGAGGGAAGATGGTGCAGGCAATAGTTAGAGTGGTAGAACATGAGCCTTAGTGGCAGGTGGGTACAGTAGTGGTGGTAGAGTGAATGTGAGGTTTTGGAGAGAAGATTTGGCACTTATGATGGCAATGTGGAAAAAGTCATTGACCTTCTTCCTATATTGCTGTGCATTCCTTAGATGCCTAAGAATGCACTGATCCAGGTGGTAATCTCGGAGCAGGTTGGTATTGTGGACCTAACTACTGGTCCCAAGGAAGGGAAGTCTAACCACTCCATCCACTAGGATCTCCAAGCCCCTGACAGCAGAGCGGGGTGCCAAACTTCCCTTGTCTGCCATGTTCAAGGCAAATGTCAGGAACCATGCAATGCAACTCCAGACTGACAACATTTGTTCAGGTGCACAATGAGTTTTAAAGATGATGTAAATGCAAAGATTCTGGTGAATTCCAGAATATCCTTTGAATGGTGAGTTGTTACAAGAATAACTCATGGCAAGACAGGATAGGATCCAACCTGGTGATATGGTGAGAAAATTCTCTGGGCCCCACAGTGAAAATCCCTTCAAATAATGCAACAAACTTGAAATTAAATAGAAAAGAATAAGATACAGACCTACATATATAATTTCCTTTTGAAAGTTCTTAGTTAAACTACTTATCTCCCCCTTTTCAGTGACCACAAGCCAAACTAAAACAATTCACTGTGGCAAAATAAAATCACCTCATCTCTCTTCCAAGGGTTTTATTTTGCCAAGTATCTTAAATGTGTGCTTTTTGGATAAGTATTTTAAATATAATACATTAAAAAACAAAACTAACTACAATAATTATCAATGCATTGGGAAGTCTTCAATGGTGAGCAATTGATTGAGATACTTTATGGAGAAAGATTGGCAGATTTTACTCTTTTTCCACACTTTATCATGAAAACATAGAAAATAGGTGTAGACCACTTGACCCTTCAAACCTGTTTTGCCATTCAATATGATCGTGGCCACTCATCCAGCTCAATATTCTGTTTCCACTTTCTCTCCATACCCTTTGATCCCTTTGGCCCTGAGAACTATATCTAACTCCTTCTTGAAAACTTTCTGTGGCAGAAAATTTCACAGGCTCACCACTGCCTGGGAGAAAAAAGTTTTCTTCTCTCAGTCCTAAATGTGGATCCTTATACTGTTATCCCTGGTTCTGGACTCCCTGGCGTCATCTGGAGCATTCTTCCTGCGTTTATCCTGTCTAGTCCTGTTCAAATTTTATAAGTCTCTATATGATTCCTCCCTCATCCTATTAAACTCCACTGAATTGCTAAGTCCTAATGTGTGCAATCTCTATTCAAATGTCAGTGCTGCTATCCCTGGAATCAGTCTGGCAAACCTTTGTTGCACTCCCTCCATAGCTTGAACATTCTTCCTATGATAAGGAGACCAAAACTGTACAGTTTTTAAAGTTCAGAAATGGTCTCAGCAAGACCCTATACAACTGTGGCAAGACATCTCTGCTCCTGTACTCAAAATGTCTCACAATAAAGGTCAACATGCTGTTTGCCTCATCCATTGCTTGTTGCCTGCATTCTTACTTTTAGTGACTGGTGTATAGGGACACCAAGGTCTCGTTGCACCTCCCCCTTTTCCAAAATAGTGCCATTCAGGTGTTACTCTGCTCTCCTGTTTTTGCTATCTACGTGGATGATCTCACTTTTATCCACATTACACTTCACCTGTCAGGCATTTGCCATCTGTCAACTTATCCAAATCACACTGGAGCATCTCTGCATTCTCTTCACAGTTCCATCTCCCACCAAGCTTTGTTTAAACATGGAGATATTACATTTAGTTCCCTCATCAAAATCATTGTTAGATGTTGTAAATAGCTGGGGTTCAAGCACTGATTGCTGTGGTACCCCACTAGTCACTGCCTGCCAACTAGAAAAAGATTTGTTTATTCCTACTATTTCCTTCCTGCCTGCCAATCAGTTCTCCATCCATGTCAGTACACCACCCCAATCTTATTTGCTTTAACTTTACATGCTAATCTGTTTTGTGTTTGTCATTTTATTTAGTTTCTCCAAGGTCTGTTAGGTAGAGTGAGTTCTCATTTTTAAAATATCTCCTCAAACCCTAACTCTGAACAAGCTTTTCTTCATCTGTCCTGATAACCCTTTCTGCGGCTCAGCATCAAATGATTGATATTGCTACGATGACACACTTTGGGCTATTTTGTTACATTAAAGTTGTTGTACAAATGCAGGCTGTTGTGCTGGTGGCAACCATTGTGTGTTAGAAGAAGCAAACACAATTGCTGAAAGGCTGTTTCTGTACTGTTGGGGCACAACTTTGTCAAAAAGTTTGGAACAGAGCGAACAGTAGATGTGACATATACTTGACCTCTGTAAGTTCCTTTGAGGTGAATACTGCCTTTTCCTGCTCTGTGTTTGAATGAGCCATATGTCAGTATTCTGTCTTATTCCTTGGCAACAAGATCTTTGACTCATTCTAAAGTTGCTTTGATCAATTTTTTTCCATTGCTGTAGATAAAAAAAAACTCAAGTCAAAGAGATATCGGGTGACTAAACTGTGAATTAGATTGATTTAAACTTCACTCAGTAACCATTAGCAGCTCACGACCAGGCATGACAGCAGTGCTAGTGTTTTAGGTTCTAAACAAAGGAAGAATGCATTCATATAAGACTTTAGATTTCAGAATAAAGAATTGAACATTTGGGGGAGAATTTTCTTCACTCAGAGGATTGTAAATCTTTGGTGTTCTCAGTCACAGAGAGCTGTAGATGCTCAGTGATTTTCTGTTGTCAAGGTAGAGGCGGATAGAATTTTGGGCATTAGGGAAGTAGTAGGAAAAGTAAACAAAGTAGAATTGATAAAGAAGTTGTAGTGGCTGTATTGAGGTCAGGCAGGTGGACCTCATAGAATATGAGTTGCTTGATTGGGGCTATTAATCTGGTCCAATCAGGGAGCCCTGGCTGACAGAGATAATAGGAGTTTCCTGGTCACAGACTTCCAGTCAGAAAAACACCTTCAACAACCACCTTCTGTTTTCTATGACCAAGCCAATTATGTATCTAATTTACCAATTCACCATGGATCCCGTGTGACTTTACCTTCTGGAACAGCCTACCATGAGGACCATCGTAAAATGCTTTATTAAAGTTTACGACGACAACAACCACTGGCAAAAAAAAGAAAAAAAAGTCATAGGAGTTTCAGAGACTCTAATCACTCTAAGAGTTGGCTCTGAGGAGGCTGGATCAGTGTCAAGGACTCTGCACGTGTAAATAAAAGGTGACTTGGTGACAGGATACCAGCCGCTGTGGAATTATTTCAGTGGCAATGAGAGTGGGATTAATGATGTAACCCATGGAAAAGTGCCTACTGGCTGATGCCCAACTGGACTTCAAACAGGCAATACAACTCGTTTGATCATTGGAAAATGTGGAATGTTGAGCATATGAGTTGCAGAGTGCTCTGATGAAAGTGGTCACCCTCGTCAGTCTGACTGAGCTTGGGGGACACCACTTGAGTGAAGGCAATTATATAGCCTCACTCGGGTCATATCCTGAGCAGAGAGACTCTAGGTCAGCCCACAGCAAAGCCCCAAAACAAAGCCAAACCTCAGCCAAACAGAATTTTTTTCAGGATCTGGGCCGGCAAACCATTACAGTTGCTGTTGGTATGCGGACTCAAGACAACAAGAGTCCCAGTAGACCTAAATTGAGAAAGAGATCTCACAGGATGGTATCCAGAGTGCAGACTCTGGAAAGTCCACGAATATATGTACAGATATAAGTATGTAATAATAATGGACCACAAGCCCCCGTTAGGACTACTTAAAGAGGAAAAGGCAGAGCTTCCCATAGCTTCAAGCCAAATTCAGCGATGGGCTCTAAAATTAAGTGCGTATAATTACAAGTTAAAACACCAACTAGGAGGTCGAGTAGCAAATGCGGATTCTAGAACTGCCTCCCTCTGGCAGATCCACCACTAGTGGTACTGCCAATGAAAAGGTCCATAATGGTTTTAAATTTTCTGTACAGATTTCCAGTCACAGCTGAATATCAGATTTTCGATGCAGAAAGATCCAGCCCTGGCAAAACTGAACCAGTTGGTAGTGAGGGGGGATATCAAAGGGCTATCACAACCAGAACTGAAACCTTTTTAGATAGGAAGATCCTGGGGAGTGTTGCTGAACAAAGAGACCTTGGAGTGCAGATCCATAGTTCCTTGAAATTGGAGTCACAGATAGACAGTGAAGAAGGTGTTTGGTATGCTTTCCTTTATTGGTTAGGGCAATGAATACAGCAGTTGGGAGGTCATGTTGTGGCTGTACAGGACATTGTTTGGGCCACTTTTGGAATATTATGTGCAATTTTGGTCTTCCTGCTAGAGGAAGGATGTTGTGAAACTTTAAAGGTTCAGAAAAGATTTACTAGGATGTTGCCAGGGTTGGAGGGTTTGAAGTATAGGGAGAACCTGAATAGACTGGGACTGTTTTCCCTGGAGCATCGGACGCTGAGGGGTCACCTTCTAGAGGTTTACAAAATCATGGGGGGCATGGATAAGATAAATAGACAAAGTCTTTTCCCTGGGGTGGAGAGTCCAAAACTGGAGGTTGTAGGTTTAAAGTGAGAAGGGAAAGATTTAAAAGGGATCTAAGGGACAACATTTTCACACAGAGGGTGGTGCGTGTATGGAATGAACTGCCAGAGGAAGTGGTGGAGGCTGGTACAATTACAACATTTAAAAGGCATCTGGATGGGTATGTGAATAGGAAGGGTTTATAGGAAGCTCTGCCTTTTCCTCTTTAAGTAGTCCTAACGGGAGCTTGTGGTCCATTATTATTACATACTTATATCTGTACATATATTCGTGGACTTTCCAGGGCTAAATGCTGGTAAATGGGATTAGATTGATTTAGGATATTTAGTAGGCATGGATGAGTTGGACTGAAGGGTCTGTTTCCGTGCTTACATCTCTATGACTCTAAGACTGTAGACCTGGAGAGACCAGATCACAGTAGAGGCTTTCATATTATTATGAGGAGCAAGAGTGATTGTCCTGAGCAAAGGCCACTGCCAGCTAGAGGCTGAACTCCACCAGAGTCATTCAGGAGTTTCCAAAATGAAGATGTTGGTGAGATGTTATGTTTGGTGGCCAGGATTGGATGCAGACATAGACGTGTTGCTATGAAGAGAGGTTGAGTAGGTTAGGTTTATTTTCACTAGAAAAAAGGAGATTGAGGGGGGACCTGATTGAGGTTTACAAAAACATGAGGGGTATAGACAGGGTGGATAGAGATAAGCTTTTTCCCAGGGTGAAAGATTCAATAATGAGAGGTCATGCTTTCAAGGTGAGAGGTGGAAAGTTTAAGGGGGATACACACGGCAACTACTTCACACAGAGGGTGGTGGGCATTTGGAACGCGTTGCCAGCAGAGGTAGTAGAGGCAGGCACAGTAGATTCATTTAAGATGCGTCTAGACAGATGCATGAGTAGGTGGGGAGCAGAGGGATACAAATGCTTAGGAATTGACCAACAGGTTTAGACAGTACATTTGGATCAGCTCAGGCTTGGAGGGCCAAAGGGTCTGTTCCTGGGCTGTAAATTTTCTTTGTTCTTTGTAACATGACCTGTCAACTCTTGTACTCAATACCCCATCAATGAAGGAAAGCATGCCGTATGCCTTCTTGACCACTCTACTGACCTGCATTGCCACCTTCAGGGAACAATGGACGTGAACACTCAGATCTCTCTGAACATCAATTTTCTCCAGGTCCTTTCCATTTACTGTATAGTTGGCTCTTGAATTGCATCTTCCAAAATGCACCATCTTGCGTTTGCCTGGATTGAACTCCTTCTGCCATTTCTCTGCCCAACTCTCTGATCTATTTATATTCTGCTGTATTCTCTGATAGTCCCCTTCACTATCTGCTACTCCATCAATCTTAGTGTCATCCCTTGGATAGGAATGGCTGGGTAAAGCCTGGAATTAGTTTTACATCAACTATGAAGGTCCTTTCATGGGCTCAACATTCTTTAGTCATTGTGGATGCCCTCTCAAAGTGGCTGGACGAATATAGAGTTCATTCATCAAACACGAGGACGATAGTAGGTAAAATGCACGCATCTTTTGCAATACATGGACTCCTGCAAGTGTTGGTCACAGACGAAGGCCATCTTTTACCAGCAACGCATTTGAATATTTCCTAAAGTCAAATGGTATTCATCATATGAGGATAGCCCCATACCATCCATCATCCAAGAGCAGTCTTGGATGATGGATCCAAGAGCAGTCCAAATGTTGAAGGCAGGCTCAAAGGAACAGCCTATAGCTTTACTAGATACCAAACTAATACCAAATAGGTTCCTATTTGATTATAAGACCATCCCTCATGCAACTGAGGGATAGTTCCAACAGAGTTGTTAATGGGGAGAAAACTCCGCACCAGGTTAAATCTGACCTTCCCACCTCGGGGCAGGGTAAAATAGCATCAGGAAAGCCAGTGACAGACACAAGACGCTGCTTTGCTTGAGAGACAATTTACTTCAGGGGACAAAGTTTGGTGTTGGAACCACGGGAATGGCCCTGCATGGGTAAGATACATAGTCAATGCAAGGTCAGGTCCAGTGACGTACAAAGTTGAGTAGGTGTGAAGGTCCTGAACAAGCATATGGACCATGTGAAAGCTGCAAACCCGCAAGCGGTGCGGGAGCAGTACATGACCAACTACTTGTCAGCCTTTCTGACTGTTCCGGAAACTCCCTGTCTGTGAAGCATTGAAGATACCTCGGAATCTGAGATGGACAAGGCTGTTGCTGCCACCTCAACGCCTTTGCCACCTGAAGAAGAGAATGAATTTCTTCCGAGAGGCTCCAGGCATAAAAGGTGACCTACTATGACTTATACGCTACCTGTATCAGAGGCAGAGTTGGAGGAATCTGACACGGTGCTAACAAGCCCCAGAAACAGCTACAAAGAAAAGGAACCAGCTGATGTCCTCAGAGGGGGAGGGATGTAGTGATTGTAACAAGGTCAGCCAGCTTTGACCTTGATTCGGGCTATTAATCTGAACAAATCAGGGAGCCCTGGCTGATATATATAAATGGGAGTGTCAGAGGTTCTGTTCACTTTAAGAGCTGGCTCTGAGGAAGATGGATCAGTGTCAAGTACTATGCATGTGTAAGTAATGGATGACTTGGAGACGGCATACTGGCCTCGGTGGAGTTATTTCAGAAGTTTTCCACTATCTTACTGAAAATAGAGGAAGACGCAAGAGGCCTATTTCTGTCCCATGTTTCATTATATTCTTATGAAATCTGCTATGGTCCCTGTAATCAGAAATCATACCTCTGACAAAATGGCTGCATCATCCTGATGGGAGAGCCTCAGGTTTGGCTTTGAATCAGTTGCATTCCGGAACCAGCAGCTGGAAGGCCCTCCTTCTTACAGTTAGAGTCCCAATCTGAAAATGATGTCATATTTCAGTAAAAACTGAGGTACTAAAATTCACCCATAATGTCTTCAATGTCCATTGACCTCTTCCTTCATCCATTCCTACCACTGAAATGATTTCATCATGAAGGATATTCCCTTCTCTTTTCCCTATCTCTCCTGACAGAGAGCCTCTGACAGCAGGTGATAATGGTGGGCAAGAACACATCGGTTCCTCTGGCCCCTTGCTGCAGGGACTATTGTCTTTTGCAAGCTGATTGTCAGGGAGAAGAGGAGCCAGAGGCCATGGCAAGGGCCAAGGAAATAAACAGAAGGGCAGGACTTGTGATTAGGAAGGCTCTGATGGTGGTTACAAAAACAGGAAGGAGAGTTGGAGCAGTTACACAAATGCTGGATACCTAGCCACACCACCTGGCAGCATCATTGAGCCAAAGAGCAGAGCCATTAGCCATGTAGGCCACAATCACTTATGGTAGCTGGAGAGCTGAAAGTTAATGGGGGAATGGGCCAACATCTCTAAGAGACCTAGGTGGGCCAACTAGGCAAAAGGTCTGGGTTTGAGTGGCCACAAGGAGATAACAAGCTCCGCTGTGTCTAAGTGGCAAGGTAATTGTCATTATGTGAGCATCATGAATCAAAATATGACACCAAGCTATAGGTGACATAAGAGATATTGAACCGAGGGCCCTGCCTGCCCTTTCAATCTGGAGTAAGGGATCTAATAGCACTATTTGAAGGACAGCAGGAGAGTTTTGGCTAATCTTTATTTCTAAGCCAGTCAGTTGATCTGTTTGTTTATCTTATGGCTGTGGGAGATTACTGTGAAAAATGTTGTGATATTTCTTATACTACAACAATGACTACAGTTCAAGAGCACTTTGAATAAAGTGCTTAAAGAGATCTGGTATTTCAAGTCTTTTTATTAAAGTCTGTCTTTGCTGTGATAAAATGCAGGTAATGCATGATATCCACAATCAGGATCAAATTATTGTAACAACTCACGATTTTGAGTGTAAGGAAAATCAGGACTTGTAATTATATAACACCTTTGACAACTTCTGGAATTCCTGAAATTCATACAGACAACAAAGTATTTTTAAATTGTAGTCACTGTTTGTAACATAGGTCAATATGTGCACAAGATTCCACAAACTGCAATGTTCTAATGACCAGATAATCCTTTAGTGATATTGATTGAGAGATAAAAAATGGTCTAGACACCACAGAGTGCTAGCGGATGTGTTGTATCCACCTCAGAGACCAGCTGGGGCCCTCGGTCTAATTTCTTATTTGAAGATTGCCTCTCTGATAAGGTCAGATAACTCGCCCTCAGATTTACGTATGTGGAAAGCAGGAAAGTTCAGCTCTAAACTTTCAGGTTTTCTTTTATATGCTGGGATTGTCAGTGTTCTTGAGGTAGGTCGGCCAGGAGGTTTTGAGTTCAAGTACAATTCTACGACTTGAGCAGAATAGCTCAACTATTAATTCACTGCTGTACTGGATGAATGGTGAGCTGAAAGAGCCGTCATTCTGTCTGCCTTTTCAGGTGGCTGGCGAAGTTCCCGCAGTATCATTTCACAGACCAGAAACTCACCCAGTGTCCTGGCATTTATCTCTCAATGGAAGCGCTAAGAAACAAGTTATCTTATCAATTGGCTGCTGGACTTACCCACATTACAAGTTAACACGGTTCAAAAATGTCATTCCTTCAATAGTCAGTGTGAACTTTGTGCAACCATCTTAGAAGATCTGAATGGCACCTCTGGAATGTCAGCACTACTTTTAAGGTCACACATTGGGCTAGGACTGGACCCCATTACATTTTGACTCAGATACTATTAAGTGCTATCCAATTATAGTTGATAACTAGTGGGTTATGCTATGCTACTATGTTGTCTTAGGTTAGGGAGGGTACACTGCTGGAATGTACTGGCTGGCTAATTTGATTGCAGCCCAATGTTAAGAATTCAGCAGTACCAGGTCTCATTCGTGTCATGTGCCACCGTCAAAGCAAGCTCCTTGTGAGGTTCAGGCTCACTGCCTCCCAGTTGGATTGAATTCTTTCCAGCGATTTGCCCAAACAACAGCTGTTCCCCTCTGTCAAGTGATACTTCTATAATTTGTTGTATGTGGATTCTAACATGAAAATCTCTCTATCAGCCTGCCTCCATTCCACACCATCCCTTCCCCCACAACGTTCAGCTCAGCTTGAAGGCACCTATGGTCGTGGGAGGTCTGTGGCTTCTCCCCAGTGTCACAGCTGCTGCAGAGTGGGACACAGATGAATAAGAAAAATGAGAGAGTATATACATGAAAAAAATGACTGGAAAACATCACCGTGAATTACAAAGGGTATGATAAGTTTTAGCAAAGAAATATCAAACAACTCCAGTTGATAGATGCCTGCTGTTCCGCTACAAACAATCTGGAGAATTGATCAAAATGAGGAAATTCTTTCAAATAACAGTCACAGTTAAAAGGGCACCAGCATGTAGAGTGAATCCAAAGCTCCCCAATTCAAACAAAAATGCTATTCTGCCTTCTAGGGTGCCCTAGTAGAAGCCAGTGCACATTGTTTATGTGTATATTTGTAAGAAAAGTCATACATTATTGGAATTAGGTCCAGTGTGCTCATTTTTACTGACAAGTACCTGAAGACTGAGATGAGAACCAGCAGTGCCAGAATCTGTTCAGGTTGGCACTGCTCCCCATTTCTACCACATCAATAAGCAATTCTAATATTCAACCACTGTGGACACACAGCAATAAGACTGTGGGAGCACAAAGTTAACCCTGACTGGATTCCAGTTATGAATTCCAGTATAATATTGGGGTCGTGGTAACCAATAATCTCCTGGCTGGGTTGTTCTGCTTACTTAACCTTGATAATGCAAGGAAGTAAACAATTCGTTCAGATGAATAGAAATCACCACTGTTGAGTTTCAGGATAGGGTGTGTATGCCTGGAAACTGCTCCCCAGCAGGATGTTATTGTACTGATGTTCAACCACCAATGTGAAAGGAAAGCAGTTTTTTTTAAAACTCTGTTTCTTTACAGCTGGATTATTCCCAAACGCCATCTGTGACTTCTGCAGTAGTAAAACAGAATTATAAAACAAAAATTCACTATAATGTTAGTTGGAAAATAGAGTTGAGTTAGGTCTGACACGTCAAAGCTGTAGGATCCTTGGAATACCCCAGGAAATCCCAGGTATTAAATCAACTGATGAGATTCAAAGATTGATAGTCTAATTTCTATTTCAGTAAGACGATATAAAGTCCTAAGAAATGTGTTGAGTTATTTCATAAACACAAGTTCTTTAACTTCCTACTTAGAAATTGTATTTATGAATTTGTCACATTGTACACAGAGAAAACATTCATAATTTCTTCTATAAGGGAGGGAAGACATATTTTTTAGCACTGAATGTGCTTAATAATGAAGAAGGCTGGATTCCTTGAACGCAAATATTTGGATAGTTTGAAACATAGTTTGATTTTTAGGAGGAGTGGGAACAAGGATAGATTATTCATCCCCACAAACCAGTTTCATTATATTACTAGATTATAGCTCATCTATCCCACCAATGTATTCCCCTGGTTTTGTACATTGATCCCCTTACACAAAAAAATCTATCCATCAGTCTTGAAGCCTATGATTGTTCCTCAGCATCTATAGCCTTTTAGGTGAGTCAGTTCCACATTTACACTGCACTGTGTGCAAACAAAATGCTCTTCGATTTCTCTGTTGATTAACTACGATGTCCTATCACTCTTAACTGTTCTATCGGAGTAAATAATTTCTCTCTGTCAACTCTATCAAAACCAATTTAAACGCCTTCATTAGTCAAATTAGTCTACAGTCTCCAAGACTTGAGGGAACACAAATGTCGATTATCCTTCTCCTTTGATGCTGCCTGACCTGCTGCGCTTTTCCAGCAACACATTTTTAAGCTCGGAACACAAACCAAGCCAACATTTGTAAACTATTCTTTGTTATTTGAGAATTATATTGATAAACGATACAGTGGGTGGAAAATAGCTTGGAACATAGTTCCAAAGGAAATTCTGCAAGTCAGATTCCTTTCTGGTCCTGAACACTAACAGGGAGGCAACCCATCCTGGAAATTGATTGAACTTTGTCAATGGGAAGCAGTTGTTTTGGCTAGCCTAGTAAAGGGTGTATTCGTGTTTCCAGATTATCTTAAGAAAATTTATACAGTGGCTGCTGGGCTTGGACTCTGAAAATGTTTCTATCTTTAAAGCTAAATCTCAGAAAGTTGGTTGTGCAAATGTAAACCTGACACTGATGTGTCACTTTGGTTCAATTGGCTTGGCTTTCTTATTCACTCCTGAGTCAAGAGGTCATGCATTCAAGTTCAATGCTCAAGCAGGTTGACAAAGTAGATGTAGAACCAATGTTTCCCCTGTAGGGCAATCTTGAACAATTGGTCATAGTTTTAGGTGAATGAATGGCAAATTTAAAACAGAGATATTCAGAGATTACTTTCTTCAAGTGGTCAGGAATGTGGGGAATTCACTACCCAAGTATATGGTGGATGCTGGGACACTGAACACATTTATGGAAGAGATAGATTTTTAATTAGTAATGGGTTAAAGGGTTATGAACAATGGACACGATGCTGGTTTTGAGACTGAGATGAGATCAGCCATGATCCTATTAAATAGCAGATTAGTATGAATTGCATATCCTTCTCTTAGTTGTTATGTTATTAAAACTTCGGTGTGTGATCTAGATGGGCCGATACCTTGTTGTCATGCTGATGGGATGCTGCATTATCAGAGGCAGCTTCCTCCATAAGAGATATGAAACCGATGTCTCTGTACCTTGATTGTCAGACAGGTGTTAACATCCAACGGCCTTACTTGAAGCAGATGTACATGTCTTTTCCAGATCTCTTGGCCAATGAACATTGGCAAAAATATTTTCGGCCATTCACCTCACGGTGGAATTTGAGATATGTTTGATCAATACACAAGTTAGCCACTGAATTAGAATACAATTAGAGGTGTTGAGAAAGATCCTGAATTTGTGTGATAGGGTAAAATATAGGAAAGCGCACTGTCAATTCATTTTACACCACTCTGAAGTTAAGTAACAGAATTAAAACTAACAATTCGTCAATTCGTTACCTCCATTTTACAATTTCACCCAAAGGTATGATTTCTCCTACTTTGCCTTGGAGATCTGAGAAACATGAAGAAATATTTAACAAATATAAGTTTCTTTTTAACATAATATTGCAAATTATGATCAGTTGGAAAATGCTAGAATTTAACATTTTCAATTTTTTAATATTGCTGATAAATACATTTTATCACTCTATGTGAATGCCCACAGCATTCCAGACAAGGTCGTGACTTATGGAGTCATACAGTCAGAGAGATATACAGCACGGAAACAGACCCTTTGGTCCAACTTGTTCATGCTGACCAGATATCTCAACCCAATCTAGTCCCACCTGCCAGCACCCGGCCCACATCCCTCCAAACCCTCCCTATTCATATACCCATCCAGATGCCTTTTAAATGTTGCAATTGTACCAGCCTCCACCACTTTCTCTGGCAGCTCAACCATACATGTATCACCCTCTGTGTTAAAAGTTGCCCCTTAGGTCTCTTTCATATCTTTCCCTCTCAACCTAAACCTATACCCTCTAGTTCTGGACTCCCCCACCCCCAGGGAAGAGACTTTGTCTATTTATCCTATCCATGCCTCTCATGATTTTATAAACCCTTTGCTCGTGTGGTTAGGGAGGGTTTAAACTAGTTTAGCGGGGAGGTGGGAATCAGAGTCACATATCTGAGAGGGGGGCATTTGCAGATGGGGCAGTGACAGGATGTAATAAATCTATCAGAACAGTTTCTCATGCCATGAAACAAAGGGATCGGTTAAAATGTGTCTGCTTTAATGCAAGGAGTGTCAGAAATAAGAGTGATGAACTTAGAGCTTGGATCAGTACTTGGGGCTATGATGTTGTGGCCATAATGGAGATGTGGGTTACACAGGGGCAGGAATGGATCCTTGATGTCCCAGGGTTTAGAATGTTTAAAAAGAACAGGGAGGGTGGAAAAAGAGGAGGGGGTGTAGCATTGCTAATCAGAGAGTGCATCACAACTACAGAAACGAAGGTTGTTGAGGAAGGTTTGTCTCCTGAGTCAGTACGGGTGGAAGTTAGGAACAGTCCCGTCATTGGGGGTTTTCTACAGACTCCGAATAGCAATAGAGAGATTGAAGAACTCATGGGTGGGCAGAGTTTTGGAAAAATGCAGATGTAGCAGAATTGTTGTTATGGGTGATTTCAACTTTCCCAATATCGACTGGAACCTCCTTAGTGCAAATGGTTTGGATGGAGCCGTTTTTGTCAGGTGTGTTCAGGAGGGTTTCCTTACTCAGTATGTAGATAGACTGACGAGGGGAGAGGCCATTTTGGATTTGGTGCTCGGCAATGAGTCAGGACAGCTGTCCGTTCTCGCGGTGGGAGAACACTTTGGTGACAGTGATCACAACTATGTCACATTTAGCATAGCCTTGGAGAGGGAAAGGAACAGTTACCAAGGGAAGATATTTAATTGGAGAAAAGGAAATTATGATGCTATCAACCAGGAGTTGGGAAGTACAGACTGGGAGCAATTGTTCCACAGAAAGGGCACAGCAGACATGTGAGACTGTTTAAGGAGCAGTCGTTGCGAATGATGCACGAATTTGTTCCTCTGAGACAGGTAAGAAGGGGTAAGATTAAGGAACCTTGGATGACGAGAACAGAGGAGCTTCTCGTCAAAAGGAAGAAGGCAGCTTATGTAAGGTGGAGGTAGCAAGGATCGAGCACAGCTTTAGAGGATTACAGGCTATCTAGAAAGGAGCTCAGAATTGGACTGAGGAGAGCCAGGAGGGGGCACGGAAAAGGCTTGTCAAGAAGTATTAGGGAGAACCCAAAGGCATTTTACTCATACATGAGGAATAAGAGAATGATCAGGATAAGGTAGGGCTGGTCAGGGATAGGAAGAAAACTTGTGTGTAGAGTCTGAGCAGATAGGGGAAGCCCTAAAAGAATTTTTTACTTCAGGTTTCACTAAGGAAAGGGACCTTGTTGTGAATGTGAACTTTGAGGAGCTGGGATACAGGCTTGACAAGATCAAGATTGATGAAGTTGATGTGCTGGAAATTTTGGCAAACATTAAGATTGATAAGTCCCCAGGGCCAGACCAGATTTATCCCAGGCTGCTGCAGGAAGCGAGAAAGGAGGTTGCTAAGCCACTGGTGAAGATCTTTGCCTCCTCACATGCCATGGGATTTGTACCAGAGGATGGAAGGAGGCGAATGTTGTTGCACTTTTCAAGAAGTGTAATAGGGAAATCCCTGGCAATTACAGAGCAGTCAGTCTTACGTCTGTGGTCAGCAAAGTTTTGGAAAGAATTCTGAGGGATAGGACTTATGACTATTTCGAAAAGTATAGCGTGATTAAAGGTAGTCAGCATGGCTTTGTGAGGGGCAAGTCATGCCTCACAAATCTTATTGCGTTCTTTGAGGAGGTGACAAGACAGGTCGATGAAGGTCAAGCAGTGGATGTGTGCGTATGGATTTCAGCAAGGCATTTGATAAGGTTCCCCATGTAGGAAGTATGGGATACAGGAAGATTTGGCTATCTGGATTCAGAATTGGTTGGCTGCCAGAAGGCAGAGAGTGGTTGTTGATGGAAAGTATTCTGCCTGGAGGTCAGTGTTGAGTGGGGTCCCGCAAGGTTCTGTTCTTGGGCCTCTGCTCTTTGTAGTTTTTATAAATGACTTGGATGAGGAGGTTGAGGGGTGAGTTAGTAAATTTGCAGATGACACAAAGGTTGGAGGTGCCATTGACAGCATCAAGGGCTATTGCAGGCTGCAGCGCGACATAGACGGGATGCAGAGCTGGGCTGAGAAATGGCAGATGGAGTTCAACCTGGATAAATGTGAAGTGATACATTTTGGAAGGTCAAAATCGAATGATGAATATAGGATTAAAGACAGGATTCTTGACAGTGTGGAGGAACAGAGGGATCTTGGTGTACATAGATCCCTCAATGTTGCCACCCAAGTGGATAGGGTTGTTAAGAAAGCATATGGTGTTTTAGCTTTCATTAACAGGGGGATCGAATTTAAGAGGGAGGTTCTTCCCGCAGAGAGTTGTGAATGCATGGAATGCGTTGCCAGCGGTGGTGGGGGAAGCAGAGTCATTAGGGACATTTAAGTGACTGCTGGACATGCACATGGATAGCAGTGAATTGAAGGGTGAGTAGGTTAAGTTATTTTATTTTACATTAGTATTAATCCTTGGCATAACATTGTGGGCCAAAGGGTCTGTTCTGTGTACTTTTCTATGTTCTATGTTCTCTATAAGGAGCCTCTATTGGAGCCTCCAATGCTCCAGGGAAAACAGCCCCAGCTTATTCAGCCTCTCCCTATAACTCAAATTCTCCAACCCTGGCAACATCCTTGTAAATCTATTTTGAATCCTTTCAAGTTTTACAACATCTTTCTGACAGGAAGGAGACCAAATCGCATGCAATATTTGAAAAGTGGCTGAACCAATGTCCTACACAGCCGCAACTCCTATACTCAATACTCTGACCAATAAAGGAAAGTTAAAAATCACACAACACCAGGTTATAGACCAACAGGTTTAATTGGAAGCATGAGCTCTCGGAGCGCCGCTACTGTCCATAACCACCTGGTGAAGGAGCAGCGCTCCAAAAGCTTGTGCTTCCAATTAAACCTGTTGGACTATAACCTGGTGTTGTGTGATTTTTAACTTTGTAACCCCAGTCCAACACCAGCATCTCAAAACAATAAAGGAAAGCATACCAAACGCCTTCTTCACTACTCTATCTACTTGTGACTCCACTTTCAAGGAGCTATGAACCTGCACTCCAAGATATCTTTGTTCAGCAACACTCCCCAGGACCTTACCATTAAGTGTATAATTCATGCGAAGATTTGCTTTCCCAAAACGCAGCACCTCGCATTTATCTGAATTAAACTCCATCTGCCACTTCTCAGCCCATTGGCCCATCTGATCAAGATCCTGTTGTAATCTGAGGTAACTTTGTTTGCTGTCCACTACACCTCCAATTTTGGTGTCATCTGCAAACTTACTAACTGTACCTCTTACGCTCGCATCCAAATCATTTATATAAATGATGAAATGTAGTGGACACAGCACCGATCCTTGATGCACTCCACTGGTCACAGGCCTCCACTCTGAAAAACAACCCTCCACCACCATCCTCTATCTTCTACCCAAATGGCTAGTTCTCCCCGTATTCTATAAGATCTAACCTTGATAACGAGTCTCCCATGGGAAACCTTGTCGAACACCTCATGGAAGTCCATACATATCACGTCTACCGCTCTGCCCTCATCAATCCTCTTTGTTACTTCTTCAAAAAACTCAATCAAGTTTGTGAGAAATAATTTCCCACACACAAAGCCATGTTTACTATCCCTAATCAGTCCTTGCCTTTCCAAATACATGTATATCCTGTCCCTCAGGATTCCCTCCAACAACTTGCCCACCACCGAGGTCAGGCTCACCGGTCTATAGTTTCCGGGCTTGTCCTTACCACTTTTCTTAAACAGACCTCCAGTCTTCAGACACCTCACCTGTGGCTATTGCTGATACAAATATATCTGTAAGAGGCCCAGCAATCATTTCTGTAGCTTCCCACAGAGTTCTCGGGTACACCTGATCAGGTCCTGGGGATTTATTCACTTTTATGTGTTTTGAGGCATTCAGCACTTCCTCCTCTGTAATATGGACATTTTTCAAGATGTCACCTTCTATTTCCCCACATTCTATACCTTCCATGTCATTCTCCACAGTAAACACTGATGCAAAATACTTGATTAGTACCTCCTCCATCTCTTGCGGCTCCACACAAAAGCTGCCTTGCTGATCTTTGAGGAGCCCTATTCTCTCCCTAGTTACCCTTTTGTCCTTAATTTTTTTGTAAAAACCCTTTGGATTCTCTTTACCTCTATTTTCCAAAGCTTTCTCATGTCCCCTTTTTGCCCTCCTGATTTCCCTCTTAAGTCTACTCTTACTGTCTTTATACTCTTCTTAGGATTCACTTGATCTATCCTGTGTATACCTGACATATGTTTCCTTCTTTTTCTTAACCAAACCCTCAATTTCTTTTGTCACCCAGCATTCCCTACACCACCTTTCCTTTCACAACTACAGAAATATATTGTCTCTGGATTCTCGTTATTGCATTTCTGAAGGTTTCCCATTTTCCAGCCGTCCCTTAACCTGCGAACATCTGCCCCCAATCAGCTTTCAAAAGTTCTTGCTTAATACCATCAAAATTGGCCTTTCTATAATTTTGAACTTCAATTTTTAGATCTGGTCTATCCTTTTCTATCAGTATTTTATAATTAATAGAATTATGGTCGCTGGCCCGAAAGTGCTCCCCCACTGACAGCTCAGTCACCCGCCCTGCCATTTTTTTCCCAGGGGTTGGTCAAGTTTTGCACTTTCTCAAGCAGGTAATTCATATCCTGGATCAGAAAATTTTCTTAACAAATTTTCTTAACACTTAACAAATTCCTCTCCATCTAAGCCTTTAACACTATTGCAGTCACAGTCTATGTTTGAAAAGTTAAAATCCCCTGCCATAACCACCCTATTATTCTTGATAGCACTTGTAAAAGTAAAAGTGCATGATTTCAATTGACATATATGGATCTGTGGTGGCAGGATGACCAAGACTGGGAACTGAATAAAAAGGAAAAAGGAGGTCAAATAGAGCTAATAATAAAGAACAGGACTGGTGTGCTTCTAAGAAAGTATCTCTGATCAGAAGAGCAGG
The DNA here is from genome assembly GCF_037043375.1 of Chiloscyllium plagiosum. Taxonomy (NCBI): domain Eukaryota; kingdom Metazoa; phylum Chordata; class Chondrichthyes; order Orectolobiformes; family Hemiscylliidae; genus Chiloscyllium; species Chiloscyllium plagiosum. The sequence goes on along the minus strand of NW_028270157.1, from coordinate 16,988,660 downwards.
ATGGACAATCTGCTTGAGTTGAACTAAGAAACAGCAAGGACAATGAACATTGGTCAGCATTGTTTACAGGACATTAAACATTAATGGTAATGTAGGTCATGGTATAATTCAGAAAATTCTAAGTGCATGCAGAAGGGGAATTGCAGTCATCATTGGTGACTTCAATCTACATACAGGCTTGTGAAATCTAATAAGCAGCAATAATGTGGATGAAGAATTCATACAATGTGTTTCAGATAGTTTTCTGAAGCAATAAGCTCAGGAACTAAAGGGAGCATGGGACCATTTTAGATCTAGTAATATACAATGAGAAAGGGCTATTAATTTGTTATAAAAGAATCTTTAGGAAATGATGATCAAAATATTATATGATTTGCAGTTAAGTTTGAAAAAGATGTAGTTTAATCTGGAAATAGGCGGCACAGTGGCACAGTGGTTAGCACTGCTGCCTCACAGCGCCTGAGACCCGGGTTCAATTCCTGCCTCAGGCGACTGACTGTGTGGAGTTTGCACGTTCTCCCCGTGTCTGTGTGGGTTTCCTCCGGGTGCTCCGGTTTCCTCCCACAGTCCAAAGATGTGCAGGTCAGGTGAATTGGCCATGCTAAATTGCCCGTAGTGTTAGGTAAGGAGTAAATGTAGGGGTATGGGTGGGTTACGCTTCGGCGGGTCGGTGTGGACTTGTTGGGCCGAAGGGCCTGTTTCCACACTGTAATGTAATCTGTAATCTAAAATAATCTAGGCACTTAAACCTAAATAAAGTAGGAAGGGAAGGTTAGCTGTGGCTGCTGTGACCCCATGTTAGACCCAATATCTCCTGCCCACTAGGGTAGTGAAGATGGTGTTTGGTTTGCTTGCCTACATTGGTTAGAGCATTGAGTGTAGGAGTTGAGACGTCATGCTATAGCTGTATAAAATATTGATAAGGCCACATTTGGAGTGATGTATTTAATTCTGGTCGTCCTCCTGTAGGAAAAAAGATTTACAAGAATGTTACTGAGACTGACGGGTTTGAGTTAGAAGAAGAGGCTGAATAGGCTGGGACGTTTTTCCCTGAACTGTCTCTAAGGAGGCTGAGGGGTGACCTTATAGAGGTTAATGAAAACACGGTGTGGCATAGATAAGGTGAATAGCCAAGGTCTTTCCCCCTGGTTAGGGAGTCCAAAACTAGGGGGCATAGATATAAGGTGAGCGGGGAAAAATTTAAAAGTGGCCTGGGGGCAACTTTTTCACACAAAGGGTGGTGTGTATATGGAACAAACTGTCAGAAGAAGTGGTAGAAGTGGGTACAATTATAATATTTAAAAGGCATTTGGATGGGTACATGGATAGGAAAGGTTTAGAGAGAGATGGGCCAAATGGAGGCAAATGGGGCTAGTTCAGTTTAATGGTTGGCATGGACAAGTTGGGACGTGCTATATGACTGCAATACTTGATGACAACTCCATCACCTACCTGGCATCCTACTATTCTACTTACCCACTGTCTGGGACTCTACCTCCAATGCCCTTGGAATCTACTCCCTTGATACCAGCGCTCTCACTAATTGTCTTTCTTCTGTGCAGAACTCCAAAGCTTATGTGTTGGAGCAACTAACAGAACCAGACGTCAATGCTGCAAGTGGTGTTAACACACTAATTTCCATGCATGGACCCTTGGAGATACTTAGCGCATGTGCACAGCTGTGCAGCTTAGACGGAATGTTGCTTGCATTGTACTTAACAGGTACCCTAGCTCTATCAATTGGAATTTTACCTACTTCACTCTTGAACCCCTATCCACCTGGCACCCTACTCCCACTACCCACTTGGCACCCAATCCTTTCGGTACCCTAACATCATAGTTACCTCTTTTCACAGGAGCTGTCAAAATGGTTGTTGGGCCTTTATATTACAGAATATAGGAACTGACTGCTGTGAAAAAAATATGTGGTTTGTCTTTCCCCAACTATTCTTTGCTAAGGGGGACCTGTCAGAATGCAAGTATGGCTCTGCACTTCTAAAGGAGTCCTGATCAGAATCTCCTGTTGGAAATGTGGATCTCTTTTGTTTTGTAAAAATGCAGTAGTGTGGAAATCTGTGTGTGGCTGCCACTCCTTGAAAAATCCAGCTCAAGAAATCCCCCTGAAATAATTAAGATATAAGGGTCCAGTGAAAGTGTGGAACTAAAAGAAATTGATGGTGGAATATTTCCTGGCTCCACAAATCCAACCTGAGCAAACTGGCCTGGGAAGTCTGGGTTGGCTAAGCTGCCTGGAACATGGGCCAGGATGAGATTGCCTGCGGATGCAAGCTAGATTCATGCCCTGGCACAGTGTAAAAGATTAATTAAAAAATGAACGAAACTTAAAACAGTTCTTCAACTCTCATCCCTTTTATCTTCACCCTTCCACACACACTGCTCAAGTTCCATGGACAATGATCCAATCTTCCTCACTGTCTAATCCTAACCCATTCTCCTTCTACTCATCTCCACGCCACTTCATACCCCCAATGCCTCTCAATTCTCTCCCCATAGCACTATACTCTCTAAGATACTCTCTAATTCCGTGTACCAATCCCAACCAACCCAACCACCCCGTGGCTCAACATTTCAACTCCCCCTCCCACTCCACCAAGGACATGCAGGTCCTTGGACTCCTCCATCGCCAGACCATAGCAACACGACGGTTGGAGGAAAAGCGCCTCATCTTCCACCTAGGAACCATCCAACCACAAGGGATGAACTCGGATTTCTCCAGTTTCCTCATTTCCCCTCCCCCTACCTTGTCTCAGTCAAATTCCTCGAACTCAGCACCGCCTTTCTAACCTGCAATCTTCTTCCTGACCTCTCCGCCCCCACCCCACTCCGGCCTATCACCCTCACCTTGACCTCCTTCCACCTATTGCATTTCCAACGCCCCTCCCCCAAGTCCCTCCTCCCTACCTTTTATCTTAGCCTGCTGGGCACACTTTCCTCATTCCTGAAGAAGAGCTTATGCCCGAAACGTCGATTCTCCTGTTCCTTGGATGCTGCCTGACCTGCTGCGCTTTTCCAGCAACATATTTTCAGCTCTGATCTTCAGCATCTGCAGTCCTCACTTTCCCCCCATTCCCTTCATGCCAACCTGTACCCCTGTACCCACAACATGGTTGCTACATATCTCCTTGCCATTTCTCCCCTCCCCAAAAGGCTCATGATACTCCTCAAAGATTTCTCAGAACCACATCAAAAGGAAAAACTTACATCTCTAAAGAGGTATGCTGGTTATCCAAACATTATTACATAGTTCAGATCTACTTTTAGCAGATCAAGTGAGCACACTCCAAGTTCCACATTACAGAGATACCAAAAACATATGTCAGTGGAGGTAACTGGATGTTTTACGCAACCTCACCCTACACCTACCCCTTTGGTAGTGGAAAATGCTGTGTTTGCAGATGAGACTTGTGATTTCAGGCCACTTTCACAATTTCCACAATCATAAAGAGGCTCTCCATTGTGGCAGAAACTAGGCTGTTCTGTTAGTTCAGAAATGCTTGGTCAACCAATACTTTTACAAACAAATTTGTTGAACATTATGTTACTGCTATTATCTCTAATCAGATGTGGACATATGTATTTCGGTAGGACTGGCAGCCTTTCTCTTTTCCTCTGCCACTCTCTGCCCAATTGCCACTCTTAAAACACATCCTGAGATGTCATATACAGAATGGCACAGAAATTGGTATGCAGGGGTTAGAAGCAAATTGTGACTGCTAAATTAATCTCTTTGTTTCCTCTGTAAAATCTATTTTAATTGTTTGTTTCTGTGTGATTGCCTTAAACAGTATTCAAGATCTCTATATGACTGCAGAATGCACATTTCAATATGTTTATTTTTAATCAGTTTCAGACTGGTTTTCCTTCGTACTATAATTGTTTGCTGTAAAGATGATATGACTGCAGTCCTTCTGACAGCAGAGCCACCCAAACAAACAGATTAAATACAGGACTAGTCACATGGTCGACTAATAAACATTTATAGATAAACATCACTGCTTGTGAAGAAAACGGCAACTGAAGTCACCATACATGTAAACATACTTTATGGAGGGTATATTTATGTATGGTTGAATGTGTGGGTATGTCTGTATGCAAGTGTGTGCAAAGGGCTGTTTGCAAGTACAAATCTCCACAATGTGAATGTGCATGAAAGTGCAGGTATGTGGGCGAGTTTAAGTGTCTTTGTAAGAGTGTGCCAGTGCACATACCTGTCTGCAAGACTGCGCTTGCAACTGTGGTAAGTAAATCCTAGTATTTTATAATCAACACATTGCATTAACTTTACTCTTTACTCTCAAGATTGTTAAGCTATTCTGTTTACTTATGATTTTTAATGATACATATAGATCATATTGCATATAGGTTTGCAGAGAGAATTATTTTCTGCCAGAACACACACACACAAATATCTGTCCATATGAATATGTGTTGGTCTGGTACAATCGCTGCTTATTATGTTCTCAGTATAAATTTCACACTGTTCTATTTCATAAGCAACTGTCTTCACAGATGGTCCATAAACTTTACTATACGTTATTGTGTTTTTTAGGTCCTACACCTTATGTCAACATTAAACCCCCCTTTCCCACTCTAACTTGCTATGTCAACACTCAAACGTATTTATCAGTTCTGACCAGCAGGGGGCTCTCTGGAGCAAGCTTCTGCAATCTCCCAACTCCATCATCTTGGGTCTTTGGTAGAAATACAAGAGGTTAAAGTAAGAATTCAGTTGTTAGAATCTTGCATTGTTTCAGTATTGTTGCAGCACTCTGTTGCATTCATTATCTGCAGTGAAGCTTTTACCATCTCTTTCTTTATAGTATTTTGTTTGCAACTTACTGTGCACTTATAAATTGCAGCTGTCACAAAGCTGGTTCTTTTTTCTAAAAGCTGTTCCTTTTCTCAAGCATACTGTGTCTTTGGTTTTTTTCAGAGGGGTTGTAAACAGGCCAGGCTCCAAAACAGCTGGGTTTGGTACAGAGATGAAAGGCCTTTTTGTTTATATGTAAACAGATGAGTCTTTAGGCCAAAGCTTTTATGTTTTTAGAAATAACCTGTATAAGTCAAGGGGGTGTAGCCAGCTGTCTAGCTGAGCAGTACAGTCCATAACTAGTTAGCTCAGCTATGGAGCTTAGTGGAAACAGGCTGCCAGAATCTCTCTCCTTCTGCCCTTCTAACTTCAACCTATAAGCCTTTGTTTCATTTTTACTATGTTTAAAGGGGTTTGTTTATTGGGACTGTTGTGTATATTCAGAACAGCATAAATAGGTCTAGTTTGGATAGACTGAGTTCTGTGGATATTCTTTGTTCTGTTCTCTGTGTTTCATTCTGTAATTTTGTGAATAAATGTTTGTCTGCTTTAAAACCTGGTTGTCAACCTAGCTAACTTACTCTGGGTAATATTCACTGGGCACTTACCAAAACAAATTGCAAAGTTATGGTCTGGGCTGCCTACTTAAGAATGTTTTGAGTGGTCTGGCCTAGTCCATAACACAGCCAGGAGGTCATGTGGTTCAATGGGCTGTATCCTTACCGGGCCTGGGTACAAGAGGCATTGCAGAACTTGATGGCCATGGCAGCTTGCTAATCAATCTGAAAAGCCTTTTGATATGCCAATGGCACAAAATTTACAGAGGCACACTGTTGTGATTGGATAGAGGTTGGTCAGGTGAATCTCATTGACTATGAAGTCCCTGTTTGGGGCTGTTAACCTGGGCCAATCAGGGAGCCCTGGCTGTCATATAGAAATAGGAATCTACCGGGCGGTGGGGATCCCCAGTGGAGGGCTCTCTACGCGGGAGTCCTCCCCCTTTCTCTCGGGGATCTGGGGTGGAGGGCGCTGCACGCAGCAGTCCCCTGCAACCGCAGATTGCGGTGGTTCACGGACTCCCAGCCCAACTGCTTGTTCTGTGGTGCTGTGGAGTCCGTGGACCATGTATATATTGGGTGTGGGCGTTTGCACTCCCTTTTTGATTTCCTGAAAAACCTTCTCCTCTGTTTTTGGCTGCACTTCAGTCCCACCCTCCTGATCTTTGGGCACCCGGTACGGAGGAAGGAGGGCAGGTCTGAAGACCTCCTCGTGGGTCTGCTCCTGGGCCTGGCCAAACTGGCCATTAACAGGTCCAGGCAGCGGGCCGTGGAGGGGGTCGTTAGGGCCGACTGCCTGCCCCTCTTCCGCGGTTACGTTAGAGCCCGGGTGTCCTTGGAGAAGGAGCACGCGGTGTCGACCAACACCCTGGAGTTGTTCAGGGAGAGGTGGGCGCCGCAGGGAGTGGAGTGCATCATTTCTCCCTCCAATTCTATTTTGATTTAGTCCCTACCCTCCCCTTCACTGTTTTGATCACACAGCACTGCCCTTTGATGTGAAGGGCAGTGTTTGTCACTGGCCACCCGGGTGTTTTCCTATCTTCCTGGTGGTGGAAATTGAATAAAGATTCGTGCACTTTGTGTCTTCCACTGTGTCTCACACCTGCACACACACACCATGGGTGCTGGGGATAAAATAAGCACTACCGCACTTAGGTGGTAGTGTGGGGGTTAGAAAAAAAAAATTAACAAGGAATTCCCTCCCCTTCACTGTTTTGATCACACAGCACTGCCCTTTGATGTAAAGGGCAGTGTTTGTCACTGGCCACCCGGGTGTAAAAAAAGAAAAAAAGAGAGGAAAAAAAAAATAGAAATAGGAATCTACCGGGCGGTGGGGATCCCAGTGGAGGGCTCTCTACGCGGGAGTCCTCCCCCTTTCTCTCGGGGATCTGGGGTGGAGGGCGCTGCACGCAGCAGTCCCCTGCAACCGCAGATTGCGGTGGTTCACGGACTCCCAGCCCAACTGCTTGTTCTGTGGTGCTGTGGAGTCCGTGGACCATGTATATATTGGGTGTGGGCGTTTGCACTCCCTTTTTGATTTCCTTAAAAACCTTCTCCTCTGTTTTTGGCTGCACTTCAGTCCCACGCTCCTGATCTTTGGGCACCCGGTACGGAGGAAGGAGGGCAGGTCTGAAGACCTCCTCGTGGGTCTGCTCCTGGGCCTGGCCAAACTGGCCATTAACAGGTCCGGGCAGCGGGCCGTGGAGGGGGTCGTTAAGGCCGACTGCCTGCCCCTCTTCCGCGGTTACGTTAGGGCCCGGGTGTCCTTGGAGAAGGAGCATGCGGTGTCGACCAACACCCTGGAGTTGTTCAGGGAGAGGTGGGCGCCGCAGGGAGTGGAGTGCATCATTTCTCCCTCCAACTCTATTTTGATTTAGTCCCTACCCTCCCCTTCACTGTTTTGATCACACAGCACTGCCCTTTGATGTGAAGGGCAGTGTTTGTCACTGGCCACCCGGGTGTTTTCCTATCTTCCTGGTGGTGGAAATTGAATAAAGATTCGTGCACTTTGTGCCTTTCACTGTGTCTCACACGTATACACACACACCATGGGCGCTGGGGATAAAATAAGCACTACCGCACTTAGGTAAAAGAAAAAAAAAATAAACAGGTGACCCCTTTGATGTGAAGGGCAAATAAAAAAAAAAAGAAAAAAAAGAAATAGGAATCTACCGGGCGGTGGGGATCCCCAGTGGAGGGCTCTCTACGCGGGAGTCCTCCCCCTTTCTCTCGGGGATCTGGGGTGGAGGGTGCTGCACGCAGCAGTCCCCTGCAACCGCAGATTGCGGTGGTTCACGGACTCCCAGCCCAACTGCTTGTTCTGTGGTGCTGTGGAGTCCGTGGACCACGTCTATATTGGGTGTGGGCGTTTGCACTCCCTTTTTGATTTCCTTAAAAACCTTCTCCTCTGTTTTTGGCTGCACTTCAGTCCCACGCTCCTGATCTTTGGGCACCCGGTACGGAGGAAGGAGGGCAGGTCTGAAGACCTCCTCGTGGGTCTGCTCCTGGGCCTGGCCAAACTGGCCATCAACAGGTCCAGGCAGCGGGCCGTGGAGGGGGTCGTTAGGGCCGACTGCCTGCCCCTCTTCCGCGGTTACGTTAGAGCCCGGGTGTCCTTGGAGAAGGAGCACGCAGTGTCGACCAACACCCTGGAGTTGTTCAGGGAGAGGTGGGCGCCGCAGGGAGTGGAGTGCATCATTTCTCCCTCCAATTCTATTTTGATTTAGTCCCTACCCTCCCCTTCACTGTTTTGATCACACAGCACTGCCCTTTGATGTGAAGGGCAGTGTTTGTCACTGGCCACCGGGGTGTTTTCCTATCTTCCTGGTGGTGGAAATTGAATAAAGATTCGTGCACTTTGTGTCTTTCACTGTGTCTCACACCTGCACACACACACCATGGGCGCTGGGGATAAAATAAGCAAAAAAAAAGAAAAAAAAAGAAAGAAAGAAAAAGAAAAAAAAAAGAAACAGGAATCTCAGAGTCTTCTGTTTCTAGGGACTGGCACTGAACTGCCTGGTCAGAGTTGATGTACTCTGCTCATGTAAATAAAGGGTGACTTAGTAACGGGATTCCAGCCTCATTGCAGGTATGTCACACACCCAATGCAGTACTAAGAGATTGCTGTCTCTTGGAAGTGTTGTATTCAAATAAGAATTTAAACCGAGGTTGTGTTTGCTTGCACTCATGTGTAAATTAGGGATCCCTTAATTTTATGCATTGTGAATTAACCTGCAACATGGCGGACTGTAGCATTCAAGAAAGCAGGGTTCAAGTGCCACTCTGCACGTCCTGAAAACTAAAATCAAAATTGACTCAAATACATCACTGAGGAAATGCTGTACTGTCAGAGGTACCATCCTTTGGATGAGACTCTAAACCAAGGACCTCTTTGCTTTTTCAGTTGCATGCAGAAGATTCATGGCACCATATTAAAGAAGAAAATGGAATTATCCCTGGTATATTGGCCAATGTTTATCCTTTAATCAACATCTTCAAAAATATATTATCAGGTCACAATCGCACTTTGAGGGACTTTGAGGGAGTTTGCTGTCTGCAAACTGGCTGTAATTTCATCAACATTACACCAGTGACTACGCTTCAAAAGTGGGTCATTGGCTTAAAGTGTTTTCAGATGCTAGTTACAGAGTCTTTTTTATTCTAATGAGTTGAGGCATTTGATAAATGCAAATCTTTCATTCACATGACTGACAAACTCAACACAGAACTGTTTTTGTCATTTTATGTATAGGTGAGTGGTTAAGATGATCTCCTTGTACTGTAAGGACACACTGACATCACTGGAAATTAATACCCTCTGGAAACTTCATTGCAGAGGGGCTCAGTTGGCATGTTAAATATATACAATGCTTAGATTTAAAAAATCAAAATTTAAAATATGAAAACTGAAAAATACACTACACTACCTTACAGAAGATCTAGGAATAAGAACCTTTAATTGGTGAAGATCACACCGACGTACTAATTCACAGATATACTACTTGTGGAGTTCCAACACTTACGTTAAAGTAACACATATCATTTGCAAGGATGTAGCCAGGGTTGGAGGACTTGAGCTATGGGGAAAGGCTGAACAGGCTGGGGCTGTTTTCCCTGGAGTGTCGGGGGCTGAGGGGTGACCTTATAGAGGTTTATAAAATTATGAGGATGTGGATAGGGTAAATAGACAAAGTCTTTTCCCTGTGGTCGGGGAGTCCAGAACTGGAGGGCATAGGTTTAGGGTGAGAGGGAAAGATATGAAAGAGACCTAAGGGGCAACTTTTAACACAGAGGGTGATACACGTATGGAATGAGCTTCCAGAGGAAGTGGAGGCTGGTACAATTGCAACATTTGAGAGGCATTTGGGTGGGTATATAAATAGGGAGGGTTTGGAGGGATATGGGCTGGGTGCTGGCAGGTGGGACTAGATTGGGTTGGGATATCTGGTCGGCATGGACGTGTTGGACTGAAGGGTCTGTTTCCATGCTGTACAGCTCTATGACTCAATGGAATAGAAGAATGTTAAGCAGGTTTCTTGTTCTAATGCAAACTTTGCCAGTGGAAATTTTGTTTTTAGTGCTACCAGTTAAGGAACTGTCCTCCATAGGTTACTAAATTAAATAGATGGGGCCCTCTGGTGTGCATAGTAGTGTCCCTTCCCCTGCACTGGGAGGCCCAGGTTCAAATCCCACTTGCATCAGAGGTGAATAATGACATCCCTGAACAGCTTGGTTAGAAAATAGGTTAATAATAAAAAGGCAGTGGCCCTCTTTGCCCAGAGGTTTAGGCAGCTAAGTCATAGGGACCCAGCCACTGCAAGTACATGATCATCTGGCTGCATCCATGGACAGATTGGCAGCTGTAGAAACATGTCAAGTCCCCCCCAAGACTGCTAGAGACACACAAACACCTGCACTCCACCTTAGAGAGGCCTCCAGGACTGAGGACATGACAACAGGAGTTACTGCCTACTCAACGTGGCCCTTAATCATGAGGTGACAGGGCAGTGCAAGGGGGAGGCACTCAGCCAGAGGAGGAACTACATGTTGGTTCCTCAGAAGTCTCCTCTCAGGACATTGCAGATGCGGTTGGGCACTTTACCTCCACTCTGCCTGCCCTTTCCAACTCTTGGAATTTCAAATCAAGGGTCCACTAACGGTAAGAAGACCCTCAGAATTTTTGATGGTTTGGGTATGCTTGACAAAATCTCCATGGTTAATGAGCTCCACTGCTGAGCAGCTCCATCCACCCAGCAGTAGAACCTGGACATCACGAAGAAACATGCGAGCAAGAGAAAGAATAAAGTCTTTGGATTGCATTTTTGTCAAATAGGTAACAGCATACGGTATAAAAAGTTTCACGTTTGTATACATTTGATTGGTTTTACATCACATTCATTTGTTTGATTATCTTGATTGTACCTGTGCTAGTATAATGGCTAACTTTGCTTTCATACAGGATGGACTATGGATTGATGTCCATGTTGCAGCATGAAGAGAGATGAACAAGATATACATCAGACAATGGGTTCTGCTGACACTATTGTCTCTTGTGATCAAGCATTCCCATTCTTTTCCCGGCCTCTATGCATAAAAGTGATGGTGTGAATAAAGTAGTCACCAATGTCTGGGGCAGTGAGTTATACTGTACACAGAGAGCCAATGCAGTAAGATCACCATGGATTATGGGTTACACAGTTCCGTACTCTGTACAGTGCATGGGTCATTGTTGCCCTGTAAAGGGCCTCAAATCAGGGGTCTGATTTGCAGTCCCCTCACTCACAGATCAAAATTCTGATGTAGCCTATTCTGGGTGTGCTCACAGCCATTTTCTTTCCCATTGTGTACTTTCAATTCCCAGTATGCTGGAAGGTGATAGTGACCATTCTTCATCAGTGGCTTCAACCTCCACCTCTAGGTGTCGGTGAGACCTAAGTAGCTTGATTCCTTTCCTGATAGCCCTTCCTGTGAGCCTGTACGCTTCACCTGTCCCCAAGTCCCTACCTAACCTGTCTGCTTCAGTCTGTGCCTGCATACCTTCTGCCCACAGTACCCCCAACCCCACCCCCACCACAGTTCTTGGTAAACAGTCAACCAGTTACATTCTTATTGGAATGTGCCAGGAGAACTTTGGAATTCCTAGTCAGTCAGCCAAAAGACATTTTTACATTTTTGGAATTAAGGAACAAGTTTACACAAGCACCATTGTATTCTTTTTTAACGATGGGGTAATGCTGAGAACACACCATTTAATCTGCCAGTTTACAGAAGAAAAAATAAACATCTATTGCCAGGAATTGTGCCTGATATCTGTCACTCCAATTCAGAAGCCTGCAATGAACTGCACGTTCTTGCATTTTAGCAACTGAAACTAGTAGATGGGAGGTAGCAAAAAGCCAGCAATTCCTGGCATCAGCTTTAATGCAGCTCTGATTGAATACGATTAAAATCAAACAGACAACCACTCACTTCCCCTTTAAAAGCAAATCTTTGAAATCCTGATATCTTCACCATGTGATCTCAGTGGGGTCAGGGATGAACATTGATGTTGCTATTCTGTTTACACAAGCAGCTGAATTCCATTTTATTCTCTTCAGCTCCAAATAAATTGATCCACGTCAGCCTTTAAAGAAACATCTCTCCCAGCCTCATCGCTACCCACCTGTGTGAGCCTCGAGAAAGCAATCAATTGACAGAATGACTCATGGTTGGCGCCTGCATCTCAGTGAAAATGAGAGGAGATTCTAATCAGATTGTTGACACTGGTCTAATTCAAATCATTCAGCATCTTGGCTGCTACATGGCAGCTTTCCCTGTATTTCACATCAAATGCTCATCAGCAACTGACTGCTTTTTGTCTTTGGACCTAAAACAAATCTCCAGGCGACACACTGAACTTATTACACTGCTACTCCCGCCCATGCCAAGTCCCTCCTCCCTACCTTTTATCTTAGCCTGCTTGGCACACTCTCCTCATTCCTGAAGAAGAGCTCATGCCCGAAACGTTGACTCTCCTGCTCCTTGGATGCTGCCTGACCTGTTGCGCTTTTCCAGCAACACATTTTCATCTCACCCCCAGTTCACTAAGGAAAGAAATTCAGTAGCACTCTCATGTACCTCTTGTATATTTTACATAACTTGTATTTATTTAATGCCTTTAATATATTGAAAATGTCCCAAAGTGCTTCACAGGTGCAGCCTACCCCTCAACCAGCATTATAAAACTGAATAGCTGTTCGTTAACACATTGTTGTTCATGGGAGCTTGCTGCACATGACCAAATTGGCTGTGTTTCCTATATTACAACAATGACTACACCTCAAAAATAACTCATTGTCTGCAAAAGACTTTGAGATATCTTATGGTTATGGAAAGCACTGTAAGCCTCTTTTTGTTTACTTTCAAAATGGTGAAATATGGAAACCATGAAGGTTCCAAAGAAATTTGAGGGGTCTGGGTTCACAGATCATGGGTTCATGGGTCTGGGTTTCCTCTGGGTGCTCCGGTTTCCTCCCACAGTCCAAAGATGTGCAGGTCAGGTGAGTTGGCCATGCTAAATTGCCCGTAGTTTTAGGTAAATTAGTCAGTGGTAAATGTAGCGGAATGGGTCTGGGTGGGTTGCTCTTCGGAGGGTCAGTGTGGACTTGTTGGGCCGAAGGGCCTGTTTCCACACTATAGGAAATCTAATCTAATTAAAATGTTACGGGCAACTACAAAGAATACTCAAGAATGCTAATGAAATGCTAGCCTGTAAACCTATAGGGAATCGTAGTTGCCTGGTAAATTATAATCTTAGACTCAGGTCTAAGATCTTGGTCTTCAAATGCGCTTATCCTCAGGTGGCTTATAGGTGAAAAGTGAATTGTGACTGTGGAAGGAGCTCCTGAGCAGCTTATCCATGGCAGACAACAGACTCCTTTGTGGTGGCTGCAATCAAACTTGTCTCTCTTCTTTAATCCATTAACAATCACAATGTCTCATCAATTTGATGAGGTGGTAGTATCGTGATAATGTCACGAGACAAGCAATCCTGAGGCGCAGGCAAATGTTGTGGGGACACAAGTTCAAAGTGCATCATGGCACTTAATTAAAATCTTGAATTAAAAGCAAGGCCAGCAATGGTGGCCATAACAACAATCATCCATTTTGAAAAAAAATCTTGTTGACCAATATCTATCAGGGAAGGAGAAAACTGGACGGTCTACCCGGCGTTAATGTAGGCACTGGAAACGGCAATGATACACCCTCTATTGCCAACCATGCAAAGCTCTCCTTACTGACATCTTGTCTTTTTTGCCAAAATTGGGAGAGCTCTCCCAAAGACTAAGCAATAGTTTGACTTAGTCATATTAATGGAATTATGCCCTCAATGGCCAGGGAGTCCAGAACCAGGGGTCACAGTTTAAATATATGGGGTAGGTCATTTAGGACTGAGATAAGGAGAAACCTCTACACCCAGGGAGTGGGGAGCCTGTGGAACTCTCTGCTACCGAAAGCAGTTGAGGTCAAAATATTGAATGTTTATAGTTCTTAGGGCTAAAGGAACTAAAGAGCATGGGGAGAACCAGGGAACAGGATATTGAGTTTGATAATTAGTCATGATCACATTGAATAGGGAGCAGGCTCAAAGGGCAGAATGACATACTCCTGTTCCTATGTTTCTATGTCCTATCCCACAAATAGGTCAGACCCATCAAACAGGGAATACCTGTTTGTATACTGGGCTTGTATACCCTTAAGTTTAGAAGACTGAGAGGGGATCTGATTGAGATGTATAAGATTATTAAAGGATTGGACACTTTGGAGGCAGGAAACATGTTTCCGCTGATGGGTGAGTCCCGAACCAGAGGACACAGCTTAAAAATAAGGGGTAGGCCATTTAGGACAGAGATGAGGAGAAACTTCTTCACCCAGAGAATGGTGGGTGTGTGGAATGCTCTGCCCCAGAAGGCAGTGGAGGCCCAGTCTCTGGATTCGTTTAAGAAAGAGTTGGATAGAGCTCTCAAGGATAGTGGAATCAAAGGTTATGGAGATAAGGCAGGAACAGGATACTGATTGAGGATGATCAGCCATGATCATATTGAATGGTGGTGCAGGCTCGAAGGGCAGAATGGCCTACTTCTGCACCTATTGTCTATTGTCTACTGGTCGGGCTTGCCAGCCCCTAACCTACTTCATCCTAATGCACATAACTAGAAGCCTGAGTCTGCTGCAGGTGGCGAGGGTACCAAAAAGAGGTCTAATGCACTGATCTTACGGAGAAGAAATCCCATCTTCACACTGAGGATAACTTCCATTGTGATGTGTGACACTACTACCACAATCAACGATCAGAAGTCACGACACCAGGTTATAGTTGAACAGGTTTATTTGAAATCACAAGCTTTCTGAGTACTGCTCCATCATCAGATGAAGAGACTTCATCTAATGAAGGAGCAGCACTCCGAAAACTTGTGAATTCAAACAAACCTGCCCGAATATAACCTGGTGTCATGTGACTTCTGACCTCATTTACCCCAGTCCAACACTGGCACTCCAGATCATAGTAAATGGACAGAGATCTAACACATCAAACATCTCAAAGGCAACCATTAGATGTTGTGGGCCATCAGCAGCGGCAGAATTACATTCAATCACAATCTGTAACCCCACAGCCTGGCATATCTTTCACTCTGCCATTAATATCAAGCTTGGGGATCAATCCTGCAGCACACCTAAAGTGAGGTGTCAAACTAGTGAAGCCACAACACAAGACTACAAGACTACAAGACTACAACACAGTCGCATTGCAGGTCATGCCTCACAAACCTTATTGAGTTCTTTGAGGATGTGATGAAACAAGTTGACAAAGATTGAGCAATGGATGTGGTGTATCTTGATTTCAGTAAGGTATTTCATAAGGTTCCCCACAGTAGGCTCTTTCAGAAAGTTTGGTGGTATGCCAAACAGCAGAAGCAGCAAGTTATAGAAGGGCCAAGCTATTCCACAATCAACAGATTAGATCTAAGCTCTGAGTCCTTCCACTATCAGTGAATGATGGTGGACAATTAACCAGCTCACTGGAGGAAGCTCCCCAGATATCCCTATCCTCAATAATGGGGAGCCCTCAGCATTTCAGTGAAAATGCCTGAATTATTTGTAACCATCTCCAATCAGAAGTGCTGAATGGATGATCCATCTCAGCCTCCTCCCAAGTTCACTGCATCATAGATGTCAGTCTTCAGCCTATTTGAGTCACCCCACATTATATCAAGAAACAAGTAGAAGCACTAGAAATCTATGGGTCATGACAATGTTCCTGCAAAAGTACTGAAGTCTGGTGCTCCAGAACTGGTCACACTCCTAGTTAGGCTGCTTTGTACAGGCACAGCAGAATAGCTGGCCATGTGGAAAATTGCCAACGTGTGTCCTGTACAGGACATGCAGGACAATTCTTAGCTGGTTAATTACCGCTCCAACAACTCATTCCAAATCATTAGAAAAGTGATGGCAGGTTTATTGGCAGGGCTGTTAAGCAACATTTCCTCAGTAATAACTGTAGGATGGCATGGTGGTTCAGTGGTTATCATGACTGCCTCACAGTACTAGGGCCCTGAGTTCAATTCTACTCAAGCAGCAGGGGTGGGTCTGGATGGAATGTGCTTCAGAAGATTGGTGTGGACTTGATGGCCAGAATGGCTTGCTTCATGCTGTAGGGTTTCTATGATTATATGATGATGAATAACCTGTTCACAATGCTTAATTTGGGTTTCACCAGGACCTCTTTATAGAGTCATAGAATCATAGAGATGTACAGCATGGAAACAGACCCTTCGGTCCAACCCATCCACACTGACCAGATATCCCAACCCAATCTAGTCCCACCTGCCAGCACCTGGCCCATATCCCTCCAAACCCTTTCTATTCATATGCCCATCCAAATGCCTCTTAAATGTTGCAATTGTACCAGCCTCCACCACATCGTCCGGCAGCTCATTCCATATACGTACCACCCTCTGCGTGAAAAAGTTGCCCCTTAGGTCTCTTTTATATCTTTCCCCTCTCACCCTAAACCTAGGTCCTCTAGTTCTGGACTCCCCGACCCCAGGGAAAATACTTTGTCAATTTATCCTATCCATGGTTCTCATAATTTTGTAAACCTCTATAAGGTCACCCCTCAGCCTCCGATGCTCCAGGGAAAACAGCCCCAGCCTGTTCAGCCTCTCCCTGTAGCTCAGATCCTCCAACCCTGGCAACATCCTTGTAAATCTTTTCTGAACCCTTTCAAGTTTCACAACATCTTTCCGATAGGAAGGAGACCAGAATTGCACGCAATATTCCAACACGCTTTGATCTAAATATTTATGGAAGAGCTAAACTGCATTGGTGAGGTGACAGTTATTGCTTTGACATCAAGGTAGCATTTGACATCAAGGCAGACTGTCATGTAGCCCAAGCAAAACTGATTCAATGGGAATCGAGGGAAAGCTCTTTGATGGTCAAGTCATACTTAGCAAAAAAGGTTTGGCTGTTGAAAGTTGATTATTTCAGTCATTGAGACATATAGTCCTACAGCACAGAGACAGGCCCTTTGACCCAAACTGGTACATGCCAACCAAAATGTCCATCAATGCCAACCCCATTTCCCTCCACTTGGCCAACATCCTTCTAAATATTTGCTATCCATGCATTTGTCCAAATGCCTTTTAAATGTTCTCAACATACCTGCCTCAACGACTTCCACTGGCAGCTCATTCCACATGCATACCACCCTCTGTGTAAAAACATTACCCCCTCAGGTTCCCATTTATTCTTTCCCCTCTAACCTGTGATTCCCCAAACCTGGGAAAATAACTGAGTGCATTCACCCTATCCATGCCTCCCATGATTTTATAAGCTTCTATAAGATCCTCTGTCTCCTATCCTCTAAAGATAAAAGTCCTAGCTTGTCCAACCTCTCCCTATAACTCAGACCATTGAGTCCTGGCAACATCCTTGTAAATTTCTTCTACATTCTTGCCACTTTAATAACAGCCTTCCCTATAGCAAGGTGATCAAAACTGAACACAATACTCCAAGTGCGGCCTCACCAACATCCTGTACAACAGCAATATAACTTCTCAATTTCTATACTCAATGCCATGACTGATGAAGGCCAGTATCCCAAAAGTCTTCTTCACTGCTGTCCACTTTCAGAGAACTGTGTACCTGAACTCCAAGGTCCCTCTGTTCCACTACAATCCTTAAGGCCCTACCATTCACTATGAAACTCCTACCTTAATTTGACTTTCCAAAATGCATGACCTCACACTTATGTGTATTAAATTCCATTTGCCATTTCTCAGCCTCCCCAGCCTATCAAGGTCCTGCTGCAATTTTGGATAACCTTTCTCACTGTCCACAATACCTCCTATTTTAGTGTCATCTGCAAATGTACTAATTATCCCTTGTACATTCTCAAGAGTCAAGAAACATCACTGACTATATTCCTCAGGGTACTTTTCAGCTTCAGCAATGACCTTCCCTCTAACATAAAGTCAAACTTAAGGATGTTTGCTGATGTTTAATATGTTTCATAACTTCACAGACACTGAAGCTTCCATGTCTATATGAAGCAGGATCTGGACAACATCCATGCTTGGGTTGGTGAGTGGCAAGTAACATTTATGCCACAGAAGTGCCAGGCAATGGCCGCATTCAATAAGAAAGATTCCACTAACTCCTCATTCAGTGGTCCCTAATTATCAACATAAATTACCATTGACCAGAAACTTAACTGAAACAACCCATATAAATATTGTGGCTACAAAAGCAGATCAGTGGCTGGGAATTCTCTGATGAGTAACTCATCTCCTGATGCCTCAGAGCCTGTCCACCACCTCTAAGGTACAATATTTCTCTACCTGCTGAATATTCTCAAATTGCTTGGATAATACACTTCTAACAAAACTGAAGGAGCTCAACACCAACCAGGACAAAGTTGTCGATTGATTGGCGCACCCGGTCCACCGCCTTCTACTTTCACTCCTGCCACCAGCAACACTCCAGTGTGTACCATTTACAAGATGCATTTCAGACCTCCACAAGTCTTCTTCAATTTCACCTTCACCCAGATTGCACACTGCATGTATCAGCCATCTCAGAACAGCATCAAATCAAAGTGGAAGCAAATAATCCTTAATCCTGAAGAACTGTCTCAGAAGAGAATGATCTACTGAACAATAATGTAAATATTCACATGATGTTCTACAGATATACAAAAGCTCTGGTTAGACCAAACAAATGTTGAGTACTGTGTTCAGTTCTGGGCATCATACATTTGGGGGGAAATAATGGCCTTGACAAGGTTACAATGTAGAATTACTAGAATGATATTTGGGCTCCAATTGTCAAATGATGAAAATGTGATCACAAACTGTAATTTTAGTCTCTGGAATTTAAAGGATTATAGGATGATTTTATTGAACTTTAAGATATTAAGTGTAGCAGATGCAGAGAAAAGCTTTGATGGTTGAAGAGTGTAAAAATTAGAATTAGCGATTTGGGAGTCGAGTTCAGAAACACTTCTACGCAGAAAGGCTGATAGAAGTTTAGAATTTCAGTTATCGATTGTTGATACTACATCAACTGGTACTTTTAAAACAAAGCTTGATAGAGTTTTGTTAACCGAACATATTGTGGGATATGAAGTAATGCCAGGCAAATGCAGTTAGGTCACAGGTCAGCCTCGATCTCATTGAATGCTGGCACAGGTTTAAGCTGCTATATGTGCTCCTCCTGTTCCTACTTTCTGATGTTTACTTTGAAAGGAATTGTTTTCTGTCAGAAACATAAAGTCAGATAATTTCTTCCACTGTTTTTTATCTCACAGAGAAGATAATGAAGTGTGACTGGGCATTTAAATCTTATCCTGTTTGAGGTCAGATTTATCTTTCAGAAGCACAGTTGTCAAGAAGAATGAATAACTGTCTATGCCTGAGAATTCAAAGCCACGTCTTGCAAAAGGTAACAAGATTCATCTGATACTATGAATGAAGCAGTAAGCCATAACTTGCTGTCAGTACCATGGTGTGATTAATGGTGCTCACCATTATTTGGCATCAATGGCTGCAGCAGCTTGAAGCATAGAACTTGGTTGTATGCTGTCTGTCTTACTATTGAAATGCCTATTAGAGAACGAAGTTTCTATATTTGCACAGTAGATATGAAAATAGCCTGTAACAGTAAGTTAAATATTGTTCATGTTTATCTAAAGTATTCTGTTATTACAACAACTTGCATTTATATGGCACATTTGTCACGGTCAAATGTTCTGAGGCATTTCACAGGAGTATTATCTGGCAAAATTTGACACCATTCCACATAAGAAACTATTTTGACAAGTGACCAAAGTCTGAGTGAAAGAGGTACTTTTCAAGGAGTATCTTAAAAGAGTGAGACAGGTGGCGAGCTAGAAGGAGGAAATACAAACATTGGGGCTTATAAGACACTGAAGAAATTAAAATTGGGGACATGAAATGGTAGAGCATATTGACAGGGCTGGAAGAGGTGTATGGGAGGATTGTGGAATGTAGATAAAATAAAGACGACTACTTTTAAATTAGGCTATTACCGGACCAGCCATCAATATAGGTCGCCAAGCAGAGGTGATATGTGAATTGGGCTTTGTTCAGTTAAAATATTCACAGCGGAATTTTGCATGTACTCAAGTTTGTGGAGGGTGAATGATAGGATGCAAGCCAGAAAAGCACTGGAATATTTTAACCACGCAGTAAGTGTTGATCGCTGTCAGTCAACATGTCTGGCACTAATTAATACCTATTAGAAGTGTGGAGATTCATTCCTTTGCTGTTGAAAATTTTTAATATGTAAAATATTAAATTTTCCCTCTCTTTATTTATCTTTATGAACCTGATTTATCATCCATTTATACCTTGCTTCTCAGTCCTTGCACTGTTTATGCCACAATCATTTACTCTGATTGTTTCAGAAGATACTAGCTGTTTGCCGTGTTCATTCAGCTCCTAGATGTCTTGTTTTCCTCACTGCTGTGCTACCAGCTCACATAAAGCAGAATGCAAGTGGTTAAATCCAATTTAAAGCAATTGTGAAGGACTTTATTACATGAAAATATTTATAATGCTGTAAAATTATCTTTGTTAAATATCATTCCTGAATTATAAATCTGTCGGCTATACTGCTGTTTTCAAGATGCGATACCATTTGTTTTGTTTTCAGAATTTTTTTGCTAATCTAATGAGTGAAGCAGAGCTTTTCAACAATTTGTCCACTGTAACTATGGATGACTCATCCTGACATTAGAATGAGTCACAAGTGGCACAGCGCTTAGAGACCAAAACATTTTCAAAAAATGAGCATGACTTGTGAGCAAAGAATTAAATTAACATTATTTGTACCTCACTATATCTCATTAGTCTACGTCATATCCCTGTAATTTCAGGCTATGCTGAATTTATTTCCTATTTACCATCCTGTGTTGATCAAAATTTGTTGCAGACCTCCAATATTGGTACTGTAGCGATTGGAGCAATGTCAGCCAGGTGGATCTCACTGAATATGACTTCCCTGACTGGGACTATTAACAGCCCAATCAGGGAGCCCTGACTGACAGATGTAAACAGGAGTGTCAGAGGTTCTGTTCACTCCAGGAGTTGGCTCGATACTAGCTTGGTCAGTGTCATGTACTATGCAAGTGTAAATAAAGTGTGACTTGGTGACAGAATATCGGCCTTCGTGGAGTTATTTCACTGGTGTTAATAGAAAAACACATCCCCAGAGAGATTCACTCACAACAGTTGTCTTTGAATTGGGGTTAGCATTTCTAGCATCATGCCGCTATTTGGCAACCTTGACTCATTTGATGCTGCCATCGAAGACTGTGCCTAGTTTGTGCAAAGAATGCAATACTTTTCCTGGACAAATAACACTGGGGCAGATGAAAAACAGATAGATTCTCCAGATAGATTGTGGACCCGCAGCTTTTTTAGTTATTAGGGGCCTAACTTTCCTAGAAGCATGAGATACTAAAACCTCTCAAGAGTTGGCAGATTTAGTTAAGGAATATTACAACCACAGACCTCCTCTAGTTCTGAAATGCTACTGGTTTTACTCAACAGTTCAAGAACTGGGGAATCTGTATCGAGATTTTGATGAGGTTAAGATGACTGGCAGAGGCATGTGATTTTGGTCTAATGCTATATGATGCTGTGAGGCTGTTTGGTATGTGGGATTAATAATGTGACCATGCAAAAGCACCTACTAGCTAAAACCCATCTGGGCTTCAAACAGGCACAACAACTGGCTTTGTTATTAGAAAATGCCACAAGTGGAAGTTATGAGTTACAGTTTATGCTGTAGAAAGTGGACACCCTCACCAGGCTGTTTGAGCTTGGGAAACATCACTTGAGTGAAGGCAAGTGCATAGCCTCACTCAGGATATATGCTGAACATAAGGACTCTAGATCAGCCCACAGCAAAACCACAAAACAAAGCCAAGCCTCGGCAAAATGGTTAAAATGTTCTCCAGAGTCTAGGCTGGCAGGCCATTGTAGTTGCTGCCAATATGCAGACTCGAGACAGTAAAATAGTCCCATTCAGCATGGATTGAGTAAAAGAATTCATAGGCTGGTCTCTAGAAGAGTGCACACCCTGGAATGTTCACCTTTAGTCAATTTGAAACAACTGAATTGCTTAGCAATATCCAAAGCAGAACCAATCAACATCAATGTCTGGTTAAATAGTCACCCAGTTCATCGAATCATAGATCTCGACAGTGTGGAAGCAGGCCATTCAGCCCGTCAAGTCCACACCGACTCTCCAAAGAGCATCTCACCCAGACATTGGCACTGTGAGACAGCAGTGCTAATCACTGAGCCACTGTGCCACAGTTCCAATGGAGATTGATACTGGCACAGGTGTATCCATGTTTGCCAAACCAGTCTTTATCAAATTCACTCTGGATTCTAATCCATAGGCTTGTGCAAGACCTTGGCTAGACTGAGAATCTATAGCTGGGGACCTTTACAGATTAAGGGTACAACTTGAGTTGAGAAGCAGCTGGTTCAGTTATCACTGCTTGTGGCAAAAGGCTTGGGCCCAAGCTTGATGGGGCTAAATTAGTTGTGGAAGACTCTACTTGATTGGCTCAACATGTTGCATTTAGAAAATGGCTGCCTGAGTGAAGGGCTAATTAAATACCCAGACGATTTTCAGGGAGGTCTAGGGACCATCAAAGGGGCCAAGGCTACTTTACAAAAAGCAATTCCTCGAACCTGCAAGGCCCGCCCAATGCCATTGTCTTGCATGCAAACGTAGTGGAAGAAACCAGGAGGCTGCACTGCAAACAAACCATCAAACCAATGTAGTTTGTGGAACCGGAAGCACTGGTCATACCAACTTTGAAGCCTTCTTGGTTGGTTCGCCTTTGAGAGGATTTCAAACAAACCCTGAACCATTTTTCACAGCTGGATAAATACCTAATCCCTTG
The DNA here is from genome assembly GCF_037043375.1 of Chiloscyllium plagiosum. Lineage (NCBI taxonomy): Eukaryota > Metazoa > Chordata > Chondrichthyes > Orectolobiformes > Hemiscylliidae > Chiloscyllium > Chiloscyllium plagiosum. The sequence goes on along the minus strand of NW_028270157.1, from coordinate 16,965,787 downwards.
CATAGAGGATTTATATGCAAAACTGATGGCAGGGCTGTCCTTTATGAAGCTGGATATGAGCCAAGCATACCTGCAGTTGAAATTAGATGAGGATTACCAGAAGTATGCTACAATTAATACCCACAAGGGCTTGTACCAATATACGGGATTGTCTTTTGGGGCATTTTCCAGCATAGATGGAGAATATTTTACAAGGTCTACCTCAGGTTGCCATTTATCTGGATGACCTGCTAATGACCAGGAAGACCAACCAAGAGCATCTAGACATTGTGTTTAAACATTTCTCGCAGGTGGAGATACGCCTTTGGGGGGAGCAATGTGTGACTCAGGTGCCTCAATGACCTATTTGGGAACGGAATCAAGAAGACCAGGTCACACCCACTGGAGGATAAAGTGAGGGAAATCAAAGGAGCCCCGGCTCCCATTTATGTACCGGAGCTTAGGTCTTTCCTTGGGTTGGTGAACTGTTATGAAAAATTCATATGCAATCTGGCCTCCATCCTGGCACCCTTAAATCTTACCTATTCCTAGCTTCTTGATATTTAGAACATACTTTGGTCCATCTTTCTTAAGTCCAAAGTGAATGATCTCATACTTTGCCAAACTGAACTCCATCTGCACAGTTTGGCCTGTTCACCTAACATGTCAAAGTCCTAAAGAAATCTTCTGATCACATCTATATAATTTTGGTTCCACCTTGCCTAATGTTGTCAATAAGTCTTCTATAAATGCAGTGAAAAGATGTGGTGCCAGTACAGAGTCCTCAGAGACATCATAGTTATATCCTGTTAATTTCAGTACTTACCCACATCCTTAGCTCTTAACCAATTTTTTACCCAAGCCAATAGATTGCCTCCAATTCCATGCAGTCTCATTTTATTTAAAAATTGGTCATGTGGGCTTGAACCCACAACTGTCTCACTTAGAGGAGAGAGTACTGGCAACAAGCACCAGAGATTTAAGGCAGACTGCCAACAGGCTATGATAATGCACATCTCTAGGTTTGCACCACACTTCCCACTGTCTTTGTAAGAGGAATAAACATTCACATACTTAAGTATTTGAACATGTTGTGTACAATGATCAATCACTCTTCCAAATCTGACCTCTTACTAATCCCTAATTTTCATCATCCACCACCAGTAGCTGCGCTTTCAAATGCTTAAACCCAAAGCTTTAAAATTGCCTTCCTAAAAATCTCTCTATCTGTCTCCTTCATTAATTGCACATTAAAAATGTCTTGTTTGATCCAACCGCTCTATGTCTCCTCATGCAGCTTAGTTTTAATTTTTTTGTTTGGGCTCCAGTAAAGCACATAGGGATGATTTACAAAGAAACAAAGAAAATAGGAGCAGGAGTGGGTCATTCAGGTCTGCTCTGCCCCTCAATCTCATTATTGCTGATAGTCTAATTTAGTATCCTTTTCCAACTTTCTCCCCAGACCCTTAGTCCCTTTAGCCCTAACAACTATATCTAACTTTTTCTTTCTGTTGGGATGAGGAGAAACGCGACAGACACTTGAAAGTGCTCAAGGATGCCCTCATAAGAACAGAGTACAATGCTCAACTCATTGACTGCCAGTTCTGATGTGCCACAGTGAAAAACCATGATAGACCTCCTCAGGAGGCAGATACAGGCTGCAACAGACAGGGTACCCTTTGTTGTCCAGTACTTCCCGGGAGCAGAACAACTACACCATGTTCTTAGCAGACTGCAACACATTATCAATGAGAATGTGTTGCACCTCACCAAGACTTTCCCCATGCCTCCACTTCTCGCTTTTAAACAACCACCAAACCTTAAACAGATCATGATTCATAGCAAGCTGCCTAGCCTTCAGGAAAACAACACCGTACAACCCTGCCACAGCAGCTACTGCATGTCAGAGTATTGACACAGGTAACACCATTACACGTGGGGACACCTCCCACCATGTATGCGGCGAGTATTCACGTGACTAGGACATGTGTCTATCTTATACGCTGTAGGCAAAGTTGCCCTCAGGTGAGACCAAGCAGACGCTACAACAACGGATTGTCCTGCACAACAATCACCAGGCAGGAGTGTTTCCTCCCAGTCTGGGTATTTGGCCTCAGACCTTCCGATGACCATCCTCCAAGGCAGACTTCAGAACATGCAACAACACGGAGTGGCTGAGCAGAAGTTGTTAGCAAAGTTCGGTACACATGGGAATGGCCTCAACCAAGATTTTAGGTTCATGTCACACTATAGGTGAACCCACTACGCAATTCACACATACACACGCGTGCGCCCGCGGACCTCCCTCATACACAAGCTCTCTTTCCTATGCACACATAAACCCCCCGCACTCACATCAACACACCCACCCTCTCACACATACCCCATCAAACTCACACACACTTAACCAAGCTTACACACACGCATACATACACACACACACTCTATCACATGCACTCACACTCACATGCACACTCAATTTGTCACTCCTACATGAGCACACATATAAGCTTATGGGTTGAATTTGTTTTTGCGGAATTGCATTATATTTTATTTTGCTCAGAAACAGCATGAATCCATGTAACACTGTAAAACTGTACAGAGGGTTTGTCAGTCTGACATAGCATTGGGACACAGACAGACCTCACACCTATTGTTTAAAAGGCTGACCTCACACCTATTGTTTTAATATCCCATTACAAAAGATGAAAGTTTTAATCTAAGATTGTTTACTGTATCACATCTCTATGACACTGGACTCCTTTGACTATAAATTCTGTGAGCATGATCTTAACCTCGACAACCACCTGATGAAGGAGCAGCGCTCCGAATGCTCGCGCTTCCAAGTAAGTCTGTTGGACACCGGCATCTCCAAATCAGGACTATCACTTGGTATTGTGTGATTTTTAACACTGTCCACCTCAGACCAACACCGACACCTCCAAGTCATAACTTTTTCTTGAGAACATTTAATGTTTTGGCCTCGACTGCAGTCTTTGGCAGACAATTCTGAAGGGTAGCCATGCTCTGGGTGAAGAAATTTCCCCTCATCTTATTTTATTATGTTAAATTGTTGTGCAAAGGCTACCCTTTGCTGCTTCTTAGCTTCTTATGTAACTGGCTGTAAGCGCTTGACTCATGGATTTCTCTAGGAGAAAGTGAGGTTTGCAGATGCTGGAGATCAAAGTTGAAACTTTATTGCTGGAACAGCACAGCAGGTCAGGCAGCATCCAGGGAACAGGAGATTCGACGTTTCGGGCACAGGCCCTTCCTCAGGAATTTTTTCCTGCTGAACACTCTCCGCTCATTCCTGAGGAAGGGCCTGTGCCCGAAACGTCGAATCTCCTGTTCCCTGGATGCTGCCTGACCTGCTGTGCTGTTCCAGCAATAAAGTTTCATCATGGATTTCTCTATTAAAGCAAGAATAGAGAACAACCTGTGCTGTTGATTGAGGAATAAATGGAAAATTGCCCATTGTGTCCATGCCGGCTCTCTGTAACAGCTCCTAAGATAATCTATCTCTTTCCCCCAGGATCCAGCATTTTTTTGATAATTATCCAATTGTCATTTTGAAAGTCACAATTGAATCTAAGGGTGGTCTTTGCATAATGATTTAACATAGCAAAATCAGATGAGGGGAAATTTCTTCAACCAGAGTGTGGTTGTCCTGTGGAATTGTCTGTCAAAGACAGCAGATGGGGCCAAAACATTAAAGGTTCTACATCACAATCTCAGGTAATTTATTTCAGATCCTAAACACTTGCTGCATATAATATTTTGTCCTCATGGTACAGTTGGTTCTTTGCCTTAAACCTTAACTAAATGTCCTCCTGGTCTCAATCCTTCTGTCATTGTGGTGCAGAGTTAATGTCACTAGGTTAGCAACCTATAGCCACAAGTTAATGTACGATGTAGGATCTAATCCAAGCATGGATGTTGGTGAAATTTGAGTTCATAAAACTGAAATTAAAAAGGAAAAAGAAACTAGCCTGCTGATGATCATGCTTTTTTAAAATTAATGCCAGCAATGCCCACATCCTATGTAAGGATGTTTAAAAAAGCAACTGTGTAGGTCCTTTGGAATTTTGGACAACTCAAACAAATTTCCTCAACATTTATCTCTCCAAGGCGAATAGCCCCACCTTTATTAATTTTCCTTTGAAACAGAAATTTCTCATTCCCTGGAAACATACAGCCCTTGGTCATGGTGCGGTTACTGTCTTTCAGATGAGACATTAAACTTGAGCCTCTCAAATGTTGTAAAAGATGCAATGACAATTAGACAGTCAAGTCTTAATTTAACCAAAGGTAAATTTTTGGAGGTGTCATATGCGAAGACATTAAGATGTGACACATTTAAAGTGAGCATCTTATTGTTATGACATGATGGACACATGCTGGGTACAAATTCTTGTTACATAGATGTAATGTTAGCTTTATTCAAATTCTCTAGATCCAAAATGTGGAGAGAACCCAATTATAAATTCACACTGTTGACACAGAAATTACTGTGTTGTTAACAGAATAATTGTTACATTTGTGACTATGGCAACAGTGATTGCTGTTTATACAATTAAGGCTCCACTTTCTAGATGGGCAGAATCCTTTCAAATGAGAAAACTATTGAGGGTGACAAGTTGAATTGATCGTTGCCCTGAGTGGTTTGGAATGTCCTGCGGCTCTGAAAGATGCTATGCAAATGCAAATCGTTTCTCTTCAGCAGCTTTTATTTTGTGCATTCTGCCCGAAAGAACAAAGCATTAAATCTAACCGCTTCTCATGAGCAGACATTGTTACAAATTAGCATTGTTTGGGGATAAGTACAAAACAACAGCACATCCCATGTTTAAATCACCTTCTATTTGTCTTTGGCGAGTCAACCCACATTAATGCCCTAAATTCTTCTTCTCATATTGCAATGTTTCTGTTCCATGATTTGTTTCAAATTTTATCAGGGTATTTTTCTTCCAAGATTAGCAATTTTGTCTGAGTGCAGGGTGTAGTTGTTGTGACTTCCTTACTAGCATTGCTGTAGAAATAACAGTACTTATTTAAAATTGGATAAGTGCCTAAACAAATCAAACTACCATTTCAAATGGTCAGCTATTTTTCAATACTCTGCTTGTTGCATTACTTCTTACCATTCAGTCCTTAGTGATTGTCCCTCAGTCCATATCCAATGTTTAGCAACACAGCTTTCATCAGGATCCCATCTAGAGGGTTGATCTGTGTGGTATTGCACATGGAACATGAGGCTGCAGACACACTCCAGATCATAGCTTTGCAAAGTAGGTTCTGGAACCCCAAGTGGGCTCACAAGCTGGAATTTCCAGGTTGCAAGCTCCGAGGCTTCAACGGCCAAGTGCTCGCCACCTTTGCTCTTGCTCTCTCCTCTCACAGCCACTCTCTTAGGATCTGAGCTACAGGGAGAGGCTGAACAGGCTGGGGCTGTTTTCCCTGGAGCATCGGAGGCTGAGGAGTGACCTTATAGAGGTTTACAAAATTATGAGGGGCATGGATAGGATAAATTGACAAAGTTGGAAATGTGTTGCTGGAAAAGCGCAGCAGGTCAGGCAGCATCCAGGGAACAGGAGAATCGACGTTTCGGGCATAAGCCCTTCTTCAGGAATGAAGGGCTTATGCCCGAATTGACAAAGTCTTTTCCTTGGGGTCGGGGAATCCAGAACTAGACGGCATAGGTTTAGGGTGAGAGGGGAAAGATATAAAAGAGACCTAAGGGGCAACTTTTGCACGCAGAGGGTGGTACGTATATGGAATGAGCTGCCAGAGGATGTGGTGGAGGCTGGTACAATTGCAACATTTAAAAGGCATTTGGATGGGTATATGAATAGGAAGGGTTTGGAGGGATATGGGCTGGGTGCTGGCAGGTGGGACTAGATTGGGTTGCTTTCTGTAGTGAGGACAAATTCTCTTCCTTTCACACCTTGATTTCCACACATTTTACATCTCTTTTTCTCTTCCCCCACTGTTAGCAATGCGTCTGCATTTTGTACTGGGCATCTACACCTTTTGCTGCCTTTTCACCTTTTCCACCTCTTGCAAGGTAAACAAAAACCATTTTCCAACAATGTTACCTCTGAAGAAGAATCATACTTGACTTGAACCATTAACTCTGTCTGTTCACGGATGCTGCTAGATCTGCTGAATTTTTCCAGCAATTTTTTTCAGATTTTCAGCATCCACAATATTTTGGCTTTATTTGGGTTGAAGTTCCACTTACCCTGGAGGTGTGTTCATAACACTTCTCAACGTCAGAGTTTTAACAGTACAAAAACGGTACTTTCAGACAATTGTGTCCAAACCTTCCCACCTGAACCACCCTGCCAGGCAGAGAGTCCAGATACCCACAACACTTTAGATTTAAGCAATTTTCTCAAATCCACTCTAAAACTGCACAACCATGGTTATTGATCCCTCTGCTAAGGGGAAATGTTTCAGCTATCTACTCCCTTCAGAACCTTTTACACATCAATCAGCTCCACCTCAGCCTTTTCTGCTGTAAGAATCATAGAATCCCTACAGCATGGAAGCAGGTCATTTGGCCATTGAGTCCACACCAACCTTCCGAACAATACAGCACCCAGTCCCATTCCCCATCCTAACACTATTACCTTGCATTTCCCATGGGTAATCTACTTAGTTTGCACATCCCTGAACACTATGGGCAATTTAGCATGGTCAGTCCACCTAACCTGCATATGTTTGGACTGTGGGAGGAAACCAGAGCACCCAGAGGCAACACACAAAGACACAGGGAGAATGTGCAAACTGCACACAGTCGCCCAAAGGTGGAATCAAACCTGGGTCCCTGATGCTGTGAAGCAGCAGTGGTAACCATTGGGTTACTGTGCCACCCTACAGAAAACCACCCCATCCTATTTGGTCTCTCTTCATAGCTGAATTGCTTCGGCCCAGGCAATATCCCTGGTGAATCTCCTTTTCACTTTTTTGAAGCATTAAATCCTTCCTATAGTGCAGCAATCAGAACACCGTTCTCCTACTGTGACCTAACTAATATTTTTTAACTAACCCACTTACTGTTGTGTTCAATGCCTTGACTCACAAAGACAAGTTGCCACATACATTCTTACTAACTGTCCTGCTACATTCAAGGATCTATAGATATGCATACCAAGGTCCCACTAATGCATCAACTCATACTTTTCAGGATTAAATTCCATTTGCCGCTCATCAGCCCATCTGATTAGTCCGACTATATCTTTATGTAATCTAAGGCATTCCTTCTCACAATTTATCACACTACCTATTTTCTACAAACTTACTGATCATACATTCATGTCTAGATCATTAATGTACACAGTACCAAACCAGTGGTATATCCTTTGACCATCACCCTCTGCTTTCTGCCAATAAGCCAATTTTTGTTCCAGTTTGCTAAATTCCCCAGGATTCTATGAGACCTTAGCTTCTTGCATCAGTATTTACTGTGGAAAAGGATATGGAAGATATACACTGTAGGGAAATAGATGGTGACATTTTGCAAAATGTCCAGATTACAGAGGAAGAAGTGCTGGTTGTCTTGAAACGGTTAAAAGTGGATAAATCCCCAGGACCTGATCAGGTGTACCCGAGAACTCTGTGGGAAGCTAGAGAAGTGATTGCTGGGCCTCTTGCTGAGATATTTGTATCATTGATAGTCACAGGTGAGGTGCCGGAAGACTGGAGGTTGGCAAACATGGTGCCACTGTTTAAGAAGGGCGGTAAAGACAAGCCAGGAAACTATAGACCGGTGAGCCTGACCTTGGTGGTGGGCAAGTTGTTGGAGGGAGTCCTGAGGGACAGGATGTACGTGTATTTGGAAAGGCAAGTACTGATTCAGGATAGTCAACATGGCTTTGTGCATGGGAAACTCTCACTTGATTGAGTTTTTTGAAGAAGTAACAAAGAAGATTGATGAGGGCAGAGCAGTAGATGTGACCTATATGGACTTCAGTAAGGCGATCAACAAGGTTCCCCATGGGAGACTGATTAGCAAGGTTAGATCTCATGGAATACAGGGAGAACTAGCCATTTGGATACAGAACTGGCTCAAAGGTAGAAGACAGAGGGTGGTGGTGGAGGGTTGTTTTTTCAGACTGGAGGCCTGTGACCAGTGGAGTGCCACAACGATCGGTGCTGGGTCCTCTACTTTTTATCATTTACATAAATGATTTGGATGTGAGCATAAGAGGTACAGTTAGTAAGTTTGCAGATGACACCAAAATTGGAGGTGTAGTGGACAGCGAAGATGGTTACTTCAGATTACAATGGGATCTTGACCAGATGGGCCAATGGGCTGAAAAGTGGCAGATGGAGTTTAATTCAGATAAATGCGAGGTGCTGCATTTTGGGAAAGCAAATCTTAGCAGGACTTATACACTTAATGGTAAGGTCCTAGGGAGTGTTGCTGAACAAAGAGACCTTGGACTGCAGGTTCATAGCTCCTTGAAAGTGGAGTCGCAGGTAGATAGGATAGTGAAGAAGGCGTTTGGTATTAGATTAGATTACTTACAATGTGGAAACAGGCCCTTCGGCCCAACTAGTCCACACTGACACTCTGAACAGCAACCCACCCAGACCCATTCCCCTACATTTACCCCCTTCACCTGACACTAGGGGAAATTTAGCATGGGGAGAAAGTGAGGTCTGCAGATGCTGGAGATCAGAGCTGAAAATGTGTTGCTGGAAAAGCGCAGCAGGTCAGGCAGCATCCAGGGAACAGGAGAATCGACGTTTCGGGCTTAAGCCCTTCTTCAGGAATGAGGAAAGTTTGTCCAGCAGGCTAAGATAAAAGGTAGGGAGGAGGGACGTGGGGGAGGGGCGTCGGAAATGTGATAGGTGGAAAGAGGTCAAGGTGAGGATGATAGGTCAGACTGGGTGGGGGCGGAGAGGTCAGGAAGAAGATTGCAGGTTAGGAAGGCGGTGCTGAATTCGATGGATTTGACTGAGACAAGGTGGGGGGAGGGGAAATGAGGAAACTGGTGAAATCCGAGTTCATCCCTTGTGGTTGGAGGGTTCCTAGGCGGAAGATGAGGCGCTCTTCCTCCAACCGTCGTGTTGTTGTGGTCTGGCGATGGAGGAGTCCAAAGACCTGCATATCCTTGGTGGAGTGGGAGGGGGAGTTGAAGTGTTGAGCCACAGGGTGGTTGGGTTGGTTGGTCCGGGTGTCCCAGAGGTGTTCTCTGAAACGGTCCGCAAGTAGCCAGCCTGTCTCCCCAATATAGAGGAGGCCACATCGGGTGCAGAGGATGCAATAGATGATGTGTGTCGAGGTGCAGGTGAATCTGTGGCGGATATGGAAGTTTCCTTTGGGGCCTTGGAGGGAGGTGAGGGGGGAGGTGTGGGCGCAAGTCTTGCACCTCCTGCGTTTGCAGGGGAAGGTGCCGGGAGTGGAGGTTGGGTTGGTGGGGGGTGTGGATCTGACGAGGGAGTCACGGAGGGAGTGGTCTTTACGGAATGCTGATAGGGGAGGGGAGGGAAATATATCCTTGGTGGTGGGGTCTGTTTGGAGGTGGCGGAAATGACGGCGGATGATGCGCTGTACATGGAGATTGGTGGGGTGGTAGGTGAGGACCAGTGGGGTTCTGTCCTGGTGGCGGTTGGAGGGGCGGGGCTCAAGGGCGGAGGAGCGGGAAGTGGAAGAGATGCGGTGGAGGGCATCGTCGACCACGTCGGGGGGGAAATTGCGGTCCCAGAAGGAGGCCATCTGGGTTGTACGTTTTTGGAACTGGTCCTCCTGGGAGCAGATGCGGTGGAGTCGAAGGAATTGGGAGAATGGGATGGCATTTTTACAGGGGGCAGGGTGGGAGGAGGTGTAGTCCAGGTAGCTGTGGGAGTCGGTCGGTTTGTAGTAGAAATTTAGCATGGCCAATTCACCTAACGTGAACATTTTTGGACTGTGGGAGGAAACCAGAGCACCCGGAGGAAACCCATGCAGACACGGGGAGAATGTGCAAACTCCACATAGACAGTTGCCTAAGGTGGGAATTGAACCCGGGTCTCTGGTGCTGTGAGGCAGCAGTGCTAACCACTGTGCCACCGTACTGCCCTATGGTATGCTTTCCTTTATTGGTCAGAGTATTGAGTACAGGAGTTGGGAGGTCATGTTGCAGCTGTACATGATATTGGTTAGGTCACTGTTGGAATATTGCATGCAATTCTGGTCTCCTTCCTATCAGAAAGATGTTGTGAAACTTGAAAGGGTTCAGAAAAGATTTACAAGGATGTTGGCAGGGTTGGAGGATCTGAGCTACAGGGAGAGGCTGAACAGGCTGGGGCTGTTTTCCCTGAGCATCGGAGGCTGAGGGGTGACCTTATAGAGGTTTACAAAATTATGAGGGACATGGATAGGATAAATTGACAAAGTCTTTTCCCTGGGGTCGGGGAGTCCAGAACTAGACGGCATAGGTTTAGGGTGAGAGGGAAAAGATATAAAAGAGACCTAAGGGGCAACGTTTTCACACAGAGGGTGGTACGTGTATGGAATGAGCTGCCAGAGGATGTGGTGGAGGCTGGTACAATTGCAACGTTTAAGAGGCATTTGGATGGGTATATGAATAGGAAGGGTTTGGAGGGATATGGGCCAGGTGCTGGGAGGTGGGACTAGATTAGGTTGGGATATCTGGTCGGCATGGACGGGTTGGACCGAAGGATCTGTTTCCATGCTGTACATCTCTATGACTCTCTGACTCTTCTCATCCTCTCACACTGCTCACTGAAGAGTCAGGAGAATTTTCAAGCCTCTAAATGGTGTCACAGAGAGAAAGGGTTGGGGAGTACTATTCTAGGTAGAGGACAAAGGTATTATTGGATCAGAGTGTACAGGCATTACTTGCAGAATAATACAGCACAGAAGGTGATCATCCTGTCGGTAATGAAATTCTCCAATTAGCTCTACCACTTTTGCTGTAGCTCTGGTAAACTGATTCTTTTCCTTTCAAGTCTTCATGCAATTCCCTTTTGAAAATTATTACTGAATCTGCTTCCACCACCCCTGAAGGACGTTGTGCTGCACTAAACAGATAAAACTTCCGATCCCTGAATCATAGAGGTCAAGAGCACAGAAAAAGGTCTTTGACCCAGCAAATCTGTGCGAGTCAAAAATAATCACCTAATTATTCTAGTCCAATTTGTCAGCACTTGGCCCACTTATGCCTTGGCATTGCAAGTGCTTTGTAAACTCTATTTGTCTCTCTTTTGAAATTCTCCAAATTTTCTTCCATTCTTTTATCTAATAAAATGCATTTCCTATCAACGTGCTCCAGTTCAACTTTCAGACCCCTAAAATCATTCCTTTTCTAGTCTAGGATCTTAGTCACTGACCAATTTTTAAAATCCTTTTTCATCTTAATATTGAACTTTATTATGTTATGATCGCTATTTCTCAAATGTTTCCCTGCATTGACCTTCTCCACTTGGCCTGCCTCATTTCCTAGGACTAAATCCAGTACTAGCTCCCTCCCTGCAAGGATTAGAAATGTATTGTTCCAGAATGCCCTTCTGTACATATTTCAGGAATTTCTCTCCTTCCATGCTGCACACTGTACCTTTATCCCAGACCACCCTATGGGAATTGAAATCACCAACTATCATAACCCTATGTATCCTGCAGATTTCCATAATCTGCCTACAAATACTCTCTTCTACTTCCTGCCCAGTATTTGGAAATCTGTAACAAACACCCAACCAGATCACTGCTTCCCTCCTGTTTCTCACCAGCAACCATATGGATTCTAATTCAGGAACTGCATCTCCAGCTCTTTCAAGGGCAGCTCCAGCATTACCTCCCTGCTCTTAATGTCTATGCCTTGACTAAAAACTGCCAAGTATCCATATGCCTTCTTATCACTTTATCTAACCATCCTGTTGCCTTAGGGGATTGGGGAATATTCACATTAAGGTCCCTCTGACCCACATCTCCCCCATCACCTCTTTCCAATGCCCCAAAGGATCTTTTCATATCTGGCAGAGATTTTTATGTACATTCAAGCACCTCATCTAACTATGTCCATTGTTCTTGATATGGTCTCCTCTACATTGGGGAGACAGGATGTCAACTCATGGAACATTTCAGGGAACATTTCTGGGACATACGCACCAAACAACCCCACCGTCCTGTGGTTGACCACTTCAACTCCCCCTTCCACTCTGCCAAGGACATGCAAGTCCCGGGTCTCCTCCACCACCAAATCCAAGCCACCTGACGACTGGAGGAAGAATGCCTCATCTCCCACCTTGGGATCCTCCAACCACACAGCATCAATGTCGACTTCACCAGTTTCCTTATCCCCACTCTCCTTACCTCATCCCAGATCCAACTCTCCAATTCAACACCATTCTCTTGAGCTGCCCTACCTTCGATTTTCCTTCCCACCTAACCACTCCAGTCTTCCCTCCGACCCAACACTATCACCTTCCCAGCTAACTTCCCCCTACCTCCACCTTCCTATTTATCTCTCAGCCCCCTTTCCCCCAAGCATTCCTGATGAAGGGCTTATGACCAAAACATTGGTTTTCCTGCTCTTCAGATGCTGCCTGACCTGTTATGTTTTTCCAGCGCCATACGTTTTGATTCCTTGGTGCTTCAGTTCTGTAGTGAGTTGAACAAAGCCAGGTAGATCTCATCAAGTATGAGTTCCCTGATTGGGCCAGATAAAAGACCCCATTTGATTTCATTTGATTTGATTTATTTATTGTCACGTGTACCTAAGTACAGGCCATTCTCTTATAACGCATATTTTGTCAACACGATTTAGCTGGAATGTAATTGGTGAATTGGGGAACGATATTTTAAAAATGCGAACTCTTGCTGGCTATTATGCGATTCCATCCCTGGTTACCTTCGGACCACTCTGGGTGTTTACTTCAGTTCAAGCAAAGGAGGTTAAATGAGGGGACAAATTTTTTCTGACCTTGTTAATTTTTTTTGAGGATGTTTTTAGAAATTATTGCAGGAGAAAAGATTTGGATTTCGAGAGTCTCCTTATTCTGGACAATGTACCAAGCCATCCTCCCACCATTGATGAGTTTTCTGAAAACTTCGAAGTGGTGTTTATACCTTTGAACACAACCTCACTCAATCAATCCATGGACCAGGGTGTACTACCAGCTTTTAAAGCTTATTATTTAAGGTGCTCATTCAGGAAGGTGATTGCAGCACTGAAGGGGATAATGAGGACAATGTTCTTCAATTTTAGAAGAGCTTTAACATTAAAAATGTCATTGACATCATTGTGGAGGGCTAGGATAATGTCAGTAAGGACTACTTGCATGCAGTTTAGCAGAAGCTTCATGATTTTACAGGCATTGAACCGTCAGAGGAGCTTCCAGCAATCAAAGAACAAAAAGGCAAGTTGGATTTGAAGAAGTGGAGACAGATCTAACACAATTTGTTGCTGTTGGAGAAATTAAAACTCAAGATATGGACAATGAAGTTCAGGATGCAGCACCATGAGAACTTTCCACTTTTATCTTCTATCCTGAGGGAAGTTGAGAAGCAATTGCATCTGTTAGAAGACAATGACTACAATGCAGCATGTAGAGGGATAGCAGTTCATAGCATAAAGCCTTACGTGGTACCCTATGAACAGCTTCTTTATGAAAGAAGAAAGATGGCAACGCAGAAAAATCTAGGTGCCATTTTTAAGCCAACCCCCAAGAAACAGTCTGAGGACAATGGACCAGAGCCACCCACTTCTGAACTAAATATTTTATCTCATCATAACCCTGCACCCAGAACTGCACCTGAAAGTAATGATGATGTTGATGATGACTTTCAACCCCTATCTTAATAACTCAGCAAACTTAGAAATACCTTGAAATGTTAAATTTATCGTATTATTTAATTAAGATATATGATTTTGACATTTATTTAGACTGTGCTATCATTTGTGTTAAGCTAACTACTATTTCTGTTTCGATTTTTACTGATATTTTTGGTGGCTTGCCCCCAGCCCTGTTTTTCCCATCGGCCCCGTTATTTCTATTGCGCGATGTCCTATAAAGTGAGGTCGCACGAGAACGCAACTACTGAGTTATAGCAGAACAGTCGGTGTACAGTGAAAATTTTTGTTTACGAGCAATATAGGCAGATCATAGTAAACAAAGACATACAGATCATAGGGTGAAAAAAACTTAGACAGAGACATACAGGTTATGTCACATAGGCCACACGCTAGGCAAGATCAACATTAGGCTAGATTAGCATTATTTGAAGTTAGACATTGATTTAATAGCAGGCAGGAAGAAGCTGTTCCTGATTCTGCTGGTGCATGTGTTCAGACTTCTGTATCTTCTGCCTGACGGAAGAGGTTGTAGGATATCATTACCGGGGTGGGAGGGGTCTTTGGTGATGGCAGCCTTTCCGTGACAATGATCCGTGTAAATGGAGTCCATGGATGAAAGGTGATGGTCTGGGCTGTGTACAGAACCTTCTGTAATTTCTTACAGCAGAGCAGTTGCCACACCAGGCCATTATGCACCAGGACAGAATGCCTTCAATGGCACATCTGTAAAGGTTGGTGAGGGTCCTTATAGACATGCCAAATTTCCTGAGGTGTCTAAGGAAGAAGAGGCATTTTGTGCCTTCTTGACCGTTGCATCTAAGTGGGAAGTCCAGGACAGGTTGTTGGTTATCACCACTCCTAGTAACTTGATGCTCTCCACCTTCTCAGCTTCAGCTCCGTTGAAGTAGTGGGGGCGTGTTCTCCTTTTTTCTGAAGTCAATGATCAGTTCTTCAGTTTTGCCAACATAGAGAGAGAGGTTGTTCTCATTGCACCACATCACCAAGTCTTCATCTCCTTTTTCTATTCTGACTTGTTAGCTATTATTCATACCATGGTGTTTGTTTAGAATTTGGCAATATTGTCGTGAGTGTACAAGGAGTCCATTAGGGGGCAGAGGATACATCCTTGGGGGGCTCCTGTGTCAAGTGTTATTGTGGAGGAGATGCAGTTGTCTATCTTCACTGATTATGGTCTGTGGGTCAGAAAGCTGAGGACCCAGTTGCAGAGGGCGGAGCCGAGACTAAGTACTCAGTGAGATCCACGTGGCCCTCAATCCAGCACTATAGGTTCATCATCTTTTCCTTGCTAGTTTGTCCTCACTCCACAAGTCTTTTGCAAATTACTTATTTTTAAAAATTGATCCTCTTGTGGAACGTGGGCATCGCTGGCTGGGCATTTATTGCCTCTCCTTAAATTTGTGCCTCAGGATGTTGTGTAAGTGTAGAAAAACATATAGGGTTTTGTTTTAGTGTGCAAGGTGTGCACCTTTCACCCCACAAAAAATAAAGCTGCAAGTGTTTAATACCATAGAAAGCCCTAATGCGCCTCAAGCCACTATATCACTAGGTTAGGATCTGGAAGATCCTCATTAAGTTTCAACTTCAAAAAGGCCCATATCCAGTGGAATGTATTTATTCTTTTTCCAGGGTGTGGGTATTCCCAGATATTGCCATGTGCTTCCCATCCCTAATTACCCATGAAATGAATTACTTGCTACACCATTTCAGAGGGCAGTAAAAAGTCCGAGATATGGCTGTGGACCTGGGGTTACATGCAGGCCAGACTGGGAATGGACAGCAGATTTTCTTCCATAAAAGTATGAGTGATTCAATCAGCTTTTTACAATAATCAACGATAGTTTCATGATCATCGTCAATGAGGGTTCTGTCATAGTGACAGATCAGAACTCCAAAGTGCTATGAACTTCTTAACTTTTAATTCGAAACTGTGTTTTTAAAAGGAGGACTGCTGGGGAACAAAATGTCTGTAGATGTAAATTGAGTGCTGCCTGGAGAAGTCCTGTATGCGACCCATGGAATGAATTCCGGGTAATCCAAGATAGAGGACGAGAGAAGTTTAGAGCTGTAACAGGTGCTCCTTGTTTGAGGTACTTTTGGTGTTGGAGGTGATTTCCTCAAATTCCAGGAGCAGCAATTGCTGTTTTATATGCTGTTAAGTTGTTTTTGAAACTAGAGAGAAAAAAAAGTCAAAACAATGGCACTTTTAAAAGGGAAAAAGACAGACAAAAGCATTGAGCACATGGTCTGTATGGGAGAGAGAGAAAGAAACACACACTGCTAACTGACACAGCAGTGCAGTTACTGCCTTTGCTGTTTGAATTCATGTATCACCGGACATCGGAATGTGTCTAGGAAAACTTAAACAGCGAAATTCACAACTGATCTTAGAGGAACTTGTTTGGGAGAGGTCACAGTACAGAAACAGATAAGTGAATAGCTTTAAGTATAGCCTTGCTGTAAACCTACAATAGTGAGTAGAGTGGTTCTTTCTTGATTATATGTTTTTATTGGGATCTGTCTCTTGATTGCATTTAAAAAATATAAGCCTTAAGTATTAATTTAGCCTGGAGCAGTGTTTTGTAGAGTAGTAAGATAGTGCTATTTTCTGGGTGTGCAGATTGGAAAGAGCAAAATGGCCTTTAGTAAGGTATTATGCTCTTCTTGTCAGATGTGGGAGTTTTGAGAGATTTTTCAGGTTACTGAGGATTACATCTGCAATAAATGTCATTGGTTGCGAATCCTGTCATATTGAATGGATCGATTGGAGCGACAGTTAGAGGCAATGACTAATTTACGAGAGCTAGGGGCTGTGATGGATGGCAGTTATAGGATGGGAGAAAATCTCCATATACAGTCAGATAGATGGGGTTACTCCGGGAAAGGTAGGCGAGGTAGGCAGGTAGTACAGGAGTCTTCTGTGGCTATCCCCATTTCAAACAAGTATGCTGTTTTGGAAAATGTAGAGGGTGACGGATTCTCAGGAGAATGTAGCATGAACAGCCAAGTTTCTGGTACCAAGACAGGCTCGAATGTAATGAGGGTTATATCGGATTCCAAGCAATCAATTGTGATAGAGGATTCTCCAGTCAGAGGCACAGACAGACATTTCTGTAGCCAGCAGCGAAAAATCAGAATGGTGTGTTGCCTCCCTCGTACCAGGATCAAGGATGTCACAGAGAGGGTACAGAATATTCTCAAAGGGGAGAGGGACCAGCAGGAGGTCATTGTACACATTGGTACCAACGACATAGGAAGGAAAAAGGATGAGATTCTGAAGGGAGAATATAGAGAGTTAGGCAGAAATTTAAAAAGGATGTCCTGGATTACTCCTGGTGCTACGAGCTAATGAGGGTAGGAATTGGAGGATACAGCAGATGAATGCGTGGCTGAGGAGCTGGTGTATGAGAGAAGGGTTCATATTTTTGGATCATTGGAATCTCTTCTGGGATAGAAGTGACCTGCACAAGGATGCATTGCGCTTGAATTGGAAAGGGTCTAATATACTGGCAGGGAGATTTGCTAGAGCTGCACAGGAGGATTTAAACTAGTAAGGTGGGTGGGGTGGGACCGAGGGAGATAGTGAGGAAATAGATCAATCTGAGACTGGTACAGTTGAGAACAGAAGTGAGTCAAACAGTCAGGACAGGCAGAAACAAAGCAGAGAACAAGGTAAGACTGATAAATTAAACTGCATTTATTTCAATGCAAGAGGCCTAACAGAGGAGGCAAATGAACTCAGGGCATGGTTAGGAACATAGGACTGGGATATCATAGCAATTACAGAAATGTGGCTCAGGGACAGAATGGACTGGCAGCTTAATGTCCCAGGATACAAATGTTATAGGAAGGATAGAAAGGGGGGCAATAGAGGAGGGAGAGTGCAGTTTTTGATAAGGGATAGCATTACAGCTGTACTGAGGGAGGATATTCCTTGAAATATATCCAGAGATGTTATTTGGGTGGAACTGAGAAATAAGAAAGGGATGATCACCTTATTTGTATTATAGACCCCCTAACAGTCAGCAGGAAATTGAGAAACAAATTTGTAAGGAAATCTCAGTTATCTGTAAGAATAATAGGGTGGTTATGGTAGGGGATTTTAACTTTCCAAACATAAACTGGGACTGCCATAGTGTTAAGGGTTTAGATGGAGAGGACTTTGTTAAGAGTGTACAAGAAAATTTTCTGAGTATGTAGATGTACCTACTAGAGAAGGTGCAAAACTTGACCTACTCTTGGGAAATAAGGCAGGGCAGGTGACTGAGGTGTCAGTGAGGGAGCA
Source organism: Chiloscyllium plagiosum (assembly GCF_037043375.1). Lineage (NCBI taxonomy): Eukaryota > Metazoa > Chordata > Chondrichthyes > Orectolobiformes > Hemiscylliidae > Chiloscyllium > Chiloscyllium plagiosum. Next base: position 16,947,700 of record NW_028270157.1, on the reverse strand, counting down.
CTTGGGGCCAGCGACCATAATTCTATTCGTTTTAAAATAGTGATGAAAAAGGATAGACCAGATCTAAAAGTTTAAGTTCTAAATTGGAGGAAGTCTAATTTTGACGGTATTAGGCAAGAACTTTCAAGAAGACTGGAGGTTGGCTAAAGTGGTAGCATTATTTAAGAAAGATGGTAAGGACAAGCCAGGGAACTACAGAGCGGTGAGCCTGACATCAGTGGTGGACAAGTTGTTGGAGTGAATCCTGAGGTACAGGATTTACACGTATTTGGAAAGGCAAGGTCTGATTTGGGATAGTCAACATGGCTTTGCGCATGGTAAATTATGTCTCACGAACTTGATTGAGGTTTTTGAAAAAGTGACAAAGAGGTTTGATGAGGGCAGAACAGTGCATGTTATCTATATGGACATCAGTAAGGCATTCGACAAGGTTCCCCACAGGAGACTGGTTAGCAAGGTCAGATCTCATGGAATATGAGGAGAACTAGCCAATTGGATACAAAACTGGCTTGAAGGTAGAAGAAGACAGAGGGTGGTGATGAAGGGTTGCTTTTAGACTGGAGGCCTGCGATCAGTGATGTGCCAGAAGGATTGGTGCTGGGTCCACTTTTCATCATTTATATAAGTGATTTGGATGTGAACATAGGAGGTACGGTTAGTAAGTCTGACACCAAAATTGAAAGTGTAGTGGACAGCAAAGAAAGTTACCTCAGATTATAACGGGATCTTGATCAGATGGGCCAATGGGCTGAGGAGTGGCAGATGGAGTTTGATTTAAATAAATGTGAGGTGCTGCATTTTGGGAAAGCAAATTTTAGCAGGATTTATACACTTAATGGTTAAGTCCTTGGGTATGTTGCCCCCTAAGAGCTCCTTGAAAGTAGAGTTGTAGCTAGATAGGATAGTGAAGAATGCGTTTGGTATGCTTTCTTTTATTGCTCGGAGCATTGAGTATAGCAATTGGGAGATCATGTTGTGGCTCTACAGGACGTTAGTTAAGCCACTTTTGGAATATTGCGTGCAATTCTGGTCTCCTTCTTATTGGAAGGATGTTGTGAAACTTGAAAGGGTTCAGAAAAGATTTACAAGGATGTTGCCAGGGTTGGTGGATTTGAGCTATAGGGAGAGGTTGAATAGGCTGGGACTGTTTTCCCTGGAGCGTCGAAGGTTGAGGGGTGACCTCATAGAGGTTTATAAAATCATGGGGGCATGGATAGGATAAATGGACAAAGTCTTTTCCATGGGGTAGGGGAGTCCGGAACGAAAGGGCATAGATTTAGGGTGAGAGGGGAAATATATAAAAGAGACCTAAGGGGCAACATTTTCATGCAGAGGGTGGTACGTGTATGGAATAATCTGCCAGAGGAAGTGGTGGAGGTTAGTACAATTGCAACATTTAAAAGGCACTTGGATAGTTATATGAATAGGAAGAGTTTGGAAGGATATGGGCCAAGTACTGGCAAGTGGGATTAGATTAGATTGGGATATCTGGTCAGCATGGATGAGATGGACCGAAGGGTCTGCTCTGTGCTGTACATCTCTATGACTCTAATGTCATATCTGTAAAGTGTCAGGGAAATAGTCATAGAGTTATAGAGACTTCAAAGAGAGAGAGAGAGAGAAGTAACAGCAAAAAAAAACAAATGGGCTGACTACCCTCCTTTTCATCAGAAAGCTAACTCTTGCAGACATTTTTTTGTGTTTGCCCGTTCAGGAATTATACAAAAGAAGTGATTAAAAACTGACTGCGGTATCTGTGAGCACTAGTCTGGGTTCAAATAGGTGCTCTGTGATGGTCAAAGTCACAGAACCACCCACTAGTCAACCCTGAACTGGTTAAAATAACTCTGTCGCTCTGAGTGCCAGAAGCCAACTAGCCAGCAAGTCAATCAGAAGAACACATGGCAAAAATATTTCAATTAACTGCAAGGCCAAGAATCCGAAAATTGACTGTTCAATTATCAACATTCCACCACCCAGAGAGACTCTTATGAATATCTTTTAATGTTTATATTTTTGGACTCCTCATTTCTAATCTGTGTGTAGGTGTGTTGTGTCTTCTTTTATTTTTGCATTCAGTAACTAAGAAACTTGGTTTTTTTATTAACAGAAGGAAACTTGGTTAAATTGATTTCATTTTGCAATATAAATTTCTTTTGGTCTGGGAGGTAGCCATCCACAAGGGAAGCATCATTTTCAAATTTCATGTTGTGACCAACTGAGGAGGCGGGTGAATAAAGAGATCCCAGTTCATCCTTATCCACCCATGAACTAAACTAAAGTAACTCGGGTCTGGTTGGAACAGTAGGTTTTGTTTTTTCATTATATTCCACCATCTGCCATGGTGAGATTCGAGCCCACGTCCTCAGAGCAGTTGCCTCAGTCACAGACCTAGATTACATACTGCTTTCACTTGTAGGACAAATGACTGGATTTTCATCTCCCAGTGGAGATGTGGATCAGTTTGAGAAATACTAAACATAGGTTTGTTTTGCTTCAGTGAGCAATTTTTCTGTGCTTTCACCACCTCTCATCACTTGCATGTTGCCTCGTCATGGGTTGGGAAGGACTTAGATGCAAAATTATTTTGATATCAGTGTTGTTGCTTTGAGGACCACAGAAAAACTGTATTCTTTCTTGTACATATTTTCATGCATCAGTGCTGGTTTTTTAAGCCTAAAAAACCTCCTTGGAGAGTTTGTAGCCACTGGGCAAAGCCCTCTCAGGAATTTGGAGCCTTCTGAAAGGTCAGAATAAAATGTTTTCACAACCTCAAATGCTGTATCCTAATATAGATGTGTTCTTCATTCAGTGATTCATCACAGGACTCTGGCTTGCGCATGTAAGTTAACCATTACATTGACCACCATTGTAAAAGTGTTGAAGTGCAAGTGAAAATAGTTAATGTAAGCCCCCTTGTTTAAGAAGGGAGTAAAGCAAAAGATGGGAAATTATAGGCCGATTAGCTTGACCTCAGTTGTTGTTAAGATTTTGGAGTCCATTGCGAAGGCTGAGATTTCTGAATACTTGGAAGTGCGTTATAAAACAGGGCCAAGTCAGCATGGTTTCATCAAGGGGAGGTCATGCCTGACAAATCTATTAAAATTCTTTGATGAAGTAACAAGCAGGTTAGACCAAGGAGAACCAATGGATGTTATCTCTCTGGACTTCCAGCAGGCCTTTGATAAGGTGACGCACAGGAGGCTGCTGAGTAAGGTAAGGGCCCATTGTGTTAGAGGCAAGGTATTAGAATGGAGAGAAGATTGGCTGTCTGGCAAAAGGCAGAGAATGGGGATAAAAAAGTCCTTCTCAGGATGGAAGCTGGTGACTAGTGGTGTTCCACAAAGATCAGTGTTGGGACAAATTTTCACTTTATACATTAATGATCTGGATGAAGGAACTGAGGGCATTTTGGCTAAGTTTGCAGATGAAACAAAGATAGGTGGAAGGGCAGATAGTATTGATGAGGCAGAGAGGCTGCAGAAAGATTTAGACAGGTTAGGAGAATGTGAGGTCATGCACTTTGTTAGGAAGAATTGAGGCATGGACTATTTTCCAAATGGGGAGAAAATTCAGAAATCTGGAGTGCAAAGGGGCTTGGGGTTCCTAGTCCAGGATCCTCTTAAGGTAAATTTGCAGGTTGAGTTCGTAATTCATCTTGACAGGACCAGAATATAAATGCAGGGATGTACTTCTGAGGCTTTATAAGCTCTGGTCAGACCACATTTAGAGTATTGCAAGCAATTTTGGACTCCATACCTCAGGAAGGATGTATTGTCCCTGGAGCAGATCCAGAGGAGGTTCACGAGAATGATCTCATGAATGGAAGGCTTAACATATGACCAATGTTTGAGGACACTGGAATTATGGAGCTTCAAAGGATGTGGGGGGATCTGATTGAAACTTATAATATTGAACAGTCTGGACAGAATGGACGTTAGGAAGATGTTGTCAAGATTAGAGTGGTGCTGGAAAAGCACAGCAGGTCAGACAGCATCCAAGGAGCAGGAAAATCAACATTTTGGGCAAAAGCCCTTAATCAGGAATGAGGCAGGGAGCCTCTGGGGTGGAGAGATAAATGGGAGGGGGGGGGGGAGTGAGGCTGAGGGGAAGGTAGTTAAGAGTACAATAGGTGGATGGAGGTGTTAGGTTGGAGAGGAGGTTGTAGCAGATAGGTGGGAAGGAAGATTGTCAGGTAGGACAGGTCATGACGATGGTTTTGAGCTTGCAAGTTGGAACTCGATTAAGGTGGGGGTAGGGGAAATGAGGAAACTGGTGAAGTCCACATTGATGCCCTGGACTTGAAGTGTTCTGAGGTAGTGAGTCTGTTTTAGGACATGGTTGAAGAGCTCCAGGGCAGAGGAGATGACCTGGGGGGTGCAGTGAGAGAGAGGCTCACCGAAGATGTTTCCATTGGCAGGAGAGACGAGGACCTGAGGGCACAGCCTTAGAGAACGGTAAAGATCCTTTAGAAAGGAGACAAGAAGAAACTTCTTTAGTCAGAGAGTGCTGAAACTGTGGAATTCATTGCCACAGAGAACTGTGGAGGTCAGGTCATTGAGTATGTTTAAGACAGAGATAGATAAGTTCTTGATTGCCAAGGGGATCAAAGATTATGGGTAAAAAGTGGGAAAATGGGGTTGTAAAACCTACCAGCCATGATCGAAAGGAAGAGCAGACTTAATTAGTTGAACGGCCTAATTTCTGCTCCTACGGTCTTATGGACATGCTTTTCTATTGGAAGAAGGACCATAAGTTGTTTTAACATGTAGGAAAATATATTGAAAAGTCCACCTTTTTAATATAAAAATGGATCTGACAGTGAAAAACAATCATCTGCTTTCCAAAGGTTAAAGCATTTGAGCATCTATTTCTTCCTTTGATTGACAGGCAAATCTATTTTGAAATGGAGAAGGGGAACAGCACAGTGGCTCAGGTGGTTAGCTCTACTGCCACACAGTGCTAGTAACCTGGGTTCAATTTTAGCCTTGAGTGACTGGGCAGTGTTTGCAAATTCTCCCCATCTCTGCATAGGTTTCCACCAGGTGCTCCAGTTTCCTCCCACAGTCCAAAAGATGTGCATGTCAGGTGGATTAGCCATGGTAAATGTGGGTTACAGTAATAGAGTGAGATGCTCTTTGGAGGATTGGTGCGAACGCGATGGGCCAAATATACTCTTTCTACACTGTAGGGATTCTCTGATAAATTATCTTTCAATTTAAAGCTCTTGCAGTTAAAATAATATTTTGACAGCTATGGGGGTCATTATGAATGCTTGGCTGAATTCTAAAGTAAATATTCATTTGTGTTGACACAGTTGTTCAGGAAAATGACAGAATGTCCTTCAAGGTTGTAATATTCAGCCTCTGATGTGTACATTGGTTGCTTAGAGTCATTGAGCCATAGAGATGTACAGCACAACCAACAGACTTTTCTGTCCAACTTGCCCATGTAGACAAGATTTTCTAAATTAATCTAGTTCCATTTGCCAGCATTTGGCCCATATCCCTCTGAGCACTTCCTATTCATATACCCATCCAGATGCCTTTTAAATGTTGCAATTGCATCTGCCTCCACCACCTCCTCTGATAGCTCATTCCACACTCACACCACCATCAGCATGAAACTGTTGCCTGTTTATACAATGCTTAAATAATGCTTATATTTAAATCATAACCATTTTTTTCAATGGAGAAGTTTTGTTCAAAGATCTGTCACTGAAACTACAACAAGAGTTTCATCACACTGTCACAAGTTTTCAACATCTGCATTTAAAATAATTCCTATTGCTATTGTAAAACTCCTGAGGACTGTACAAAGTGGATACTTGATTTGATATGTGGTTAGGGAAGATATATGGGACATAGAGGTGGCATGAGATATCTGAGGGACCACTGGGTGACATGAACAATGTAAGGAGCAATGGGAGTTGCATGGGGATTTGAGGGTGCCATGGATGTGGCATTGGGATTCTGAGGAGGAATAGAGATGGTATTGCCAATCTGAGAACGCAATTAAATGACATGAGAGGTGGATGGATATAAAGGTGTAAGGGCTATGGTTTAGGGACCTTCAAATGATGAGAATTTATTGTAGTTTTGGTGAATGGAGGTGGACCTTTTAACAAACATACCATTGCATCCACACTCCATTGCAACATGGAAATTGAACTGTGAATATAAGATCTATGTGAAGAAACAGAACTCCCAGGCAAAGTAATGCATGGATTGAGTGTTGAGCTTTATGAAATAAAAATGTGCAAGTTGTGTTTTCTCAAGCCTTCAGCAAAGTCCAAGCCAATGACTAGAGATTATCATTGAATGTTTTACACTAACTTATACAAACTTGCTTTGTCACGCTGTCTTGATATTACACAGAGGTAATAGTTTCTGCTCAATAGCTATGACCGTGCCTGAAACCTAAAGGGCAGATATGAGTAGCAGTTATGTCACTGGCACTTAATATCCAAGATATGAAGAGAATAATAATCTAAGTCTGAGGCCGTATGAGACATTGAATACAGTTTGAAAAAATAAATTTAGTAATTTTTGCTCCTGCATCAGGAAAAAAAAAAGCTGTTCACGTTAAAGAAGAATGTAACTTCCATAGCATTTCAGGAAATTGCAAAGTGCTTGCCTGCCAATCAATTTTTACAATGCACAATGTATGCTTCTAAAAGAAAACATTCCATTACAATGCTAGAAATGTAGCAACATCATCAAACAAACAGCAAGATAAGCAATCTGTTTCTAAATAATATTATTTGAGAGACAAACACTAAGGTGTCTGTTGGAAATAGGGATTCAACAATCTGAGCTTAGACCACCCAAAAAATACTTCTCATTGGCATCTTTGGACCAGGTTTGAAGGGTGCGCCCATAATAGTCAAGGAACAACCTGACCTAGGCATAATCATGGACTCATATCTCCCTGACAACATCCCACACTCCTCTGTAGTCATTCCTTGGTATTTCTGGTATCACTGGCAGGTTGCTTTAACAGTGCCTCACAAATTGGAATATTCACATCCTAGAAGGACAAGGCGATTAGGTAGCAGAACTCAGATCATACTTTGTCCTTACTTCGACATATCTCATGGTTTTTGGGTCAATATCCTGGAAGTCCCTACCTAACAGTGCTTTGGGAGTTCTTCCACTCACAAAGACTGAAACCATTCAAGGATAAGTCTTACAACCTACCTTCTGAAGATAATCCTGGATGGTAAATTCATGTGTCGGCACCAGCATACTTTAAGAATGGGGGGGGGGGGGGGGGGGGGGGGAGGGGGAGTTTAAAAGGGACTTAAGGGGGAACGTTTTCACGCAGAGGGTGTGTATGGAATGAGCTGCCAGAGGAAGTGGTGAAGGCTGATACGGTTACAACATTTAAAGACATCTGGATGGGTATATGAATAGGAAGGGTTAGAGGGATATGAGCTATATGCTGGTAAATGCGACTAGATTAGTTTAGGATACTGGTTGCCATAGATGAGTTGGACTGAAGAGTCCATGCTGCACATCTCTATGACTCATCCTGAGAACAATGGTAAAATCTTCCACTCTGTTCCTCCAATTCTGGCCTAATGTGCATCTCTAATTTCCATCATTCTATTATTGGCTGCTCTGCCTTCAACTGCCTAGACCCTAACCTCTGACATTCAATTCCTAAACATTAATCATAATTTCATAAAACCTATCTTGCTAATAAAGATTTTGGTCACATATCTTAAGATCTTCTGACATAACTTGTTGTCAAATTTTGTCTGACAATGCTCCTGAGCACGACATTAAAGGTGCTGTTGTTTTCGCCCTTATAACTTCCTTCCCCAAACTTTGTGACATTTTTCAGTTTGCATGTGTGATGTGAGGTCATGGCAGAAAGTATTTTCACTTCTATTTTTTCTTCACAGATGTTGACAAATCAGCAAATAGATTTCTAACATTTTAAGTGATTTGTTTCCTCACTTTTTGTGCAAAAACCAGATCACTCTGCAATGCAAATATATTGCTTCATAAAATATTTAAATGACATTCATCTTCCGCCTCTGTGAAGTGCTAATTTGAACGATACAACCTATTGGAAACTTGGAAATTATTGCTAAATTACTTCCAAACCCTTGAGATAATGTCCTATTCTTTGTGTACCAGAGACAAGAGTTCTTCTTAGCCCCTTCAAGAAGATGCTGTTTCATCAATACTTTATGCTATGAATCACTGCTTTGAAAGGCTGTTATGTACCCTTGAGTTGAGGCAATAAATAATTACACAGCTAAAAATAATTATGCAACTACAATATAAACTAAGCAATGAATCCCACCAAGTCTTCTTTGCAGCAGCTTTTCATCTCTCGAGATTTTTCAAAAGAAAACACTTGCTGTTATTGAATCAAAAGGCAGAATTTGATTCCCTCCAATGAGGCAAGTATGGAGGTGCTGGGTGTAGTTTAATTGGACTGGAGGTTGGTGGGTGGGGATAATGCTGACTTGCTGTCCCATCACAAATTGATCACCTTATTTAGACAATTAAAGCTATCCTAATGACCTTGCCCGGCAGATTAGGAGGGGGCTCATAATGGGGAAGGCCTGAAGGACCCTGGGTGAATGGAGCGGGGTTTCACATGTGCACAGACACTAAGTGCCTGATCAAGGATGGCAGGGGGAGGGGTCACTGAGAGCCAACTGCTACCCTTGCTACCTCTCCTGTCTCAGTTGCAATCATCTCAAATCTCGGGAACCCTTGGCAAGCTTCTTGTCAAGCTAATTGTTGGCAGCAGTCACTGGCCCCACTGGAGCTACCAGCAATGCACAGCTACAAGCCTCTAATTGGGGATCTCACCAGCTCTCTAGCCAGTTATCTTGTGCTTTGAGCCAATATTGCAGAGTCCACATTAAGACACCAGTCTGGAGTATCATGGGTTGTCCATGTCTGCACTTACACTTTCCCTGGCGCTATTTATTCCTTATCTCTGTTTAAGGCTCTTCAACTGCTTATGTATTGTAACACTCCTTTATGTACATCTGTATATCTAGGTTATCAAATAAGGCTCCCCAGTCTAGTATCGGAGACCTCTCTTCTCACGTGCTCAGTCTAGTTTGGTGGAGTTAAAACATAACATCGAATATTACAGCACAAGAACAGGCCCTTTGACCCAACATGTCTGTGCTGACCATAATGCTAATTTAAGACAATCCCACCAGCCTGCACATAGTTCATATCTCTCTATTCTCTGCCAGTGCATATGTCTGTCAAAATATCTCTTGAACTTTGCCAGCATATCTGCTCTCCCACCTCTCCTGGCAGTGAGTTCCAAACACCTACCACTCTCTGTATAACAAAACTTGTTTCATACATTTCCCTTAAACTTTTCTCCTCTCACCTTAAACCCATGCCCCCCTAGTATTTGACATTTCCATTCTGAGAAAGCCCCTTCAGCCTCCGATGCTCTGGTGAAAACAATCCAAGTTTGTCCAACTTCTCCTTAAAGCGAAGCCAATCCAGGGAACATAGTGGTAAACCTGTTTGATCCTTTCCAAAGTCTTCACATCCTTCTTATAGTGAGGCCACCAAAACTATAATACTCCAGATGGGTCCTATCTAAAGTCTTATACACATGGAACATGACTTGCCAACGTTTATACTCAATGTCCCGACTGATGAAGGCAAGCATACCGTCAGCTTATTTTACTACCTTATCCACTTGTTGCCACTTTCGGGGAGCTATTCTGAAGATCCCTCATATATCAATCCTCCTAAGTGTTCTGCCATATATTGTATATTTCCTTTTGCATTTGACTTCCCAAAATGCACCACCCTCTCAAAATGGTTAGCTCAAACAGCTGGACATCTGGCTCCCAATGCAGAGTGACACCAACAGTTCTGTTTCAATTCTTGTACTGGCTGAGGTCACCATGAAGGTCCTACCTTCTCAACCTCTCCCTTCATTTGAGGAGTGGTGACCCTCAAACTGAACTCACCACCAGCTGTCTTTCTCTAAAGTGGGCAATGGCGATTTTCACACCTCTCTTAAAGGACACTTGTGGCTCAGTGACCTGACATTGCGGGTCAGAAAGGCTGAATTCAAGTTCCTCTGCTCCAAATGTATCATAATGCTCGATATAGTTGAATACAAATATCTATCACAGAGAGAATGTCAGTCCCCTGCACTGAATACTATCACTAGAATGGCTTCAGTACAGAATGAGCCCATTTGGCCTGAGTTCTCCACTCATGACTCTCTGCAAAATCAATTTAGCTAATCACACTCCCTGGCCTTTACCCTATACCCCTGAAGACTTTCACTTTCTTCAATTGCTCCTCTAATCCCCTTTTGACAGCCATGGCTGGGTGTCACAGTGTCTAGATTAGAGTGGTGCTGGAAAAGCATAGCAGGTCAGGCAGCATCAGAGGAGCAGGAAAATCGACGTTTCAGGCAAAAGCCCTTCATCAGGAATAGGTGGCTCAGTGGTTAGCACTGCTGCCTCACAGCATCAGCAAACCAGGTTCGATTTCACCCTCAGGCGACTGTCTGTGTGGAGTTTGCACGTTCTTCCTGTGAGCTCCCTTCGGTGCTCCAGTTTCTTCTCATAGTCTAAAGTTGTGCAGGTTTGGTGGATTAGACATGGGAAATGTGGGATAAATTAGGGAGGCGAGTCTGATGGGATGCTCTTGGGAGAGTCAGTGTGGACTCGATGAGCTGAATGGCCTGTTTCTGCATTGTAGGGATTCTATGACTGAGTCTACCTCCTTCAGCTTTTCAGGCAATGCATTTGGATCCAAAATTACTTGCTGTATCAAAACGTATTTACTTATGTCACCTTTGGTACTCTTGCCAATCACTTTAAATCTGCATCCTCTGGTCCTCAGTCCTTAATGACACCGACAAAAACAATTTTTTTCCTATTTCTTCTGTCCAGACAGCTTATTATATTGAATCACTCTTTCAAATTTCCTCTCAACCTTTCTGAGGAAAGCCATACCAGCTTCTCCAATCTATCTCTGAAATCATTTGAGTAAACTCTTCTGCACTTTCACTTCAGCCTTCAATTCCTTCATAAAGTGGAGCACCCAGAACTGGACACCATAATCTAGATGAAGCTGAACCTGACCTAGTGTTATATACAGGTTTACCATAGTCTCCTGCTTTTATACTCTGTACCACTATTTATAAAGCCATGGATCCTCTTGCATATTTTCATCTCCTTAGGAAGCCCCAAAGCATTCTGCAGTCAATTAACTACTTCTTGAAATGCTCTGATTGAAATCACAGAAAGCATTTTGCATGCAGCAAACACCCACAAACAGCAATGTGATAATAACAAGATAATCTTTATTAGTGATTTTGAATCAGTGATAAATATGGACCAGAACAGTAGGGACAACTCCCCGATCTTCTTCAAAATAGTCTGATGGGATCTCTGAGACTCAAATGAGAGAGCAGATGAAACTTTAATGCCTCATTTGAAAGAAATTACAAGCCTCCTGCCTTCCAGCCTTTTTCTTAGTTTTCATGTAAAAAAGACTTTGGAAGAACTTTACAATGATGACAAGGTTGCTGACAGTAAATTCTCCAATGAACAATATCTAATATTAAAGGTCTATAGTTATTAAACTGCCAGACCAAAGTGTAATAAAAATAATGATAAATTTATAATTCAGCAGCACAATTATTGACATGTCATGATTGGAATTTTGTGAGTTAAATTTGCTTTTCTTACATTTGTAAAATGTACAGGACTCTGAGTATTAAACATATCGCTGAATAAAATTATACATTGTAAGCAAACTGCAACCAACTGCTCTTTCTACACTTTTCACAATATGTCCACCTTAAAAATAACAATGTGATACCATCGATGAGATTAACTGATCATTTGTACAAGCTTCTTTGGCTCCATTTTCTCTCCTATCATTTTTTTAAGAAGTTGGAATCTCATCCACTGTCCAGTTTTTGAGTATCTTCCAGTTCTTTCTTCAAATAGCTCTTCTCAACACAGGCAGAGAGGTTTTGGTGATGCAGGGAGCCACTGGAAATGTGGGACTTCACAATTATTCACAATATTTCTACCCAACACTTGTTGACTATCTTCCAGAATATGAACTGAAAATGTGTTGCTGGAAAAGCACAACAGGTCAGGCAGCATCCAGGGAACAGGAGAATCGACGTTTCGGGCATAAGCCCTTCTTCAGGAGGGCTTATGCCCGAAACGTCGATTCTCCTGTTCCCTGGATGCTGCCTGACCTGCTGTGCTTTTCCAGCAACGCATTTTCAGCTCTGATCTCCAGCATCTGCAGACCTCACTTTCTCCTCATCTTCCAGAATATGCCATTGGACAGCGATCAGGGATCCTGAACATTGTCTGTTGTCCTCTCCTTAGCCTTCTTATGGTTAGATCTCTTATGATTTCTTTTTAAGAGAAACATTTCTCAATGTCTAAAGTTGGGGAATTATGTTACTGTTTCATTAATAGACAGCTTGGGAAAGGGAAAGGGAAGAGGTGGGAAGTGAACAGAGGTGAAGAGGAAAAGAATGGAATAGGATGAGATCTCAAAGAAAGAAAGTGGATGGAAGAGAAAAAGAAGAAATACAGTTCGGGAAATTGCTGCAGGGGCTTGTCAGTCTCCAACTAAGCACATGGAATGATCCATTTGACCTGGTTTAATCATTGGGCCTATGCATCATTATTATTAAATACCGACAACCTGCTGATGATGCTCAGCTTGGATTCTTCCACTTGGCTTCAGACATCATTACAGCTTTAAGAGGGCATTGTTGGTCTGATCAGTAAGATTGCAGACGACATGAAGATTGGTGGAGTAGAAGAAAGTATAGGAGACTGTCAAAGAATACAGGAGAATATAGATAGACTGGAGAGTTGGGCAGCGAAGTGGCAGATGGAGTTCAATCCAGGGAAATGTGAGATGATGCATTTTGGGAAGTCTAAAATTCCAGAGCGAATTGTACTGTAAATGGAAGAGCCTTGGGAAAAGTTGATGAGCATAGAGATCTGGGGGTTCAGGTCCATTGTATCCTGAAGGTGGCTGCACAGATGAATAGAGTGGTCAAGGCATACAGTATGCTTGTCTTCATCGGACAGAGTATTGAGTATAAGAGCTGGCAGGTCATGTTAAAATTGTACAAAACTTTGGTTCGGCTGCATTTAGAATACTGTGTGCAGTTCTGGTTGCCACATTACCAAAAGGATGTGGACGCTTTGGAGAGAGTGCAGAGAAGGTTTACGAGGATGTTGCCTGGTATGGAAGGTGCTAGCTATGAAGAGAGGTTGAGTAGGTTAGGATTGTTTTCATTAGAAAAAAGGAGTTTGAGGGGGGACCTGATTGAGGTCTACAAAATCATGAAGGGTATAGACAGGGTAGAGATATCCCAGGATGAGGGATTCAATAATAAGAGGGTATGCGTTCAAGGTGAGAGGTGAAAAGTTTAAGGGGGATATCCACGGTAAGTACTTTACACAGAGGATGGTAGGTGCCTGGAACACATTGCCAGCAGAGGTAGTAGAGGTAGGCACGGTAGATTCATTTAAGGTGCATCTGGACAGATGCATGAGTAGGTGGGGAGCAGAGGGACATAGATGCTTAGGAATTGGGTGAGAGGTTTATACAGTGGATTTGGATCGGCTCAGGCTTGGAGGGTTGAAGGGCTTGTTCCTGGGCTGTAAATTTCCTTTGTTCTTTAGTCTCAACGTGAACCAAAACAGTTGAATTACAGTGATCAGTGCTGCCCAATATTTAGAGGTAGCATTTAACAATTGCATCATCAATGAACACCAGTAAAATTGTAGTCAATGTGAATCAGGGTGAAAATGCAAGTACAAAGGAAGATGGTTGAAATTTAGCTGAAACAAACACCACATTTTATTGAAGCTTATCAGCTTATGCTCATCAGGACGATTTGCAAGAAATACCAAAGTAAAGTGAAAACACATTTATAACACATGCTGGTAAGTTGGCAAGTAGACTTTGATTGGTAGACATGCTACATTGGAGAATGCATCAGTTAAGTGAGATTGACAGTTAATTGACAAGTTTTGTCTATATTTTTAAACAAGGCAGGTTTATTCTGATTGTCTTGAGAAATGAATGCAAGAATTGATGTCACCTATTTTGTTGAAAATCACACAACACCAGGTTATAGTCCAACAGGTTTAATTGGAAGCACTAGCTTTCGGAAAGCCACTCCTTCCTGATGAAGGAGCGGCACTTCGAAAGCTAGTGCTTCCAATTAAACCTGTTGGACTATAACTTGGTGTTGTGTGATTTTTAACTTTGTACAACCCAGTCCAACACCAGCATCTCCAAATCATGACCTATTTTGTTGAGTTGAAACAGGTACAATTTCTGCAAAAAACACAGCCCTGTGTCTTAATATATGCGTAGACTCAAAGATGTACAGCATGAAAACAGACCCTTTGGTCCAACTTGTCCAAGCTGATCAGATATCCTAAATTAATCTAGTCTCATTTGCCAGCACTTGGCCAACATCCCTCTAAATCCTTCCTATTCATATACCCATCCAGATGCCTTTTAAATGTTGTAATTGTACCGTTATCCTCCATTTCCTTTGACAGCTCAATCCATACATGCACTACCATTTGTGTGAAAAGGTTGCCCCTTAAGTTCCTTTTAAATCTTTCCCCTCTCATCCTAAACCTATGCCCTCTCGTTCTGGACTCCCCCAACTCAGGGAAAAAACATTGTCTATTTATCTTACCCATGCCCCTCATGATTTTATAAACCTCTATAAGGTCACCCCTTGGCCTTCGACAGTACAGGGAAAACAGCCCCAGCCTATACGGCCTCTCCCTATAGTTCAAACCCTACAACCCTGGCAACATCTTTGTAAATCTTTTCTGAACACTTTCAAATTTAACAACATCATTTCTATAGGAGGGAGACCAGAATTGCACACAATATTGCAACTGTGGCCTAACCAATACAGTCCAGTACAGTTGCAACATGACCTCCCAACTCCTATACTCAATGCTCTGACCAATAAGGAAACCATACCAAACGCCTTCTTCACTATCTTATCTACCTGAGACTCCACTTTCAAGGAACTATGAATCTGCATTCTAAGGTCTCTTTGTTTAGCAACACTCCCCAGTACCTTACCATTAAGTGTCCTGCCCTGATTTACCTTTCCAAAACACAGCTCCTCACATTTATCTAAAACTTCATCTGCCACTCCTCGGCCAATTAGCCTATCTGATCAAGATCCTGTTGTACTCTGAGGTAACTTTTTCGCTGTCCATTACACCTTCAATTTTGGTGTCATCTGCAAACTACCAACTATACTTCCTATGTTCACATCCAAATCATTTTTGTAAATGATGAAAAGCAGTGGACCCACCTCTGATCCTTGTGACACACCACTGGTCACAGGCCTCCAGTCTGAAAAGCAACCCACCACTACCATCCTCTCTCTTCTACCTTCAAGTCAGTTCTGTATCCAAATCGCTAGTTCTCCCTGTATTCCATGAGATCCATCCTTGCTAACCAGTCTATCATGAGGAACCTTGTCAAACGCGTTACTGAAGTCCACGTGAATCACGTCCACTGCTCTGCTCTCATCAATCCTCTCATCATTTCTTCTTCAAAAAACTCAAATCAAGTTAGTCAGACATGATTTCCCATGCACAAAGCCCTGTTGACTATGCCTAATCAGTCCTTGCCTGTCCAAACACATGTAAATCCTGTCCCTCAGGATTGTCTCCAGCAACTTGCCCACCATTCATGTCAGGCTCACTGGTCTATAGTTCGCTGGCTTTTCCTTATCACCTTTCATAAATAGTGGCACCACATTTGCCAACTTTCAGTCTTCCGGCACCTCACCCGTGACTATCGATGATCCAAGTATCTCAGCAAGGAGCCCAGCAATCACTTCCCTAGCTTCCTACAGAGTTCTGGGGTACACATGTTCATCTTGTAAAACTCAAAATGGTGCCCAACATTAAATGTGATTCTTCAACTGGACAACATTCACTAAACAAGCTTGAGGATGTGAATAATTATGCTGACAACTATTGAAGGATCATTAGTCGAGTTCACAATGTAGAGCACTTGCATGTGCTGGAAGCTCATATATTAATACACAGATGCTACCAGGCAGCTTAGTCTCTCCAACAATTTCTGTTTCTTTGTTAGACGATTGACATTCTCTGGTTCATTGCTGAGGGCAATTCCATAACCAGAGTCAACTGGTATGAAATTTAAATATCACTTACCTTAGCGAGACAGTGATTCTGTAGGAATTCTTTTAATAACTGCATGCTGATCACATTTTCTTGATTGTATTCAATCCTCATTTGCTGAATTAAGTCAGTCTAATGCTGCAAGAGACTCAGGCAAACCTTATTTTCCATGCTTGCATGTGAAAAGGACATTTCAGCATTTATGCATATGAACATATGAATTAGGAGCAGAAGTAAACTATTGTTAGAGGTTTAATTTTTTTTTCCACATCCTTTTCAAACACATTACATGGCTCCTGAGGTCTGTCGAGACACTGAGTGAAAAGCAATGGAGGTTACATGGGAACATGGAAAGTAACAGGAACAGTACAATGCGCATGGAGGATATTAGAAGAGGGATAGGATTGTGAGAGACCATGGAGGGAGTAAGTATGGGGGCATGAGCATATAAGAGGACATGATGGTGGCACATGAAGGTTAGGTATTACAAATAACAGAATTTTTATAGTGCAGAAGGCGGCTTTTTGGCCCACATGCCTGCATTGACTCTATTATCTGGTATCAATCTCCTGCCTTTCCCCCACATCCTTGCACACCATTAGTATCCAAAAAAAAAATCCAACAGCTATTTGACTGTCTAATTAGCTGTTAAACTTTGCTGAAGTATCTACTTCTGCCACCTTGACCACCAGTGCACTGTGCAAATAACTTGCATCGCACATCTCCCTTAAACATGTCTCCCTCACCTTAAACAAATCCCTATGAGTTTGACATTTCCACCCAGGGGAAAAAAACTCTGACTATTCACTCTAACCATACCTCTCATAATTTTATATACTCCCATCATTTCGTCCCTCAGCTTCTGACATTCTAGTTAAAACAGTCCAACTGTGTCCACCTCTCCTGACAGCAAATACACTCCACCTCAAGCAACATGCTCATAAATCTTTTTTGCACCCTTTCCAAACCCTCCACATCCTTCCTAGAGTGTGGCAATTAGAATTGCACACAATTATTTGGATAGATACATGAACACGAAAGGTTCGAAGGGATATAGGCCAGGAGCAGGCAGGGAAGGCTAGTTTAGTTTGAGATTATGTTTGGCATTGACTGGTTGGACTGAAGGGTCTGTTTCCATGAATCTATAATACTCCAAATATGGCCTAACTAAATACAGCTGCAATATGATTTGCCAACTTTTATACTCAATGCCTGCACCAAAGCATGCCATACACCTTCTTTTCCACCTTATTCACTTACTTTGCCACTTTCAGGGAGCTTTGGACTTGCACCTCAAGATTCCTCTCTATATCAATACTTTCCTCTTGCATTTAACCTCCCAAAATTCATCACCTTCCTAAAATGGTTAGCTCAATCGGCTAGACGTTTGGCTCCCAATGCAGAGTGACACCAACAGTGCAGCTTCATTGCTGTACTGGCTGAAGTCACCGAGATCTGTCTGTTCATCAATACTCCTAAGGTCTTGCCATTAACTGCATACTTTCCTCTTGCATTTGATATCCCAAAATACAACACTTTATACTTGGCTGGATTAAGCTCCATCTGCCATTTCTTGGCCCAATTTTCCAATTGATTTTTATCCTGCTATATCCTTTGATAACCTTCCTCACTATCCATGACTCTACCAATTTTTATGCTGTCTGCAAACTTACTAATCAGACCACCTACACTTTCATGCAAGCCATTCATATATATTACAAACAACATTGGGCACAGCACTGATCCCTGCGGAACACCACTGGTTATAAACATCCAGTCAGAAAAACAACTCTCCACAACTATCCTCTGTCTCTTACAACCAAGCCATTTTGTATACAATTTGAAAATTTACCATAAATCACATGTGACTTAATCTTCTGGACCAGACTAACATGAGGCACCATGTCAAATGCTTTAGCAAAGTGCAGGTTGACACCATCCACTGCCCTACCTTCATCAATTCATCGTTTCCTGAAAAATCCCAATCAAGTTTTTTGAGAGAAGGCCTTCCCCACACAAAACCATGCTGACTATCCCTAATAAGTCCACTTTTTTCCCCAAATGTGGGTAAATCTTCTTCGTAAGAATCTTCTCCAATAATTTCCCTATCACTGATTTAAGGCTCATTGGCCTAAAATTTCCAGGATTATCCCTTTTTCCCTTCTTAAAAAAACAATCTTGGCTATTCTCCAGTCTTCTGGGACCTCGTCTGTGGCTCAAGAGGATACAAAGATCTCTATCAAAGCCCCAGCAATCTCCTCCCTTGCTTCTTGGGTATCTGGGATAGGTCCCATCAGGCCCTGGCAACGTGTCTACTTTAATGTTTTTCAAGACACCCAAAACATTTCCTTCTTATTGTCAATATGCCCTGGAATATCAACATACCCCTCCCTAATCTTACCATTATCCACATCCTCTCCTTAGTGAATACTGATGAGAAGTACTCATTGAGGACCTCATCCACTTCCTCTAACTCCATACATAAATTAATTCTTTTATCATTGAGTGGACCAACCCTTTCCCTAGTTACCCTCTTGATACTAATACACATATAAATGCCTTGGGATTCTCCTTAATCTTGCATGCAAGGATATTTTGTGGCCCCCTCCAGTCCCCTAATTCTTGTTTAATTTCTTTACTGCTTCTTTTATATTATGCAAGGATCATGTTTGATTTCAGTTTCCCAAACCCCACACATGCTTCCTTTCTCTTTTTGATCAAACTTTCAATATCTCTTGACATCTAAGGTTCCTGAATCTTATCATCCTTTTCTCTCACCCTTACAGGAACAAGCTGGTCCTGAACTCTGATCAACTAGCCTTTAAAAGATTTCCACATGTCAATTATAGACATATCCTCAAATAATGCCCCCCAATCTAATTTCTCCAGTTCCTGCCTAATGCTGTTGTAATTACCCTTCTCTCAATCTAGCACTTTCACCCAAGGATCAGTCTTATCCTTCTTCATAACTATTTGAAAATTATTCAATATGATCACTATTCCCAATGAAACTTTGATCACCTGGTCAGGCTCATTCCCTGGTTCAAGGTCTAGTCCGGCCTCTTTCCTAGTTGAACTATTCATATATTGTTTCAAGATGCATCTAACAAATTCGGCCCCATCTAAGTCCCTGGCACTTAGGGTGTACCAGTCAACGTTGGGAAAGTTAAAATCACCCATTACAAAATCCTGTTTGTTCTTGCATCTTTCATTGATCTGCCTACACCTGTCTAGAGGGGAGATGATGACCTAGTGGCACTATCGCTGGACTGTTAATCCAGAGACTAGATAATGTTCTAAGAACCCGGGTTTGAATCCCATAATGGCAAATGGAGAAATTTGAATTCAATTTTTAAAAATCTGGAATTAAGAGTCTAATGAAGACCATGAATCCATTGTCAATTCTATTTGACCTGAAACCTCTAAACCATGGAACATGGAACTGCGATTCCTGCCTTTCTCTCAATTAAATTTCTGTAATAGCTACCACATCATGGTCCCATGTACTAATCCAGGCTCTATTTTCATCTGTTTTATCTATTATATCCTTACATTAATGTAAATACACTACAAACTGCCAGCCCCACTGTGTTCATTTACGTGACCCTGTTTGATCCTCCTATTAGACTTATTGACTTAATGTTGACCTTCGCCTCAATCACTCCACATGCTGACGTACTGCTCCATTTCCCATCCTCTTGCCACAGTAGTTAAACCTTCCCAAGTGGTACACGCTCAAATTCTTCAATCTATTCTCTTAGCTGAAATTTTTCGTACCTGGAATCTTTCTAGGAAGTGACTTCTGCACTCTTTCCAATGCATTTGCATTTTTCCTTTAATGTAGCACACACAACTATGCTAGATGAGGTCTAACATGAGTCTCGTACAAGTTCAACATCACCTCCTTTCTCCTGTTTTGGGGAAGCAATGGCCTACTGGTATTATTATTAGACTATTAATCCAGAAACTCTGAGGACTTGGGTTCGAAACCCGCCGTTCACAGATGGTGGAATTTGAATTCAGTGAAGAATCTGGAATTAAAGGTCTAATGTTGACCATGAAACCATTGTTGACTGCCAGGAAAAACCCATCCGGAATCACTACTGTCCTATAGGGAAGGAAATCTGTCATCCTTACCTAGTCTGGCCTACATGTGACTCCAGACCCAATGTGGTTGATTCTCAAATGTCCTCTCGACAATTAGGGACGGGCAATAAATTCTGGCCCATCGAGAGATGTCCACATCCCATGAGTCTATATTAAAAAATACTCTATGTTCCTATTAATAAAACTGTGAATACTGTATGCTTTATTTACTGCTCTCTCTACCTGCCCTGCTACTTTCAATGATCTGCATTAGAATGATGTATATAAAAACATAAGTAGAGACCATGTGACAATGTGGAAGACCTTCTAAGCAGCCTGTTTCAGCACCCAAATTTCTCAAACATGACCTTGGCTTATCTAGGGAGGCAGGAGGTCTAAGTCTGCCTAGGTCTCTTAGAAACAAAAATATGAGCGATACGGGAGCAGGTGATGTGTTCACACTGGCAAAATTGGGAACAACCCTGGCTCACATTTCCTGAACCTGTGATGAAAGTCCAGCCCTTTGTGTTTGGCTTATCTCTGAAAACTGATGCATTCTGATCATGTCTCAGGGCTTCCTGTGTTTAAACAATTTGGACTTAATTAGTTTCATAGGGGAGGAGTGGCTGAAGAAAGAGCAGGTGTCTTAGTTGAAATATTTGATAGCATAGACCAGGTAGCAAAGACACAATCTTCTGGCCTGTTGTACATTATCTTACCAATCGATTTTTTATGGACTTAGAAGAATACTCTGTACTGTAATTAAAATTATTGTTTCCATTCTGTAATAGTGCCTTTTGTCCCAAGGTAGCTGCTTGGAATTCTGGCAAAGACTTAATCACCAAAATATATTTTGTCCAATTACTGACATCAGTGGAACAATTATTCTTACTATCATTTTCTGTTTTAACACAGAATAAGAATTAACCTAGCAGGTTCCTAAAAATCAGTTTGAAGAACTGTGTGCTCATCATGAGGGGTGACAGATATAGGACAGAGGTCAGAGGTATTTTCTTTACTCCGAGAGTCACGGGGGCATGGAATGCATTGCTTGCAACAGTTGTAGACTTGACAACTTTATGGGTATTTAAATGGTCATTGGAGAGGCAGATGGATGAGAATGGGATAGTGTGGGTTAGATGGGCTTCAAATTGGTTTCACAGGGTGGCGTAACATCGAGGGCCGCTTACTGCACAGTAATGTTCTATGTTCTATAATAAAACCAAAAATTATTGCCATGAACCAATTATTTCCTTTAATATAATAAGTAAAAGTAATGAAAGAGCTTGCAATATAAATAAATAATTACAGAAGGTTGAAAAGCAACTGTACACTATAATAGCTAATATGAAGAACGTAACAAGCATGGCCACTGATTCACAATATCTTTAATTCTAGACACAAATACATAGAAACAGGTCATTCAGCCCATCTAGTCTACACCAGTGTAATTTATCTTTTTTTTTCAATCTTTCACGGAATTTCAAAAATCACCCTTGTTATCTTTCCCTAAATGCCCTCTGAACTGTGTGACTGCTAGTCCATATAAGAAGCTATTTAAAAGTCAACCACAATGTTGTGGGTCTGGAGTCATAGGCAGACGGAGTATGATTAACAGATTTCCTTTCCTAAGGATGTTTGTGACACAGATGGGTACAATTGATGGTAGTTTCATGGAAATGATTTACTGAATTATGAATTACGAATCAATTCAAGAATTATTCATTGAACTTAAATTCCACCTGGGGTTGTGGTGTGATTTGAACTCTTGTCCCCTGAGTATTTTTCTTGGCCTCAGGATTACAACTCCAGCAATGTTACCACAACTCCACTGCCTACCCCTAGTAAATCATTCTTTTCTTCCTGTTTTGCTTCTCTCGATTGCAATTCTATGTAGTTATGCTAGATACCGGAATTATTCCTTCTGGCAATTTCCTCATTCTGGCCTCACTGAGTAAAGATGTTTCTTTTGATTTCTTTATTGTCCATTCTGAACTATAGAGTAATAGAAACAAAAGCAGGACATGTTGCCCCTCGGCCTGTTCCACTGTTCAGTAAGATCATCCTCAGCCAAGTCTTACCACATTATCACTCGGTTCTCTTATTATTCGGAAATCTATTGCTCTCTGATTTGAATAGACTCAACAACACCCACAACCTATGCAGTCGAACATTCCACATTCTCGATTGAAGAAATTTCTCCTAACCTCATTCCTAAATGACCTCTTCTTCTAATCCTTAGTTCTAGAATCCCCTGCCACAGGAATCATCCTAATTTCTGCTTTATAACACCTCTTAAGAACTTTAAAATGCGACTGATATCCCCTTTCATTCTTGAAAACTCTAGGGCACATAAGCTTAGCATTCTCAATCTCTTGTCATAGGACTGGAATCCCAGGAATTAGTCTGATGAACCTTTGCTGCACTCTCTCTAAGTGGCTGTGCTATATTTATGGCCACAACCATTTTCAAACTTTTGAGATTGGTATAGCTCCTCACTTCTGATATCATCCTTATAAGTCCTTTGTGCACCTATTCCAGTGCTTCTATGTCCTATTTATAATTTTTTTGACTCTACCCAAGATTCACCATAGGTTCAACATAAATTGTCTTTTTTCAATTCTAAAAACGAACCTTTGTGGATTTTATATTGTTATTATGCTGTGTGGCTCTTTTTGTGATTTATGTGTTGTAGAGTTTGGCTTCTAGTTATACTCATAGAACAGTTACATACAAGAGGCCATTTGGCTCTTTGAACCCATTCTGGATTAGTGGTGCTAGAAGAGCACAGCAGTTCAGGCAGCATGCAAGGAGCAGCAAAAGCCCTTCGATTTCGCTGCTCCTTGGATGCTGCCTGAACTGCTGTGCTCTTCCAGTACCACTAATCCAGAATCTGATTTCCAGCATCTGCAGTCATTGTTTTTACCTCTTTGAACCCATGCCAGTTCTCTGCAGGAACATTTTAGCTTGTCCCACCCCATCATTCTAGATGAAAGAATACAATTAGACCATTCAGCCCAATGAGTCTGCTCCACCCTTCAATGAGTTGATGGCTGATTTGATCACTCTCAACTCCACTCTCCTGCCTTTTCTCCATAACCCTTGATTGTCTTACCATTTAAGAATCGGTTTGTCTCAGCCTTGAATATACTTAACAACTCATTCTCTACAGTCTTCTGCAGTAAAGATTTCACAGATTAACTGCCACCTGAGAGGAAACAAATCCTCATCCCTGTTTTAAATGGGCAATTCCTCACTCTAACATTATGCTGTCCGGTCCTAGACTCTCCTAGAAGGGGAAGT
The DNA here is from genome assembly GCF_037043375.1 of Chiloscyllium plagiosum. Lineage (NCBI taxonomy): Eukaryota > Metazoa > Chordata > Chondrichthyes > Orectolobiformes > Hemiscylliidae > Chiloscyllium > Chiloscyllium plagiosum. The sequence goes on along the minus strand of NW_028270157.1, from coordinate 16,924,104 downwards.
CGTCTTCCTTGCATCTACCCTGTTAAGTCCTGTAAGAATCTTGTATGTTTTAATAAATCTCCTCTCTTTCTTCAAAACGTGAATGTGTACAGGCCCAATTTACTCAATCTCTCCTCATAAGACAGTCCCACCACCTGGGATCAGCCTAGTGAACTTTCTCGGAACTGCATCCAATGCCACTATAGTTTCCTTAGACAAAAAGACCAAAGCTAGTGTTCTAGGTCATAGAGTCAGACAGTATTATATCATAGAAAAAGACCCTTCGGTACAATTCATTCATGCCGATCGGATATCATAAACTGAACTAATCCCATTTGCCAGCATTTGGCACATATCTCTCTAAATCCTTCCTATTCATGTACGCATCTAGATGCTTCTTAAATGTTGTAATTGTACCAGCCTCCAACACTTTCCCTGGCAGCTCATTCCATACATGCACCACCCTCTGTGTGAAAAAGTTGCCCCTTAAGTCCCTTTTAAATCTTTCCCTTCTCACCCTAAACCTACGCCCTCTAGTTCTGGACTCCCCCACCCCAGGGAAGAGATCTTGTCCATGCCCCTCATGATTTTATAAACCTCCAAGAGATCACCCCATGGCCTCCAATGCTCCAGGGAAAAATTCCCCAGCCTTTGAGCCTCACCCTAGAGCTGAAACCCTCCAATCCCAGCAACATCCTTGTAAATCTTTTCTGAACCCTTTCAAGTCTAACAACATCTTCCCTATAGCGGGGAGACCAGAATTGAATGCTGTATTATAAAACCTGTACAACATGATGTTCTTAATTCCTAGATTCAATGCACTGAACTCAATGAAAGCAAGTGTGCCTTCTTCACCACCCTGCCTACCTGCAATTCCACTTTAAAGGAACTATGCATCTGCAATCCTTGGTTTGCAATATTCCCCATGGCCCTACCATTAACTGTATAATTCTTGCCCTGATTTGCCTTACCAAAATGCAACATCTCACATTTACCTAAATCAAACCCCATCTGCTGCACCTTGGCCCACTGGCCCATCAGATCAAGGTCTCGTTGTACTCTGAGATAAACTTCTTCACTGTCCACTACACCACTACCTTGGTGACATCTGTAAACTTACTAACCATGCCTCCTGGAATCACATTCAAAACAGTTTTACAAATGACAAAAAGCAGTGGACCCAGCACCAAACCTAGGAGCACACCGCTGATCACAAGCCTCCAGTCTGAGAAACAACCCTCTACCACCACTCTCTGTCTTCTACCTTCAAGCCAATTTTGTATCCAATGGCTTGTTGTCTGACAAGTGCCTTGTATACAGGAGGGTGTTATTGTATACTGTAATTGTAGAATATTCAATTCCTTTTTGCAAACGACTGTTGAATCTGCTGTCACTGCCTCCACAGACAAAGCTTTCCAGCTCCCAATCAGTTTCTGGATAAGTTTTGTTCATGTTATTGTTAGTTCTTTAGTCAATTACCTTAAATTGGTCCTGCCCTTTCTATCAGAAAAATAATTTCCCTTTATTGCTCCTGCTTAACCTTTGATTAAAATGCTCATGATTTTGGACACTTCTATCAACTCACTACATTCTCTTCTCTGAAGACAGCAGCCCAAGTCTTTACCATCTATCTCAATAAGTGAAATACCTCATCTCTGAAACCAATGTCATCAATCTTCTTACAAACTTTCTAATGGCTTCATATTCTTCCTGAAGTGTACTGTCCTACCTTGTTCTCTGCTTTGTCCCTGCCTGCCCTGACTGTTTGACTCCTTTCTTTTCTCAACTGTACCAGTCTCAGATTGACCTCTTTCCTCACTATCTCCCTGGGTCCCACCCCCCACTTTAATAGTTTAAATCCTCCTGAGCAACTCTAGCAAATCTCCCTGCCAGTATTTTAGTCCCTTTCCAATTCAAGTGCAATCCGTCCTTCTTGTACAGGTCACTTCTACCCCAGGAGAGATTCCAGTGATTTAAAAATGTGAATCCTTCTCCCATACACCAGCTCCTCAGCCACAAATTCATCTGCTCTATCCTCCTATTCCTACCTTCACAAGCTCGCAGCACCAGGGTTATCCACGTATTACTACTTTCGAGGATCTCCTTTTTAAATTCCTGCCTAACTCTCTACATTCTCCCTTCAGGATCTCATCCTTTTCCCTTCCTGTGTCATTGGTTCCAATGTGTACAATGACCTCCAGCTGGTCCCTCTCCCCCTTGAGAACATTCTGCACCCTCTCTGAGACACGCTTGATCCTGGCACAAGGGAATCAACATACCATTCTGATTATTCACTGATAGCCACAGAAATGTCTGTCTGTGCCTCGGACTAGAGAGTTCCCCTAACACAACTGATCTCCTGGAACCCGACGTACCCCTCATTGCATTAGAGCCAGTCTCAATACTAGAAACTTGGCTGTTCGTGCTACATTTCCCTGAGAATTCATCACCCTTACATCTTCCAAAACAGCATACTTGTTTGATGGGGGATAGCCACAGAAGGCTCCTGCACTACCTCTCTTACAGTCACTTTGATGAATTAACTCCAAGAAAGGTATCTGCAACTTTTCTCCCTTCCTATAATTACCATCCATCACACTCCCTTGCTCTTGTAAATTCCTCATTGCCATTAACTGTCTCTCCAACTGATCCATTCAATATGATAGGATTGATATGATAGGATATGATAGGAGCCCTTCCTGAAGAAGGGCTCATGCCCGAGGCGTCGATTCTCCCGCTCCTTGGATGCTGCCTGACCTGCTACGCTTTTCCAGCAACACATTTTCAGCTCAAATATGATAGGATTCAGATATAATCCTCAGTAACTCGTAAACTCTCCCTCAACTCCCACATCTGACAAGAAGAGCATATCGCTCTACTAAAGGCCATTTTTGCTTCTTTCAATCCAAAGGCCCAGAAAATAGCACTGTCTTATTCCTCTACAAAACACTGCTCCAGGCTAACTTAATACTCACGGCTTATATTTTTAAGTTTAATCAAGAGTAATAAATCAAGAAAGAACCCACTCTACTCACTACTGTCGACTTACTGTCAGGCCACATTTAAAAATATTCACTGATCTGTTTCTGTGCTGTGATCTCTCTCAAACAGGTTCCTTCAAGATTAGTTGCGAATTTCACTGTTTGGTAATTTTCCTAGACGCACTCCGAGTCCAGTGATACATGAATTAAATCTGCAAATGTAGTAACTGCACATGTTCACTGCTGTGTAAGGGAGCAGTGCATTAATCTCCACTCAGAGAGGCAAGGATTAATCAAGGATAGTTAACACGGGTTTGTAAGAGTGAGATCATGTCAAACACATTTGATTGATTTTTTTTCAGGAGGTGACTAGGTGTATAGATTCATTGCTGTAGTCAACACATGGACCTCAGTAGAACTTTTGACAAGATCTCATTGGCAGACTAGTTAAGAAGCTAACGCCTCATAGGATCCTGGGGAATTTAGCACACTGGAACAAAAATTGGCTTAGTGGCAAAAAGCAGAGGGTAATGGTCAAAGTGCCACTGGTTTGGTACTGTGTACATTAATGATCTAAACATGAATGTATGATCAGTAAGTTTGTAGAAAATAGGTGGTATGATAAATTGTGAGAAGGAATGCCTTAGATTACATAAAGATATAGTCGGACTAATCAGATGGGCTGATGAGCGGCAAATGGAATTTAATCCTGAAAAGTGTTAGTTGACACATTAGAGGGACCTTGGTGTGCATATCTATAGATCCTTGAATGTAGCAGGACAGGTAGTAAGAATGTATGTGGCAACTTGTCTTTGTGAGTCAAGGCATTGAACACAACAGTAAGTGGGTTAGTTAAAAAATATTAGTTAAGTCACAGTAGGAGAATGGTGTTCTGATTGCCACACTATAGGAAGGATTTAATGCTTCAAAAAAGTGAAAATAAGATTCACCAGGGATATTGCCTGGGCCGAAGCAATTCAGCTATGAAGACAGAACAAATAGGCTGGGGTGGTTTTCTGTAGGGTGGCACGGTAGCCCAATGGTTACCACTGCTGCTTCACAGCATCAGGGACCCAGGTTTGATTCCACCTTTGGGCGACTGTGTGCAGTTTGCACATTCTCCCTGTGTCTTTGTAGGTTGCCTCTGGGTGCTCTGGTTTCCTCCTACAGTCCAAACATATGCAGGTTAGGTGGACTGACCATGCTAAATTGCCCATAGTGTCCAGGGATGTGCAAACTAAGTAGATTACCAATGGGAAATGCAAGGTAATAGTGTTAGGATGGGGAATGGGACTGGTGCTGTATTGTTCGGAAGGTTGGTGTGGACTCAATGGCCAAATGACCTGCTTCCATGCTGTAGGGATTCTATGATTCTTGTGGGAAGATTTGGATACAATTGTCTGAAGGTACCCTTTTTGTACTGTTAAAACTCTGACGTTGAGAAGTGTTATGAACGCACCTCCAGGGTAAGTGGAACTTCAACCCAAATAAAGGCAAAATATTGTGGATGCTGAAAATCTGAAAAAAATTGCTGGAAAAATTCAGCAGATCTAGCAGCATCTGTGAACAGACAGAGTTAATGGTTCAAGTCAAGTATGATTCTTCTTCAGAGGTAACATTGTTGGAAAATGGTTTTTGTTTACCTTGCAAGAGGTGGAAAAGGTGAAAAGGCAGCAAAAGGTGTAGATGCCCAGTACAAATGCAGACGCATTGCTAACAGTGGGGAAAGAGAAAAAGAGATGTAAAATGTGTGGAAATCAAGGTGTGAAAGGAAGAGAATATGTCCTCACCACAGAAAGCAAACAGGAGGAACTGGACCTACTAGTCCAGAGATAGGGACACTACCACTTTGTCAGATACCTTTACATTTAGATTCTTAAGGACCGATTTAATACAAAACCTATTATTGTGTAAATCTCCACACAGAGAATTAGTTCAAAGATGTTGTTACACACCTCTGGGGTAGGTAGGGTTTGAACTAATACCTCCTGGCCCAGAGACAGGGATATTACCACGATAGCAGAAATCTTAAACTTACAGTGAGACTATTAAACAGTTGATTTGATTAATGAAGCTGGTGATTGCGTGGAATTTCAGACACAAACATTAACCAACACATCCCAAACCGCTCCACGTTACCATCAATACCGCAGGAACCACGCGACCTCCAGTCGCACCAATCCACAGCCGCCGGCTTGGGAATTACGTCACCCAGATCGCTCCCGGTGGTGACATCACCCAACATCCTGTCCAGCCCCTCGATGTCCTGACGTCACTTCCCGCCTGCCCCTGCCTTAAATAGCAGCTCCGTGCACTAGTCCATCCTGTTTGGTGGCAGACCCACACTGTGTGGATCATGTCACAGAAGTGTGACCCTCAGCTACAGCGCTGATTCATCGCACGTATAAAGATTTACATTATTTCGCCACATACAGCACCCAAAAAGCGAAACTTTTACTTTCCTTCCCTTTGGCTTTTTTTCTTTTTCCCCCCCAACCCACCGCTACAAAAATAATTCCAAAGAGGGAGTTGCTGGTACGACAGAGAGGAGAGCGAGGAAAATAAAATCAGAAATAAATTTTGATCGAAAATTTAAAAAAAAAACTTCCGAGGGGAAACATTTCCTCCAATGTACGTTTTGGGTACCTGGGCCGAGATGAAGCCAGAGATCAGCGCAGCGGTGGGATTTATTTGTAAGCTCCTCCAGACAAAGGCGACAGTGGACGAGCGGCAGTTACAGACTTTCTGTCAGTCCCTGCAGGAGCTGCTGGCGGGTAAGTGGTGACGGCCTCCGGGCTCCTCTTAAACCGCTTCTCTTCCCTTCCACCCCCCCCCCCCCCAATCGAACAAAAAAAAATGGAACGTTGGCCCGGGAGCTCGCGCCGCTTTCCAACCGTCCCCCCTCCATTGTCCCGGTGCGCGAGCGCACGCGGCAGCTTCAGGCGCTGCTTCCTCCCTCGGGTGTAAACTCCTTTTGTCGATCTTGCATCAACCGCCACCCCGTCACGGTATCTGTTTTCTTCTTTTGCAATACGCACTCGATGCAAAATGCCCTTTTGGATGGGTTTAACCGCATTTAAAACAAACTTGTTAGAGAGAGCGCTTCAACGAATTGTGAACTCTAAAAGTTTTGGATCCCCCCACCCCATTCTCTTATTTCTTCATGGATTCATCTGACACTGTGCTTTTATTTTTGTTTTTTTTATACTTCCTTGCTTCCAACAGAGCACTATCAGCACCATTGGTTCCCTGACAAACCGTGCAAAGGCTCCGGGTACCGGTGTATCCGGATCAACCACAAAATGGACCCCATCATCTGGAAGGCGGCGAACCGGATCGGACTGAGCGACCAGCAGGTCTTCCAGCTGCTGCCGAGCGAGCTCACCCTCTGGGTGGACCCTTACGAAGTGTCGTACCGGATCGGCGAGGACGGCTCGATCTGCGTGCTGTACGAGGCTCGCCCCGGGGGCCACGGCCACCGCCGCCATCACCATCATCACCACCACCACCGCCTCGGCGTCGGCTCCCCCCCTCTGCCCTCCTTGGACGGCAGTCGGATCAGCTGCAAGGACGAGCTGCTGCTGGGCCGGACCAGTCCTTCCAAAAACTACATGATGACCGTGTCCAGCTAGTGGCAAAAAAAAAGGGGAATTTATATATTAAAAAAAAACACTTTCAAACTCCCACACCCCCTCTCTTTCTCTTCTCCCTTCCAAAAAAAATTCAAAATCTGCACTGGAAAGATTGTGTAGTGGGGGGGGCGGTGGGTAGGTGTTGTTTTGGATGGATGGGGTGGGAGGGTGGAAAAGAAAGGAAGGCGCCTTTATTATTTGGGACCCACACTGGGCTTTGTTTAGGTCGGTTATCTCTCTTAAATGTTAAGGAAGAGAGTAATGTAGCTCTCACACAGGCTGTGTGGCATTCAGGGAAAAACAGTCACATCTCAAATATTTCCAGCAATGTACCAAATCCAAACCAAAATTATATATTTTATATCTATATATAGGGATATTTCTGTATGGGGAAGCGAAAACTGCCAGCTGTTTATCGCCTTTTACATATTCCTCAAAACAGTATTTTGACACTTGACAATTTGTCTTTTATATTTAAAAAAGTAAAATTAAGGATATGGTGATATATGTTTTTGAACTGGGTTTAAACAGCCTTTGTAGAGCTACAAGCACACTGCTCTTTAACATTTGACTAACCTACTTTGAAATAGCTATATCTGTACATTGCTAGCCTAGGGTTTTTCTAAAGTGCCGTCTTTCATTTTTAGCACTGTTCAGTGAAGTGGATGCGGACTGTAGTTTCTCCTCTACCGTGATCAGGTAGCTTCACAAATGTTTGATTTGTGAATTCTGTTGACCATCTCTTGCTATTTGATAAATTATGAACTGCTGTAAATTTGTACAGTTCATGTATATTGATTGTGGCAAAAATTGTACAGATTTCTATTTTGGAAGAGAAATTTTCTTCTCAATTATAATAAAACATTTCCTATCTTGCCATTTTAACAAGGACAAAAGTTGCCTTCCGTGTTTGGTTTTGGTTGGGGAATGTTTCCAATTCCTTTGTCTAGTTGCAAAAGTATTCAGTATTGAAATTCTAAAAATTGATCTTAAAAGAGGAAGCGAAAAGTTAGTCTAAATGTCTGAACACAAATCTACAACAAATCAAGTGTTTTGAAACAATGTGTGGAAATTACAGAACCTTTGCAGCCGCAGTCAGTTAAAATATCTGTAGAATGCTTGAGACTTGACTATGTCAAGATTGGCCAAAATACATTTTGAATGAGGGAAAAAAATTAAAAATAATGAAAGAGTTCATCTTTTGGGGATTTTAGTTGTGTTTTCCCCCTGCCCATACCACAAAATCTTAAGAATATGACCAGACAAGTCCCAATGAGCTTCTGATTGCTTGTTATTAATAGTGTAGGTGTGAAGGAGGGTGTGTGGTAAAGTGTACAACAAGTCTCAACATGTCAGATCAAGTCAAAGTTTCCTCAAAAACCAAAAAAAAGGACTAATTACTTATTAGCTGTGGCTAGCTTGCATATGCAATCCCTGGCCCCCATGTCCCCTTTCAACATTTGATGCATTCAGAGTCGCTGTACCTCTGAAAAGTATTTCCAAACTTGGAGTAACAACAGGTACAAAATATGCCATTTAAAATAGGAGTTTGACTTCCACTCCTTTGGTACTGCTGAACTCAAAGGGGCAACGAATGATTTTGGCAGTGTTTATCTCCCACCATTCATCCTGGGACTTGAAATGGAGATTGAAACCATTTTTCAGTACAGACTGGATCTTGAGCAGCTGTTCAGCATTCATCCAAGCACCCACTGTTAAGTGACAGCTATGGTAAGTCCTGAAGACATTTTGTATCTCTTAAAAGGGTGTTAGCAAGAAAGTACTGTACAGGAGAGAAGACCTGATGCGCTTTCAAAAGTTTTTAACATTTTTTAGTTAACCTATTTTTCTAATCAACGTGTTGTGCAAGGTAATATGCCTGTTAAATACTGAACATTAAAGAATACAAAGATTAATTTACTTTGATTAAGGTAAACACACCAGGCATGTGAAGAGGATAAGCCTTTTGTGGAGTTGAGTTCAACTCGAATGTTTTATCTTGTGAATAAGTTCAGCAACCTCATGGAATACACTTTTGCAATGTATGGCAAAGTTATCAACATATATTAAATTCACCCCATATGTGACTCTTCCTTTATTAATAATCTTAAGTGCCCTTTTAATAATGGGAGAACATTATTTAAAAGCACTTGTCAGATTTTTATAGTTTGTTTTTGAAGGTAGTTCGGGTGTACAAATATATTTAAACATTGCAGGTTAATGACCCTGCTGATAGCTGTTCTCCTAGTTAAATGAACATTGACTTTGTAAAGATGTTTTGTAAGCTGTTTTTCATCAGTTTACAAATGCAAACTAACTTAATTTGCACATAATTTGTCATATGTGCATCTACTATGAGGAAAATTGCAAGGCTTCTTTCACAAGACAAAAAGATTGCTAGAGATGCTTTTTTAAGACAGGGGCTGCTCAGCATTGATCAAGGGAGCAATGTTGGCTTAGATACATGGAATTGGAGAAGAGGACAATTACTGATTGACTTGCTATCTTTATAAGAATACACCAAGAACTAATATAATTCTAAACACATGGATATAATTTGAAATTCTGGGCAAAGGCAAGAAAGAGGTAGAAACTATATTTTGTTGAAACCACTATCCACTTTGGGAAGGGTAAAATATTTCTGAAGTTGCTGGGTGGCACAAAAGCAAAGTAAAATGATCTAAGATTGTCACTGGAGTAACAAACACTGAAAATTCAGATTGATTTTATGGCATTTAGTTTCATGAATTAGCTTTGGAGAGTTTTTTTATTTCACACTGGTATATCGTTGGGATCAGCTGTTAAGAGAAAAATAATGCCAAAGGTTAGCAAATTCATGGATTTCTGAGCATTCAGTCGTCTGAATTGCTTGACAATTATTGGCAAGACTTGTGCTTCAAAGAAAGGTTAGAGATGCATTCTTTTGGGTAGAATGCAAAATGGGAGCCTCTCATTTCTGGGAATATTGTTAAAAACATTGCAAGACATCAGCTTTGTGTTCCCCGTTGGCATTGGCAAGAGTAAGAGTTTATGTGGTGCCTTTAGCGCATACAAGGTATCTCCAAGTACTTGACGCACAGTAGTCTCAATCAGCACATTTTAAATAAGTCTCCAAAATTATATGATTCAGCTGAAATGTGTCTCTCCATTAATTTAAGCTTTCAACAGATCAGTGTTTGTTCAATTATTTCAGAAAAATCTTTTGAATCTACCATACCTCCACAACTTATGGGTACAGCAGTTCTTTCTATGACACATTATGATTGGATCAGCTGTTTATAGACATTTTAAGCATTGGTTGCAACACATCACTGCTGAAAACATTGCTGTGTGGTCTTGCATATTCACCTGAGGTCACCCAGCAGTCTCCATTTAATGTCAGTTTTAATAAAGGGTAATTCTGACTGTAGCATTCCCGTAGTATCATGCTGACGTTAGTCTAATCTTTGGCACATATCTAGTGTGCTCTACCTTGTCCAAGAATGATTGAAATTTTTTTTGAAGTGTGGATAACAACAGTCGGGGCAGCTCTAACTTCTTTTCTGGATGAAAGGAGCCATGAAACACTAAATGCCAACATATAGAGGAGTGAGATTGCACCATCTACAAGAATCTCTTCACTAGACAGTTTAAAAAAATCACAACACCAGTTTATAGTCTCCACTACACTGCTCCTTCATCAGGTGGTTCATCAACCATCTGACAAGGAGTGGCACTCCGAAAGCTAATGCTTCCAAATAAACCTGTTGGACTATAACCTGGTGTTGTGTGATTTTTAACTTTGCCCACCCCAGTCCAACACTGGCACCTCCAAGTCATGGCTTCTCTAGATATGTAATGGAACTGCTGTGGCCATAGAATGGAATGCTGCCACATTCAATAGATTTTTTTGAAGTAATGGAGCAAGCATTAATCTGATAAACAATTGGGTTAGAGTTTAAGTGAATGGAGAGATACTTAAGCTGGGTCGTATGAATTGGGGGATTTGCAGTTAAAGAATTGATCTTCATTATCATTGGTCAAGAAGGATAGGGTTCTGAAACAGACACTACCTCATGAGGTGCTAATATACTCTGATAGAACTTGAATGTTGAGGGGAGGCATGTAGCAACAATATTTTGGGATGAATGAGTTGAGAGTGGAAGTCCAGAGGAAACCTCTAATCCAGTGGAGGAAAAGACAATGGATTTAGTCAAGCACAACAATTTGATGAAAAAAGTGATGACCAACCTTTGGCACAAGAACAAATGGTCGACTTGATCAGGAATGCACTGTCAGATTTGTCAAAGTCTATGGAGATGATTCATCAAAAGAAAATGTTTAATGTGCTGCGAATTCATGAGCAAAAACCCTGCCCCACCCCAACACCAACTCCAAGCCAACAATTCCATCAGTTTTTCCTGACCCCCTATCTCCTGACTCAAATCTTCCAATTTGCAGCCAGCCTTATATTTTCCATTTTCTCTAAACTCATTCAACCAACTTTCTGCCATTAATCTGAATTTACAGTAAGTATATCAGCCCTGATTGTTTCCCAATCTACTAAGGCCTCACAAACTATTGTTAGTTGTCAGAAAAAAACCCATCTCATTCACTAATGTCCTTTAGGGAATAAAATTATTATCCTTTCCTGGTGTGACTTATCTGTGATGGACTCAACTGCCTTCTAGGCAATTAGGGATAGACAATGAATGTTGATCTAGATAGAGATGTCCACCTTCTGTGAATGAAAAACAAACCTAAGGTTCTTTTTCGTGTTCAAATCCCTCCACAGCCTTGTTCCTCTCTCCCTATAAACTATCTCTGCCCTCAGAATTCTGTGCTCCTTCCAACATTTGCCTTTGTCTTCCTCCCTGAATTCGAGTGCACTCTTTGGGCACTGCCTCTTCCTGAAGAAGGGCCTGTGCCCGAAACGTCGAATCTCCTGTTCCCTGGATGCTGCCTGACCTGCTGTGCTGTTCCAGCAATAAAGTTTCAACTTTGATCTCCAGCATCTGCAGACCTCACTTTCCCCTCCTTATTATTAGGCCCTTGACTCTGTAATTTGCTGTAACATAAACATCATTTTGACTCCTGTCTCTTCCTTCATGACTCCTTAAGATCACTAATGACTAATCTTTTTGTCACCTCACCAAATAATTTTGATTTTGTCAGATTTCTGATTTTGCCACTGTTGAGTACTTGGTACATGTCACTAAATTAGGCACAGTTTAGATACAAGTTGTTAGTGAAAAAGTATTTATCAAATGCTTAAGACCATCTTTCTTGGTAGAAGATCTTGACCAGACTTTGAAGAAAAATCACTAATGGTGAGCAGTTGAAGAGAAATTCTAGCAAAGTTAAGTTTGGTAGCACAGATAGTGAAGATAATGGAAAGATGACCATACTCAGTTAGGTTTAGCATTACTATGCAAAGGGACAAAGAACAGGGGTAAAAATTCTGAATTAGGAGAAAAGCTTTACAAAATTGAGGGGTGATCTGGTCAAACCAGACTAGATGCAGCTACTTGAAGGAAAATCAGCAGGGGTTATTCAAAAGCGATTCTAAGGCACAGTGTAGTTATGACTCCACAAAGAGTAAGGATGGTACTGAAATCTAGAATACGGTAGTTATACAGAAACATAGGGTAAGATAAAGCCGAAAAAGAAAGTTGGCAGTCACTAAAAGAAACTTAAATTCATGGAAAGCCTAGAGGAGTATAGAAAATACAATTGTGCAGTAAAAGGAAATTGGGAAGGCATTGAAACGTTATGAAAAATATTAGTAGGTAAAATGGATGAAAACCCAGAAATAGTTTATCAATACATTAAGAGAAACAGATTAAATAAGGAAAGGATAGGGCCCAATGTACAAAATACCCTGTAGTTTATATGTTAATGCAGATATGAGCAGAGTTCTTGTTGAATACTTTGCCTTCACATTGGAAAGGGATCATGCAGACAGTCTAGTCAAGGGGTATGAAATATTAGATACAACAAAGCATGATGTGAGAAGAGTACTTGAGGGACTGACTTTCGAAGGTAGATAAATCACTGCAGCCCCATGGATTGCATCCCAGGCTGTTGCATGTAGTCTGGAGAATAGCATACGCTCTGATGATCATTTTCTAATCTTTACCAGAATCAGGCAAAGTACCAGAGGATTGGAGGCCTGTGAATATTGTGCAAGGGATATGATTTGGAGATGCCGATGTTGGACTGGGTGGGGGGCTAACACCTTCAACATATTGTCTAGCTAACACCAATTGTTACAGTTAACCTGAGAATGCAGCTTTTAAAAATGAAAGAAATGATTTACACATGAAAGAAGTTAAACTATCATGGTATTCGAACAGATAAAAGGCTCAGCAGACAATCAAGGTATTTTTCAATGTATAATTTCAGTTACATTACACTAAACTTTTGCTATAAATTCTTGCCTTACAATTGTGACCTCCACAACCACCTGAAGGAGTGGCGCTCCGAAAGCTAGTGTGCTTCCATTTAAATCTGTTGGACTATACCCTGGTGTTGTATGATTTTTAACTTTGTGCAAGAGATAAGCCAAGTAAGTATAGGCTGGTCAGTCTGACTTTAGTGGGAAAATTATCACAATAGGTTCTGAGGGTAAACTAAGTTAAGAGGGAACGCACGGATAAATTAGGTGTTGTTAGAGCGATTTTGTTAAAGGCATGTCGTTTCTCATTAGCTAATTGAATTTTTTGAGGAAGTTACAAAGAGGATTAAAGGTACTGTAGTGGAAAGTTGGGCCTATACACATTGGGAGTTTAACAAAACAAGGGGGTGATCTTATTGAAACCTATAAGATCTCAAGGGGATAGTGTAGGATAAATACTGGAATGATATTTCCTCTTACAAGAGTGAGTCTAGATCTAGGAGAAGCAATAACAAGGTGAAGATTTTTAAAAAATCTATAGGTTTGTGTAATTCTTCCCCAGAAAGCAGTGTACGGCAGGTTATTAAATATTCAAAGCAGAGTTAGACCAGGGAGTTGAAGGTTTCATAAAATTCCTACAGTGCAGAAGGAGAGGTTTAGCCCAGGGAGTCTGCACTGACCCTTCAAAGTGCATCGCATCCAGGCCCACCCTATCCCAACAGACTGCATGCATGTGCTTCTCCACACATCTCATGCAGACACGAAGAACGTGCAAGCTCTACATCAGCAGTCACCCAAGGCTGGGTCCCTAGTGCTGTGAGGCAGCAGTGTTAACCATTGTCACCATGCCATCCTTTAGATAGTGAAGGGGCAACCACAACCAGATTAACTATGAGGTTTCAGTAAACTAAGGGCCTACTCCTGCTCCTAAATCCTCTGATCCTTTGACAACCTGCCCATCAGCTAGAACTTCCAGTTGCTTCATTAGCAGAGATTGAGAAGTCAGGTGAGTTGCAAACCTCAGTTGAACTGGGAATAGCAGAGAATTCACATTGGTCAACCTGACATCAAAGTTGCTAATTATGAATGGGTTGTTCTTACTGGAAAATCCTTTAAGGAGATCGTAGGCTGGATAGGACAGAAAAGGATTGAACCTTAACAAAAATTAGTACAATAAAGCAAGAATTTGTGGGTGCTGGAAATTTGATACAAAAACAAATTGCTGGAGAAACTCAACAGATTTAGCAGCATCTTGGGAGACAGAAACAAGTTAAAATAGAGTCTAGTGACCCTTCTTTGGAACTACAACCAGTTTTGAAGAACAGTTACTGGACTTGAAACATTAAGTTTCTGTTTCTCTCTCTACAGATGTTACTAAACGTGTCGAGTTTCTCCAGTAATTTCTGTTTTGTTGTGACAAAAATTAGTATATTCTCATCTCTCCCACTCTCATTCAGTGATTCCTGCTTCTGGCCCAACGGTATCTGCTTGATTTGAACTGAAAGGCATACTGCAGTTGAATAAGACCCTATCCTATGCACTGCATTCATTTGTTTTCACAAAGGTCACCATGGTTCAAGTCCCACTTGAGAGACATGAGTGCAAAAGTGGACTGAACAGGGTTGGTTGTCCTGTTGGACGTCCTTCCATCTTTTGTATGAGAGCTTAAATTCTGTCTTCCCTCTTGGGTGGATACAAAGAATCCTAAAGCATTATTTGCAGAGGCAACAGAAGAATTTCCTGTTCTGCTTAGAAATGATGGTCAAGGGATCTTTAACATCCATCAAAGAGTGCAGTTGGAGTCTTGGTTAAATGTCTCCTTTGAAAGATAGCAACTCTGGGGATTCAGCACTTTTCTGCTCTGGGTCCATTTGGTTAGATTTTGTGCTGTAGTTTGGAACTTGCACTCAATCTTCGTAATGACAACAGCACATTCCCCATGGAGTGACACAAATATGTGCAAGCATCTACTGTGAGGTATTGCAGCTGTAATTTGACTGTTGATTAGTATTTATAACAACATAAACAGATTCTATATGTAATATCGTAATTCTGGACCACTTAATTAGTAGGTCAGATTAAATTGCTATGGACCATTGTCAATGATTTGACCAGACGTAATGATCCCTAGTATAAAATATCTCGATCAAAATTACTGTTGAATCTTTGCACTGAGAGAAATCATAACGTTGAGCAATATCCTTGAAGTCATTCTATAAATCATTTACTGAAAATAAATGTGTTATTCATGAACTCATTATGCTCACTTAAGCTGAGTTCCCTTTTTGTTTGTTCAGGATTTAAGTGTATTGACTTCATACATTTTGCTGTGCTTTTGTTTGCATAACCTTTCAGCTATAGAGAAATTGAACTAACTTGGCTTCTCAGACATGCTTGTTACATACAACATTCAGTTAAGTGTAGGACAAGAAGTAGTCGTGTACTTCAAAGTTGAGGCAGTGCATCTACTTGGAATTTAGCATTAGAATCAAGCAAAGTTCTGATTGTTTTGATTTCATGCTTCAATTATAAAGACTTCACATTCTGTTTGAAAGTCTTCATGTTCTATACAATATTTTAGCCATTATTATTTGTTATTCAGGAAAGGGCATTATGTAACAACGGATAACTAAAGTTGGATATGATTGTGCCAGAGTGCATAAGTATAATTATAATGAAGAGATGAGTTGCTTATTAAAATGACTGGCTCAGTTAGGTGGAAACACCAACCGACAATTGTTCTTCTTTTGGCAGAGAAGCCGAAAGGTTGATTTAATAGAGGTGATATAAAAAGAGACTGTTTCTAAGCAGGAGTAACCAGAGGATACAGATTTAATAGTTCTCAAAGGAACTGAGGGGAGAAGTGAATGTGTTTTTTTTAACTGGACTTGTGATGATTTGGAATGCATAGGCTGGAATCAGATTTAATAATAATTTTCAAGAAGGAATTGGGACATATAGTTGAGAAAAAAAATGATTTGGAGAGCCACGAGGAAATAAGGGACAATGATACCAAGAGGATACATCTTTCGAAACATCCAGCTCAGGCACAATGGGCTTAGTGGCCTCCAGCTATGTAGTGAGATTCTAGACACCGACATGAGAGCTTAAGCGAGAAATGTCAAAGCTTATTTCATATTCAGGAAACTCCCACATTGATGTAAGTTGAGAGAAATAGTTTTGTTTCTGGCTTTAATTCAGCCTTAATATCAAGACATGACATCAAACAGTTCAAAGCATTTTGGTTTCAAAAAAAAGTTCTAAAAATATGAGTGGAGATTAGCAGAACATTGCAGTTTTTGTATGGAAACATCAAGATATGTTTTACATTATTGTCCTGAAAATTAGAATGGTTAGAGACCCAGCTTAGCCTGAAAAATGCAGAAAATGATTGAATAAAACAACCAGTTTTAATTAAGGATTTTGTCTTATTTTGTTCAGTTTCAGGAATACAAACAGGTTGTCAAATCTCCCTTTTTTGTTAATCTGAGTTAATACGTCATTATGTACAAGATTATACAGCCACACACTCCTTCATCTCTAGTGTCTTATATTTTGTTGAACATCTGTTCCCTACTGCTGTCTTTTTACCAAAAGAGAAATGAAACACAATCATGTGTACTTACAAAGGGTGCTATGCTTAACCCAACAATCTATTCAAGATACAGGTTAAAACTAGTCTGTTGCTGAACATTACTTCTCTTTTATGTTTGAATGACAGTTACATGTATGGAGTTTTAGAGCCTTGATGTGGTAATAATATGTTTAGTGCTGAAACGTTGACAAGACAATGTCCACACCAATAAAGCCATGTCAAAACAGAAAGGAAATCCCCTAGGACTATGCCCTAGGACTATAAGTGTCCTAGAGCACTTCAGAGGAGGAAAACAAGACAGTATTTCACAGCGAGCCATATAAAGATGACCAAATGTTGGGGCAAAGAGTTGGGATTAAGCAGTACTTTAAAGGTGGAGAGTTTGGGATATGGGCAGATGTGTAGGGAGGGAATGCCAGAAGTTAGGGTCTAGACAGTCGAAGTTGGTAATGAAAAGGACATCGGGGATGCACATAGTGCAAATTGGAGAAAAGCAGAGATCCCTGGTTTTGGTGCCATATCTGAAAGATAGTTATACAGCCAGCCAAGCACTCTGTTTGGAGCTGCCTGCACAGTTCCTGACATTTGATTCAATGATGGACAGGAGGAAATCATCACCTTACTGGAGCTTCTGTTGGATGAGGTAGTGAACAGGTGAGCTTTTTTTTTCCCTTAAGAGCAGCATTGGAGGTAACGACACCAACCCATGCCAGTCTGCTCCATGGTTGCCACTTATGTTGAAACAGTCTCAGACAAGTAAAAGAATGTCAAACAATCTGGTTAATGTCCATCTCCAATCCACCAGCATAAGTGCCACATTTCTATCTGATACCTTCCTCTCACTCTAGTTCTGCTATTGCTCCCATCTCTAACCAGGGGTATCTTCTACCACTCTCACTAATGCATGCAACATCTTCCCCACTCACACTGCCACACCAATAACCCTGCATGCCCTTTGTGCTGCCTATTTGCTTGAGAAACCTCTCCACTTTCACCAGCAATGATAGCTGTGCCACAAACTCATCTGTAAAACCTGCCTGACTCATTCTAGGAGAAATGCACCTAACAACTGGGCAGAAATAGTAGAAACAGATATCATTCTGCTGGACATTTGCCTCTGCACCCTGTGCAGAACATCCTGAGTGACTGCCCTAAGCAGGGCCATGACTGTTATTGGGGGTTGTGCTGCAATTCCCTGAGTGAAGGCTATCTTCCTTGACTGGCCTGAGATTTGCTGACAACTGTGGAATCTTCCTGCCTTTGTGTGTACGAGGAATGGCATGGCAAGACAGTGCCATGCATTTCTGCACAAAGGCAAGGCAAGGGATACTGCGAGCATCTTGCTAAGCTTAGAGTAAATGCACACTGCACCACAACAGCGAGTGAAGAGACAATAGATGCAGACTGGTCCGATCCTTGAGATGGGTGCATGTCCCTGAGCACAAAATGTTCTAACTGCAGCTTTGCAGCAATTGTGTTGGTGCAGTCTGAGGTGACTCATTGAAGTAAATAAGTGTCCTGCAAATGCCTCAGGCTGTGCCAAGATGCTTTATAGAGATTGGCACATGTCAGATACCAATGTCAGTGGTCATGGGTGGGTGAGATCAGTGCCAATGGAGCATATTCAAGATGTTGGCATCTCATATACAACATGGAGGTAGTTTGGAATAAGTGGTGAATTGGCCACTTTTGATTTCCATGTCGAGTTTTAATAATGGCTAGTTTGTGGAGAGTTTGGTAAGATCATAATCCATGGTGAGTTACATTCTTAAATTTTAAAATTTTAACACATCATTTAATAAGTAATGAAGGGAAAGAATTTGGAACTTACTGCTCCCTGGTGAGAACCATTTGAACAAAGTAGGGAAGCAGCGATGAGATCTCATTGTCAAGACAACCATCTACCATGTTTCTCACCATGGACTATTGCTCAGAATCTGGTAAGACTCACCCCATGCATTATCTTTTGTGTATCCTTGCAGTCTTGTGGGCAATCCTTCACTTTTTTGAAGAAACCCAATGCTTAGGCCATTCTTTCCTGTGCCACCTCCATGCATGGTGTCTAAGTTTTTTGTTTATGTATCTTGAGACACTTAAATTGGTAAAGGAGTCTGTATCAATGCAAGTTGTTAACCAGATGAATTAAGTCTTGTTAGCATTGCACAATGCAGAGGAATCAATATTTTGAAAGATGGTAGTTATACCAGTTGTTGATTTCAAAATACATTGTAAATTACTTGATAAATATTAAAATTTAAAAATTGTTTGCTTGGCAGCTGCTAGTAATGATTCTACTTTCCAATTTGCATTCCACTTTGTCATTTAATCTCACCTGCCTTTCATTCTATTATAAGACAGTGAGGTCTGCAGATGCTGGAGATCAGAGTTGAGAGTGTGTTGCTGGAAAAGCACAGCAGATCAGGCAGCATCCGAGGAGCAGGAAAACCGATGTTTCTGATGAAGGCCTCCGGCCCGAAACGTCAATTTCCCTGCTCCTCGGATGCTGCCTGACCTGCTGTGCTTTTCCAGCAACACACTCTCAACTTTCATTCTATTATGCATTTTCCCATTTGCTTTTCTTCTGCCATTCTTTCACAGCATCTGTATTTAATTAAAGACTGTCTCATCTCTTCTACAGTTCTAACTGAATCACCCACCAGAACCTTCAACTGTATTTCTCTACAGACACTGTTGACCTGGTTTACTCCAGAAAGCTGGATGGTGAAGCACAGAATTGGAGCCATTCTTTGCACTCTTTTATAAGCTTTATTTGGAAAGGTACACATTACAATCATGTGCCTCCTAGCCTGACAACCATGATTTAAATCTGTTCCTATTTTTAGGATCTTTCATAAATCTCCAATTAATGCTCACCACCTGCATACAATGAAATGCAATTAACGTGACTGCATGAAATCTAGATTTAGATTTCTAGCATCTATCTCTTTCTGCCTCATCATTTATCTAGCTTTCCTTTAAATGCATGTATGCTGTTCAGCTCAACTACTCCCTTTGTTTATAAGTTCTGAGTTCTAATTTCTCTCTCATCGGTTTCTTTTCTAGATTTAACGTTGACAATCATATTTAAGGCCCCTCATGTCAGTCTCCCCATAAGTGGAAACAAATATTAAAGAGCTTAACTTTATTGTTGTTTATCAGATGATAGATTAGTCTGCTTCAGCTGTTGATAACATCTTGTGTTGTCACAGGAAACCTCTGAACCCTTCTGTTGGGGGATAGAGGAAATGAAAAGATAGAAACAGACAGCGGGCCCATGTTTTGTTTTGAAGTAGAATACTGTGAAAGCAGTAGGGCCCAGAAGGTTAAGACAAAGAAGGAAGTGATTAGAGGTTGCAAGCCAACCAAATTAATCCGCCAATGTTGGAGAACTGTGGTGTGTTATTTTCATTTCATTATTCAAAGAGATGTGTTACAACTGACATGAGAGGAATGCATTGTGGCTCCATGGGTCACAACATACCGTAAAAATGTTTTACCCAAGGCCTGATGTGGCCAGTTGTGTGCTTTCTCTGTATGAGACTTAGAATGAAATGATCCATTGACCAGGGTTCTTTAATAAAGATAATTATCAATTTATTACAAAACACTGCAGAATTTGTTAATGCACTACTTCTGTAATACAAATACAAATTTTACCTTTCTAAGTAATCATAATACACACTCTTCAGTTAAGGAAAAAAACAGGGATTTCTCAGTGGCACCTTTTGGCAAGTGGTGATTATTCTTTTGGTTTCAAGAATTAAATGTAAAATGCTCAAAGTTTTGTCAATCTGGTGTTCTTGTGCATGTGGTCAAGTCATTAACCATACATGGTTGTCGGTGGGTGTCTTGGCACAGACAGCTTGTTCAGGAAATACAATATTATGGTTTTATTTTATTCTCTCCTCCAGAAGAATAATCAGTCTGCACACTGAATTCACCACATGGTGCTTCAGAAATAGGAAACACAAGTTGATCAGCTTGTGTGAATTGAAAAATCTAAAGCCTTCAAACACTGTTCAAACAGAAAAGTCACAAAACCCAGTTGTAAAACAGTACAACATTTTACTGAAGTGAATTCAAGTAATCAAGACCAGTGATTATCTAGAACCAAGTGGTTTCCAAGCAATCTGTTTTTTTTTTAAAATCCAACGTGGCTTTTCATTCACTATTTTAAAAATTACAGGCATTTCCACAGTCTTTCAAATTCAAGCCCACAAAATACATCAAATGTGAGGTGTTTTCATAATGGTTATTTTACTAAGTAAACCCAAACGAGTTTGGACATCATTGTGCTCTGTATATTTCCTTGTGGCGAAATAAATCAGCTTGATAATCAGCGTGTCACGTTTAACCATTGTTCATTGATCTTGAACAGCTTGAGGTAGCACACATTGGAAAGACTTGAACATCCTGTCCAGTTTGCAAATTGTATTATTTAGGTGCTGCGATGCACCTCACACATATTGTGCAGATAGTTGCCCACCCTCCTGCAATTGTAAGACATTCATAGAAGCTAAAAATCACCCAACACCAGGTTATAGTCCAACAGGTTTATTTGAAAGTACTAGCTTTTTGGAGTGTTGCACCTGTGTCAGGTAGCTAGTGCTGGAAATGTGTTGCTGGAAAAGCGCAGCAGGTCAGGCAGCATCCAGGGAACAGGAGAATCGACGTTTCGGGCATAAGCCCTTCTCATTCCTGAAGAAGGGCTTATGCCCGAAACGTCGATTCTCCTGTTCCCTGGATGCTGCCTGCCCTGCTGCGCTTTTCCAGCAACACATTTCCAGCTCTGATCTCCAGCATCTGCAGACCTCACTTTCTCCTCTCAGGTAGCTAGTGGGGCACTGCCCCACTAGCTACCTGACAAAAGAACAGCGCTCCAAAAGCTAGTACTTTCAAATAAACCTGTTGGACTATAACCTGGTGTTCGGTGATTTTTAACTTTGTCCACCCCAGTCCAACACCAGCATCTCCTCATCATTCATGGAAGCAACTGTTCATAGAGAGGTACAGCAGGGAAACAGACCCTTTGGTCCAATCCGTCATGCCGACCAGATA